>NC_092206.1:19927540-19991579 GCF_043381705.1 Parasteatoda tepidariorum
CCTGTTTTTCGAGTTGTTCGGTGCTCGTCGGTCCACTGCTTCCAAACTCGCATCACTGTGGAACTGTTCCGCTGCATACGAGCTGCTATTGCGCGATAGGAAAATCCTCCTTCTCGAAGGCCGATTATCCTCCCTCGTTCAAACTCCGTAAGTTGCTTGAATTTCTTATTCTTCCGTCGTGGAGGCATACTCAGGTCTCACTAAACGTTTGCCACTAACAAATAATCATAGACTATTTTCAACGTCCCGCTACAGCACTTTATTTATACGCTTTCAGCATCAATTCAGAGGGCGCTGCGCGCGCCACGCACGCGCGATGGCTCTGAAACTTTATTAATTTGCATAATATCCTATATCCATTATTAAAATAATATTTCATTTGATTCTGATGATTCCTTCATGGTGTTGCATTTTCTACAAACAGCAGTTTATATATCTTTAGAATTAACCATTGCAGAAAGGATAAAAAAAAATCTAAATAATTACTTCGTAATCAAAATTTTATTTTTATAAAGATACAAAATTATTCTAACTAGTCAACACTACATAAATTACTACTTAAAACAACCGAACAAAAAGAATTCAAATAAATACTTTACATGTAACTAATTTTTTAATACTGCATAAATTATAACTTAAGACAACCTAACAAAATGAATAATAACCATAGTGCTGCCACTAGATAAAGAAATACCCGAGTTCATAGAGCCACATAAGAGAAATATACATAGATAGATTATTATGCTTCAGTGATTGGGATAAACTTTGAGTCGATTGGGGAAGTCGACCAACCCATTTTGTTTTTGTGTAATGATTAATTGAAATCCGATGAATTTCGATTTTGTGTTAATAACAAATTATATCCGTAAGCTATAAATACAAAACGAAAGAAATACCGTTAATATTTATCTTATAATGTTATCATTCAATTAAAGAATAAATTTTGAAAAATACTCTTAAAGATGTCGAAAAATAAGCTCTACCTTCGTTTGATAAGATTAATAAAGATATGGACAATTTTGATTATGTGATAAGGAAAACTTTATTTGCAAAAATAATACTTTAACAGCAGAGTTAAATTTTAAACGGTATCCAATAATCATATTGTAACATTATTATTCAACAAAGGAATAAATTTTAATATATATATTCCATTTTTGTTTTGTGAAAAAAGAAATTCTGTTACAATGATTTTGTGATAAGAAAATATCTATTTTTATAATAGGCTTTAAACTCGAAACATTCATAACAGATATTCATAGTATGTCATTAACAATGGAATTAATTTTGAGAAATATATTAAAAAAATCCGAAATCTTGTTTTGTAAAACTATTTTAAGTTATAAATTTAAAATATCGAAAATAAACTTAATGTTGTCATATCACCACTAGACTGTTAGTTTTACGCATGCTAATGATGATTGGAAATTTATTTATTAATTTGAAAAAGATCAATTCAAAAAAAAAAAACTTCCGTTTAAATAACATCGAACCTCTTGTCTTGACACCAATAAAAAAGGTTTCGTTTATAACGACAATCATTCATTGTTCGTTATAAATGAAAATATTTCTAAAATAAAGAGAAAAAACTTAATATATTCATTTTCACATTATATTTTACTATAAACTTATAAAATAAAATATAGATGGCGATACTAGTACTACTACCGTCAGTATGACTTCCTTTCACTAATCCTACGCTGATATTTTTTATTTGTTCATTTTTTCTACCATCTTCTATTTCACTGTTGCATTAGAAGAAAAGATAAATATGGGAAAGAGGGCGATATAGCGTGTAATTTTTAAAATTTTTCCAATGAAAATAACTAATCAATACTTGAAAATGTCTACTATAATTTTTTTATTAGAATTAGAAAGGTTTTCTTAGGGTATATATATTTTTTATTTTATATTTTTTTAATTATTTTGTTCTACACTAACCCCATGACGTTGCGTCAGTTTGAACAAGTCCGAAAATAATCTATTTTATCTGTTATGACTTATATGAAACTAGTAAAATCAAAATGAAATTACTTTTTACCTAAAAATACAGTCTTGAGTAAATGATTTCAATAACATTTATTTTAATTGATGTTAAATCCTATGTATTAATAATTTGTATTTAAAAAATAACCACTTTTCAAACTGTTTCAAAGACAAGTTACTACATTAGAAGAGTATTTTTAGTGTTTATTTAGAAAAAAATATATTATCTAGTTAATTAAGACTAATTTGGTTTTTACTTTTTAGTGAAGTTCGGCAAATTAATACTAAATGTTAAGTAAAAGGAAGAGGCATTAAAAGAATTTCAGAAATAATTTTATAGTTGCAATAAAAACTATAAATTTTAAATATAATTGATATTTTTATTAGAACAAAAATCAAAGATAAAAAAAAATTCACTATACAAGAATTAAACAAATTTAATAAACAAAATATGTAAAAATATAAAGTTCAATATTTCATAAAATGCATCGGTTTAACGACGTAAATACCCTAATAAAATATGAATTTTTAATTAATCTACATTTTTATAAATGGAAGCTTTACATTGGTATTTTCGTAGTAGCACTATAACCCCAGACCCTATGGAATGAACTCATTATCATTTAATTAGAAAAAGGTAAATAAATAGTGACTTGTTATATATGTAATAAGAATAATAATTTAAATTATAACATCTCCTACTACACTGGAGAACAAATACTTATCTATACAAATACTTGATCTCGGCTAATTCGGTTGTGGGGACTTCAAATTTGAAATTGGTTTCTCTCCGAAAGTTACAGTTTTTTTAAAATGACCTTTCGATATTTTCGACCTATTTTCGGCGAAATGCGCAAGTTTGAAAACGCCATAGATAACAGGGGGTCGGGTAAATATTGCAACAAACTTCTAGGGGAATTAGGACTATCATGACACAGAAACCCATGCCTGGAAATGCCGTCGTACGTAGCAAGGGGTTCTTACCCATAACGACTTGTTCAGAAGCAAACAAACAAGCAGTTCATAATGGAGAAGCGCCCCTAGCGTCGAACGACGACATTTCCATACATGGACTTCTATGCAGTTTTAATCCGGATAATGTGCCTTAACTCCCGTAGAAATTAATTACAACATTTAAGCGGCATCCTGTTATGTATAACACTTTTAAACGTGTACATTTCGACAAAAATAGACTAAAAATTTAATTTAAGAAAAAGAAATAAACTTGCAGAGAGAAATTGATTACAGATTTAAAATCAGCGATACAAAATCTAAGATCTAATAAAAAATCTCATGAAAAAAAAACATGTTCCCCAGTGTTATTAAAAAGACAATTAAAAAGCAAATTAAAACTTTGCTTTTCCGTCATAAAAACCTTCTTTTTATTTATTACTTCTATTTAGTCTTAACGCTTAGTCTGGAGGTCATAATTAACAATTAAGTATGTTTTCGCACAAAGTATAATTCAATGTTGCCAGTCTTCCTAAACTTTGTTAACTTTAGAGTAATAAAACAAAAATATTCCTTTTATAATGCAAGTTAACTTAAAAAGCCTAATTTTAATTCAAAATGTGAATTGCGTTATTTTAGATTCGGAAGAAGAAAAAATAATAAGAAGGATACTTAACGGTAAACTCCAATAATTAACAACTTATGTTACGCACTAATAAATGTTAATAAAAGGCAACACGATAATGATTAACAACTTACTTATTCACATACTCAATAATTTTATTACGTAACACGTTAATACTGCACGCACTAAGTAAAACAAACTGTTTTAACTAACAAGCAGGCTCATATGCAATCATGCTACTTAACGCAAAATCAATAAATTATGTATTCAAACTAAAAATTGATACGATATTATTCGTTTTTTTTTTTACAATACAAGATAATAAGCATACATTTTAATTCAAAAAGCTAACCGTGGAATCTTAGATTGTCTGTGAAATAAAAAAAAAGTGCTATCAAGTTTCTTTATTATTTTTTTTTATCAATTCCGTTTACGCTTTTTACAAAATGGCAAAAGAAATTTTACAAAAAAATGAATAGTTTTTTTCTCAAAGAAAGAAGTCTTGAAGATACCTCTGGTAATTGAAGGAATTCTTTAGGCAAGTTGAGAGTAGAAAAGGATTTAAAAAGTTTTAACAGCAGAATAGAAAAAGCAAAGAAAAAAAAATTACTTTTTTTGTCAACTTGAGTTTTTTCCTCAATTTCCTTCTTTCATTTTAAGAGAATAAAAAAAAAAAAATCAGAACCTTGTATTTGAAGAATTTAATAAATATTTTTTTTTGCAATATCAAATAATGTTTTGAAAGAGTTTGTGTATTTACTCATATAATAACACAAATTTTGTTTAAACATACTGTAAATTCATTAAATAATTTTTTTTGTGTATGAGTATTTTCATAACTTCAAATTCTTCAGCTAATGATCCGTTAGTATAGAAAGTGGAATAAGTTTGAAACTAAATTGTCGTTTATTTATTTATATTACAATTTTAACAATTATTGTTGCATTTTGATGTTTCATCAATTATAGTGCTAAAAACATAGCCAGAATCGATTAAACTTCGCCAATATTTTTAAATTCATTCAAGCACTAACCCTTGAAAAACCTCCGACTTATGCCACTTTTCAAATGGATTTATTATATTTTCAAAAATAAGGGCACAAATTATATTGGAGTAGCAAGCAATTTTTTTTCATTTTTTGTGTATTAACTTGAGAAAAAAAACGAGCATAAATTTGCTAATTTAATAAATTTATGTGCTGCATTGCTTCATGTACCGAGATCTAAAAGCCTGGAAACTATGTTATTTACAGGAGCAATTTGCATAATTTAGAAAATGATACTTAAAAGAACTTTTTTTTTCTCACAAATTAAGGATTTTTACTATCTTACAACAAGAGGAACAGTAATTGGGTACTTGCAACTTGAGAAGAAGTGAAGTGATTATGCCCAACCACGTGATTTAACACTTGGATAGCTGCCAGCGACGTCACGCGTGTATGTCGAAATGCCTCGATTTACCTACGATGACGTCACTTGCAGGTATAAAATTTCAATAGTGGAAGAAGTGTTCCTTAAAGGCGTAGCAAGATCTGTTGACGCGCAATGCGACGTACAAACTTGTCAAAACCAGATCCATCAAAATATAAAATTAAATAAGCGGAAAAGCAATTTTTTTTTTCAATTAATTTTATAAACAAGCGGAAAATTATTTTTTTTTATCAAGTACAGAGTTGGTACCTGGAGATAAATTATAATTAAATTTAATTTAACATAAATCAAAATTTGATGTAATTCACATGATAAAATTCAAGCTATTTACAACAAAACATAAAATGTTATGTAATCCCCCCCTCAGGGTTGGAATCCGGGGCAGATCGCCCCCTTGAACCCATTGTTCTACGCCACTATTACTTCTAAATGCTAAGGAATTTTATTATATTAACGTAATAATTTAAGTAAAGAAATTTCTTATGAATCGATTCTAAGTTAAAACATTTTCCGATGATAAAACAACTAGTTAAAAAAATTAGTGAAGTTGAACATCAACCCCGTTTTCTGTGAAGAGATATTCAATATAGATATATAGGTATTCAATATAAGTATTTTTAATTTTCTGGTTAACTTTTAGATTACATGTGCAATGAGTGCTGACTATTTAAAATAAACTATCTCGAAACACATTACAAAACTAGTCATTAAGTGTATAGATTGAAAAATAAGCATGATTCCAGGCATGAGAAATGTATTATTTTTATCTTTTTGGAGTGTTACTTTTGAACAATCAAGGCCGGAAATATCATGGGCACGAGAAATAGAGGGCGATCCCGTCATTTTGATGGGAGCGAAAAGGAAAAGGTTGCGAAACAGTTTCTAAAAGTTAAGAAATTTTGATTATGTTATCGTTCTAGTTATGTCATTTGCCAAAGATAAAAAAAAAAAAAAAACGCTATTATTACGCTATTTCTACTGTTACAGCAGCATACGGAAAAATTAAATAATCGATAAAACCAAAACTGAAATAGTTAATTGATTTTTTTCCATATTTAGATCCCAATTTGAAGAAAAAAAATTATATATTCAACGTAATTAGTTCCAAAACACTATTTTAAGTAATGAAATATTTTTGTTAACAATACACAAAAATTAAAGAGGATGGAATCAATTAAAATATACAAGTTAATGGCATCGATTTAAAAAAATGAATTTTAATCGCTTTGAATTTTACATTATGCTAGAATTCGCCAATAACGTTAAGAAATATATTTGGAAAAATAACAGAAATAAAAAAAATTAAAAAAAATTAAATAAAATAAATAAAAATTGTAAGTGTAGCTCACATCGTCCACCTAGCCTACATAACTTCTTTTTATAAAATATTCGAAAAGATTTTGTAATATCATGCAGAGCATTATTAATATTAAAATGGCAAGATAGGGAATTGAATCATTATCAATATGTAATTGCCATTGATAGTTTGTTCTTCAGTAAATTTGGGCGGAATATCGATACGTCCTTTTTTTTACAATCACGATAACAATGTTTAAATTATATTCTTGCGATTGATCGTGAATACCATAATATTTGCAATTATCAGCAAAGACTAAATATCGATTCTTATTGACAACGATAAATATCATTGGTAATCGTCCACGATAAATAACGTATCTTTCATAAGTGCAAAGTCTAAAAAGAGGTATGGATGTGTAGTAATGCTCGTGCTCATTAAATTAAATGCAGCACACAAGCAGGCTTTTATTCGCCAAATTCATCGACACGAGTTCTTTATACCGCCATTGACGCCAAAATAATGCAACAGGTTAAAGAAGCAAAAGACAATATCTATATGAAATTATCATTTATAGATTATCAATATATAGATCATCAATTTATATATTATCAATTCATTATAAGTTGTTCTACAGCAAATGAGGGCCAAATATCGATAGATTATGAAATATTTATATATTCCTTGAAGTATCAAGATAACAATATTTAAATTACCTTTTCGCGATAGGTCGTGAATACTTACGTCACGTGCTGTCATGTGCTGTCGGGAATATTTATAATCATCAGCAAAGACTAAATATCGATACTTATTGACAACGATAAACATCATTAGCCTATGATCACGATAATTATAACGATAACAATATTCAAATTATATTTTTACGATATGTCGTGAATATCATAATATTTATAATCATCAGCAAGGATTAAATATCGATACTTATTGACAACGATAAATATCATTAGTCTATGATCATGATAATTATCACGATAACAATATTTAAATTATATTTTTACGACATGTCGTGAATATCATAATATTTATAATCAACAGCAAAGACTAAATATCGAGGCTTATGGGCAACGATAAATATCGTTAGAAAAAGCCTATGAAACATTACGTATCTTTCATATCGGCAAAATCTATAAAAGGGCGGAAAACGTGCATTAATGCATGCGCTCATTAAATTAAATGCAGCATTCAAGCTGGCTTTAAAATATTCGCCAAGTTCATCGACATGAATTCTTTTTAACCGCCATTGATGCCAAACCAATGCAACACGTTAAAGAAGTAAAAGACAACTATCATTTTAACCATTTAACGAAAAAGGATTTTATTTTCTTACTTTAGGTAGAAATAAAGAGATGAAGAAAAAGGAAATATAAAAAAAGAGGAAAAAAATACAGAATAAATGAAGGGAAAAAACTTACTCTATAACATTTCGAAGCTTTCTAAGTTTTATGTCCTGTGTTATCATCATCAACATCAATGTGATGATCTCTATTATCATTAGTATTTCTCAGTGATTCAATGATAGAATATGTGCTTATGATAGAGGCTGGACAGAACTTTTTTTTCTTTCGATTCTAGGTGGATCGTCTTTTTCCGTAACTATCAGGGGTAAGTTAAAAAGTGAAGATTGAAACTGATATAATATTTTTTGTGGTTTCTAAAGAAAGTGAAAGGACTCACATAAAATTTAGTGTACAATAGATGAAATATAGAACGATATTAAAGGAAAATTTAATTAACATTTGAAAAAAGGATTAAAAATAGACACAGAATATTTATTTCATGTTAATTAATAATCAATGTAACTTCGGAAGCAACTTTCAAACGGCAATCAAACATATTTCAATATACACACTTATCTATCTCGGTGTTTCCCAAAGTGTGATACGCGTACCCCCAGGGGTAAGGGAACAGTTTAGTGGGGGTACGCGTCCTTATGCGAAATATCTAGCAACAAATGAAAATTTCAAAAAATTTTATTTAAAAACAAAGCTAGCCAAGAAAATTTACGATTACGTATTTTTCTATTATTTATTTTTTGTAGAGTTAACAGTTAATAATTAGTGGTGTCAAACGCCAGTTGTGATTTTTAACTTTTGTGCAATTTTTTTATAGTGAAAAATACATTCATATTTTTATTAGTGGTACACAGTGTTACGAAAAATTTAGAAAGGGTACACTAAAGTCATAAGTTTGGGAAGCACTGATCTATCTCAATTGTGATTAATCAGATAGCGTTACTGACTTTTATATTAATCTGCATAAATAAAATCAGCGTTTAAAATAACAAATGATAAGATACTTTGTTTTAAAAAAATTTTACCGCTTGAGAAGATTTTACCGTTGTTTTTATTAAGTTAAATAACAAGGATAGTTATCATGGAATCTTATATACGGAAATCAAAACTCACTGAAAAGGAGATCAATGAGGAAATTTGAGATATTCTTAAACTTATAAACAATGGTAGTTTAGGAAATAAATCAAACTGGGTGTTTATAGTTTGAATTCTAACAAAAAAAGGAACAGATTAAACTATTTCTTCATTATCTTTGTACTAAAATTTCAAAAATGCATGCGTGAAGTATGACGAAATAATTAAGGTGATTGAATTGCCATAGAAACAACGACAGAATCATTTAAAGTAATAATTCCGATAGCCTTTCATGTTGAGATTATATATATATCGGAAAATTCCTTAGTGGCTGTAAAAAGTATCGGCACTTTTTACAAGATCCGTTTTTACAAGAACATGTTACGGAGCAAAAAATCTGTACTGCACAAAATCACTTTAATTAAATATATAATACAGTAAAAATTACGGTATAATATTTGACTTTAAAAATGTTATTTTAAGGTAAAAAAGAATTTTACGGATGATGCACCCAAAGTGTCGGTACTTTATACCGTAATTCGATCCATAATTTCTTACAGTGTAGGTTAATTGGAAAATCCGACCATTTGCAAACGTTGCTTTCATTTTGCTAATTGGAAAAGTCTTCAGTATTTTCTAATTCAGCCTGATAATTATTAGGTTTATTACAATCGGCCTAAATGTTTCTTAAGGAATTTGCAAAAAATTATTTAATTACATTGAACCTAATTAGGCTTAACACAATGAACTTATAAGGCTATTTGCAATAAGCTTTATACTACTCAGATATATTGCAAACTATCTGATTTAATTCAACTACAAAAAAAGAACAATATATTTTATAATTTGTCTTGAGGTATGTAAATATAATGCAATAAGTATAAATGTGTTTTGCTGCTTAGAAAATACTTTTTTTACTAGCATGGCACATTTCAAAGTGACGGCGGTTATTTTAAAAGAGCCGGATTATGCAATAATCTTATGGCATATATGCCATACATTTACCCTGTTATTTTCATAATATAATGCCTTAGAATTTTTCAAAACTTAAACTAAATACTTAAACTCACTAAATATATATTAAATATTTAGTATATACCTACTAAATACTAAATACTTAAACCAAATGCTTAAAAACATTAAAAATCGACATTTATCTGAAACGGAATAATTCAGATTTGGTAGTTCAAATATTACATGCATTATGCTAATAAAGTAAAATACTTAAGTGTTTATATTTAAGTAATTCACATAAGTAATTTACCAATAACTCAACTTAACTCCATATATTCCTTACTAAAATTAGATTATTTGTAAAAAAAATTCTATTAAATCTTATATAAATAATAGGTACCACAATGAATAGCATTTCAGTGTTTTAGTAATCAAAAACCTATGTCAAAATGTTAAAAAAACACTTAGAAATTCACAATTATTTGAAACGGATAATTATAGTTATTTTATATACATGCATTATACAATTGCCTTAAATCTTTAAAGAAAGTCAGATGTTTTTATATTTACCCATGTTAATTTAACACTGTTATAACTTAATTTGATACATCCCTGATATGAATTATATTATTTAAGAGAAAATTTTTTTACACAAAATTAGAATAACACATTAAATGTTTGAGCATTTAGAATTATATTTTAAAGTGTTTTAAGAAAATACATTTTGTAATTAAAAATTATTTGTAATGGGATAAACCAGATTAGTTGAATAATCTGAATTATCCCATTTCACATGCAAATTAATTCATATGTTTTCCCAAGAATTGGAGGGAAGCGATCAAGCTAATCGTTAGTAACTTTATTAATTTAATAAATTATAATCTCTTTAATCATTTTATGTTCAATTTAGATATCTAATATTTATGCTACATAAATAATCAAATAACTCTTTACTATTGCAATGGGAAATTTATAAATTAATTCGCTAATCTTGCTTAGTAAATATACCATTTTAATAATCTTACGCAGTCTATTCAAAACACTCCCACCATCGTAATTTATTTTAAATGAAAACCTTTAAAAACTATTTGAAATGAATGTTTAAATTTAGATAAATATTATTTTTACTCTAATTAAATTTTCCCATTTTTTACAAATTAACTAACTCTCAGCTGACATTCTACAATTAAAGGATTAATAAATATTTGGTATGCTTAAACACGGGAAAGAATTTTTGAAAAATTTTTTTACACAAAAAAAATTTATTAATGATTTAGAGGAAAAAATGTTAAGTGGAAAAAAAGCTTTAATATAATTAATTATAGTTGAAAGGTAAAAACGATGCATATTATTCTTTGTAGCTTTAAAGAAAGTATGAAACATTTATCACATTTTACAGAGACCATAACGCTTAATTAATTAATTCTATCACTTATAGCACAGCTAATTGAGCTTAGTTTTTATCTAGCTTAAAAAAAATTTCTCCCGATGTTTAATATACTTTGAATAATATTTTTAATTTTTTTTAATAAATGGAATATGATTTTTAATAGCACTTGTATTATTTTTACTTTTTAATTTGAAGATAATATAAAAATTCTGCAAAAATGGAATAAATTAGAATTTAAATTTTTTATTAATATTCACGGTACTGAATTGTGTTTTAAAATAATTTCCTAATAAAGAGTGCTCAAGTGTTAATTAAATTAGCAAATTTGTAGTGAAACATGTAATTTAATTTAAAAACTTTAATATATTTTTGTAAAAAAAGAAAAGATTTAGGTTTCAGATAAAACAATAAATTATTTTGCTTTATTTAATTAATTGAAAAAGACCTTAAATTTATTGTTCAAAAACTATCAAAAGCTAAGCTGTGTTAGTTTTCCAAGGTACAAAAGGTATTGTTACAGTATTATCTTTTATAAACATTTACTGAATACGAACAGTTCGATCAATTGGGCAATTCATTTTAAGAGACTTAATAGTTAAAGAAGAAAAAATTGCTTAACTTTGTTAAAAATGCATATGAGAAATTAATTCAAGCATGAATACATTTAATATGTAATCTTTGATATTATATGTATGAGTTTACATTAAAAAAAAAAGGTATTCTTTAAATAATTATGATTCAGAAGACGCTTAACCAGAAAAAAAAACAGAAATTACCTTGTTACTTCATACTTTTTTTATTTAACCATATTGCCTATGAAATAAAGCATATGTGTGGTAATATTACATATTTTTACCCATTGAATTCCGATTAATTTAAACTCCGAACTAAGGAGAAACAGTTAAGTTAAAAACTGGTAGAAAGCTTTTGGTTTAGAATGACAGAAATTTTTTTTTATGTGATTAGATACCAATTCTAACCTGACACCTTAACTAAATGTTTTATCATTTATAATTTTAGGCAGTTATCAATGCATTACTTCTTTTTGAAATAGACTGATAGCAAAACAGTTGGGACTCAACTTTTTTTATATTTGAAATAAATGCATGACGAGTTTCCCTCATCAAGTGACGTAATTGGGTTACTGGAAATTCATAAATATTATTTCCTAAAAATTTAACTGATGCCACAATTTAAATAAAAAGAATAATTCTTATCTGTAACCATGGTTGAACTGGATCATAACCGTTGGTGTAGAGGCTGAAACATTACCTCAGATTATACATCTGAACTCGAAATTACTACTTCTCTCTAATGGGCGTAAGTTTCATTGTACTTTGCATACATAATTTACACTTTATGTATCAAATTATATTAATAATGCACATAACTTTCTAATTTTCTTTTTTGTTGCTAAGTGATAGCAACAAATACAGAAAAAATTACAAAGCAATTCTTTTCTAAGACTTAATCAGCTTTCTTAATCTATAAAATAGATGTTTTTTCTGAAAAAAAATGGTTTATTTTAAATAATTAATAAAATTTTAGCCTTTAATCCATCAAAAAATAAAATCCTCCATCGTTTATTTATTTTTATTTTAATTTCTTTTATTTAAACATCTTTTATTTATTTTTATTTTAATATAAATTTTAGAAATCCTCATTTTTTAAAGAATCATATTTAATGTTTAATAACTTAAAAATCAAAATTGTCAATCCTACAAGTTTCCTCCTATTTTCGAAAAAACGATACTAGAACCCAAACAACGACTGTTTATATAGAGTTTCTCTATATCAACCTTCCAGAAGCAATCGTGCTCTCATGACAATCCATTTTGGGATATTGTTACAGCCTGTCCCGTAACAGCTAAGTTAAGGATCTAGTTCAGCCTTTTTGAATGTGAACTAATAATAGGAATTGGGTATAATATAGCCTACTTCAGAGGTTGTGTTGTTCCTACTAAATTTAACCCATGAACGGCATTTTCTGCGAGCCTAACTTCAAGCCACAAATAAACAAACGAAGTGTTCGATCGTTTAAATAGCTGCTCGCCAGATTTTATTGCATTATAAAGAAAAGTTATTGAAACTAAATACAACTAAATAAACAACAACTAAAACAAATAACAACAACTACTAATAACAATAACTAAATAAACAACAACTAAATTCCATTCGTTTAGCATTGCGTCATATGTTGTTCCTACTAAATCGAAGTAGTTGTGTTTTTTTCATATTATACCCAATTGAAGAAGAAAAGAATTTTTATAGATCTTCAATCATGAGTTGGCTTGTACAAAGTGAGATTCAAGCACACCGGTAGAGTTCATTACAGCGATATCAGGAAGAGTAAATAAGACAACGAAAGTCGAAGGGAAGAGAAACAGAAAACCGAGCGAAAGGGAATATATAGATATATTACAATTTATTTTATCACTTCAATTGCAATTATTTTCTCCCAAATTAAAATTTTCTACAGATTTTTATTACAGCTACTTTTACATATTTGTTTCAACGACTCGTTCACCTAATGAAATTCACTCATGTTTTGTGAACTTTAACTTTCCCCTCTTATGAAAAAGTGAACTCTTCCGTTAAGCTTTTCGCCAACTAGTTATGCCTGAATAATACTAAAAATTTGGTATGCATTGGAATTCATGTATTGTCATTTATTGTATTAGTTATTTACCTAATTAAATCTGTAGCTCACGATAAATTTTCATGTAGACGATAAATCTCATGACGTCTTGTATCATCAGATTACTTTTATAAAATTCCAAAAACGGTTACAATGGCTTGAAATGACCCAGTTATTAAAAAAGTAACATTTTTTATTCAGACAAAAAGCAATTACAATAGAATACAATCGATCTTAAAATCGAATCTTTTACAAAAAGCTGCAGTATCAGCAGAAAAATTGCTGCGTTAAACACAGTTAAGATTTTGTAATATTTTATAAATTTTTGTAAAGAATTAAAATCGATCATATTAACACTAAACACAATATGTTCCCATGTAGAATTAAAATACCATACTTTTAAAATTTTATGGCCCGAAATTTTATGGTTAAATTGAACCTAATCACAGGCTTCTGAAACACTGTTAAAGGTTACAGCAAATTAGCCCCGTATTAAATTCACATTAAAGTATGATATTATTATTCATCATTGAACAGAATTTCTGTAAGAGTACCAATTTTTCTGTAAGAGTACCATCAATAAAACTTAAAGGAAAGGGCTGCCACAGAGAAGGATAGCAGAATCGGTTACCACACTTGGCGAAGTTTCCCTCAAGTATATCCTTTACCTCGAAGGTTGATTTTTTTCGAAGTTTCCCTCGTCACAATCAAGTTAGTTTTATGCACACATGCTGAGTTTCGTTATTTTATTTTACCAGCCAAGAAACACGTAACTTCTCCTAGGTTGCGTCAATAATTGATTGAAGCTTTTTAAATATAAAAATAAATGCTTTGTTTGTTGGCACAATTTTCAACTAGAAATAACTTACAAGCAAGAAAAATAATTTATCAGAAAATCAAACATTTTAAAGTTTATTTTTTCACGAAATATATGGCATTTCGTAGGTACTTCAAATAAATAATATTAATTTTAAAAGCAATAAAAATGAAAACAATCTTTTGCTTTTGAACTTCCACTAGATAAATGAAATAAAATTAAAAAATGGCCGAAAACAAAAATTTTAAAACTACCTTTCGTAAAGAACTGAAGAAATTATTTTAACAGCAGAAACTGTTATTTTACTAAGAATAAGTTTTTGTTAAAATTCGTTTGTTGTTTGATTAAGAACTTTAATTTTATCAATAAAATATATAATTAACCCAGTACATTCGGAATAATTAATAGTTTTATCAAATACTTTCCTTAAAAGACTCAAACATTTTCTCATTAAATTCATCTTTTTCATTAACATAGATATGTCTAAGTCTAGCCCTTGTCTGTCTGACTTCCTGAATTAAAAATACAATTCATGATTTTATTTAGTGATTCTGATGAAAACAACACTACATCCCCAGAGAAATATTTCAATTTACTTAGAGAAAGTTGTTATTTTCATTCAGACCACATATAATCTTAGCATCACGTATTTGAGAAGTAATAAAGATTGAAAGAAATGTTTATTTTCTTATGAGATTCATCTATGAAAGCGAAATTAATTGAAAGGATGTTCCTTTTTGTTTTGTCATAAAAAATAAATCAGGATGGCAAATATTAATAAGTTTTATTAAAGAATTAAGTTATCTTTTATTGTAGTTTTTCAATATAACTTATGCGATAAACAATGACTATATACTGAAAGTTCAGATAAATGTTTTTAATTTAATCTTATGAAATCATTGTGTTACGACTATTAATTAATGAAAAACATAGATAACTTCTTTGTTAAAATAATGAGTTTATTTTTATCAGCAAAATAATAATAATAATATTAAGGGAAATAGGAACTTATTTATTTTATAGCGTTATGAGTTCACTTTGTTTTTGCCATTCAAAACCACATTTTCAATATAAAATGCCACTATAGTTCCATGAATATAGTTCGATATGCTCTTCTGTTAAATTTGATACTCAAAAGAGAGTGAAACATCAACATAAAAGCATGTATTATTTTTTTTAATTTTACAAGTTTAATATATTATATATCATAGTGCTTGCATTTTTTTCAATTCGCACTTTTTTGGAATGACGTAACATCATATAGTTCAGACATCACGCTCCTTTCACTCTATTTCACGACCTCAAAAGAGGCAGCAACATTAGATTCGATACAAATTTGCACTTAATTGTAACAGCATATACTTCAGATTACGCGACCTTTTTACTCTATTATACGAAGTTAAAAGATGATGCAACTTTTGAACATTAGATTTTCTATTTTTGTATGTAAATGTAACATCATATAGTACAGACAGCACGCTCCTTTCACTATTTCACGACCTCAAAAGAGGCAGCAGCATTAGATTCGATACAATTTTGTACTCAATTGTAACAACATTTATGCAGATTACGCGACCCTTTCACTCTATTTTACGAAGTTAAAAGATGATGTAACGTTTAAAAATTAGATTTTCTATTTTTGTATGTAAATGTAACATCATATAGTTCAGACAGCACGCTCCTTTCACTCTATTTCACGACTTTAAAAGAGGCAGCAACATTAGATTCGATGCCATTTTGTACTCAATTGTAACAACATATAATTCAGATTTCCCGATCCTCAATGTATTACTTGAACATTAGATTTTTTCATAATTTTGTATGCATACCTAACATTACATACTTCAGACAGCAAGACCTGAACTTTTGTACTGAAATGTAACATCCATTCGCCTCGCTTTCACTTCATTTCATAAGCTCAAAAAATGAGGAAACATATTGCTTCATAAAGTGTTCCCAATTTTTGTTTTGAATTTATGTATTTTATGCATTAAATCATAAGAGAGTATAAATAAAAAGAAATAATGTCAAATGAAATTTGACTGCAATGCAACTTAACATTTGCTTTTGATAAATTGAAAAGAATGTCAGACAAAAATAAAAAGATAGTCTTGTGATTTTATTATGACATCGCGAATTTTAATATTTTGCTACGAGTCCATATCTATGAAGAAAATAAGTTTTTCTAAGCATCTGATTTTATAATTTTAACTGGTTTTAAAAAAATGGAAAGTCAAGTATATATATATATATTTACCATGATAAAAGGTGATTGTTAAGCTTTATTTTATTTTCCACTCTCTTTAAAGGACTTAGGACAATTTTCGGACACCGAATTTGCATTTATACAAATTTTTATCCCTTTAAACTTAAACTCAACCTTTTTTTACAGTGACCCTTCGGAATTCTTTAGAGGTTTTGAGTATAAAGCCAGGTTCCAGTTTTCTATCAAGTTAAATAAAAAGGACATAATAAAAGCTTCTGTCCTTACATCCAAAGTACTAAAATGTTTGCTTTCCTGTTCATGACGGATCCTTGAAGTCTTTTCATACTCTGAAGTGCAAACTGAAAGTCCTGCCTTTTGGGACTTGATCTGAAAGGCACGTTTACGAGTGTTCACGCCAAAGCTCTTCGTGATGGTACTTTGTTTATTGCATGCAGACATTTTCGAGAACTGTTTCGTTTTAGAATAGATAAGCGTTATACTATAACGGATTTCATTTTACTGACATGGACGCAAATATTATTCGTAAAGATCTTTTAAAGGAATTTTTTTGTTAAAGAAATTTTTTGCAAACTGCAGGCCCCCATTTGTTAGTATGAAGTGGTAAATAAATACATGTACTTGATAACTAAATATTTAATATAACAAAAGTAAATTAGTTAGGACAAAAACAACAAATATGGAATATAGCGAACAGAGAAGAACGTCTCTTCTCTTCAAACATCAACATCGTACATTACATCTCGTTACCTATACATCTTAATAATCTCGTTACCAGATCGTCATTGTCTTTTCGTTTATTACAATATAGTCTGGTGATCAGTTATCGCCATCTAGCGGCGTTTATGGTTATGTTCAATTCCATGTCTTTAACATATATAATATTGTTTATGCCAAACTTTGAAATAGTTAACTTGATGATTAGAAGAAATATGTAGAATACCGTGACAAACAACGAGTTCTTAAGCTACCTAATTAATGAAAGTTCAGAACGGCACTCATCCCAGTTTCGTTTTCTTACGATTCCTGAAGTTTTTGTTTATTTGATTCTTTGGTTTTGATTTTCTTAATGTCGATTTAATCCAGATGTATTATTGCCATTTATTATGCCAACAGAAAAGCAGCGACTTCAAAAGTAAAAAAATGGCTTGCCTCAAACTTGTAAAGTTAATTAGTTACAATCATTTTAATAATGAGACGTAATGTATTTCTATGGGGAGAATTCGTTCTTTTAGGCTCAAAAAGGATTTGGCGAAAACAAATTCAGTTATGATAGCCAAGCCATCTCGTTCCTTTTCTTTCCTTTTCTATAATTGGGTATACTATAGCCTACGTCACAGGTTGTGTTATTCCTACTAAATTTAACCCATGAACGGCATTTTCTGCTAGCCTAACTTCAAGCCACAAATAAACAAACGAAGTGTTTGATCGTTTAAATAGCTGCTCGCCAGATTTTATTGCATTATAAAGAAAAGTAATTGATATTCGATTTTTGATTAATAATTGATTTATGTGGATAGTGGCATAGAATTTAGCATTGTGTCATGGTAAATGTTATTCCTACTAAGTGGAAGTAGTTGTGTTTTTTTATATTATACCCAATTAAAACAAGTTTTTCTTTCATGTAGCATACACATATTATACACATGCGTGTGTGATTGATTTTACAATTTTAATATTGTTCTTTATTGTTTTTTTAAAAACTTCTTTACCCATTATGGATTTTGTTACTTAGATTTTCCAATTATTCTTATTCTTGAAAGTTTTTTTTTCGTAGATGGCAGCACTGAATTTAAATTTGATATTTTTACCAACTATTTCATACAGTAAAGCTAAAAGCACGCATATTATATATTTTTTCTTGGCATTTTATGTTAACGAATCTAATTTTAACGTGTTTTTCATTTTATTTTGGTAAGTTTGTTTTCTACTTTTTTTTTCATTTTAAAGTCCTTTACAAGAATTTTTTTTTTTTTTCTTTGTTGCTTTTTTCGAGACAGACGAATTATAAAGAATTAAAAAAAATTGACACGTTTTTTCTAACTTACTGCTTCGAAAATTTCAATTTATTTAAAAATAATCTTATATTTTTTTTAAGTAATATGAGATTATTAAATATGTATTTTCTCATATTTTTGAGAATAGAATTGGATATATTTTACTTTACACAAAGAACTTAAATAAAAATGTAGAAGTAAAGTTTATGCAGATAATGTTATTTTCTCTGAAAACGTTTTAACTTTTATTCTAAATTGCATAATAGTCCTCGAGGAATCTGACGGAAATTTTCTATCTAACCATGTTTACATCACCGGAAACAAAAGAGATTAAAAATTCCATCTTTTCTTCCGCCGAGAATTACTATCTGAAAATTAAATGTTGCTGTAATTGTTAACTAACAATGGCGCTTAATTCATTGCTTAATAAAACGAATAAAACATACTTTATGAAAGATTTCGAATTAAGATTTGAGTTCATTAGAATTTTATTAATTTCACGCTATAATTGTTTACGTAAATAAACCTAGAATATTAATTTCCGGCATAATTGTATGCAGAGATGTTAATGATATCAAGTAAAATCAATGTAAATGCGAATGTTTTTTAAGTATTATTTGACAGATAAATAAAAGCAAACTTAAAAATGCTTGAAGTTATTTTAGTTAACAGTAACTCAAATGAAATTTAAAATATTTAAAATTAAAAAAAAATCTTAACAATATGTTTAAAAAAATAAATGAAGAATTCATCAATTTAACATTCAGAAGTAGATCCGGAATTTCATAAAGGTCCAAAATTTAGAATTCATTATTTTTTTTTATAAACAATTTAGTATTTTTTAAAATGACTTGATTGGTTTACGTAAATAAATATAGAATATTATTTTCCGAAATAATTGGAAGAAGATGTGTTGATAATATTGCGTAAAATCAAAGTAAATCCTAGTATTTTTTTTAGACATTACCTGTCTGTTAAATTAATGTAAATATGAAGAATTTAAAAGTTCATTTTTGACTATATTTAAAAAATGCTTAGATAAATTTAAAATTTAGAAATTTATTAGAAAATTCAGTATTCTTTAACATTAGATTCAAAACAAGATTTATAATTTTTCAAGATGTAAGATTCAAAATACATAAGTTGAGATTCAGAACTCTTTGCCATTTTTAATAATTTCGTGAGATTATTTAAAATGACGTAAAATGTTCCCTTAACTAAACCTTGAAATCCAAAATTTATCAGTATTTTCAACAATTTAGTAAGATCGTAAAAAATGGCACGAATTATTTACTTAAATAAATCTACAATATTATTTTCCTGTATAACTGCAAGGTGAGATGTAGATTATAGGACGTAGAATAAAAGTAAATACTAATATTTTTAAGATAAATTAGTGCAAATAGAAATTATTTTAAAGTTCATTTATTTTTTACATAATTAAAAAATTTGACACAGTTAAGATATAGAAATTTATTAAAAGAATCAGAATTCTTTAAGAGGAGATTCAAAAGACAGTACAGAATTCATTAAGATGAGGTTAAAAAAATGTTCAATTCAAAATTCCGAAGTTAAAATTCAGAATTAATTAGTATTTTTAATATTTTTGTAAAATAAATGTTCACTTAAATATACCTAGAATGGTAATTTCGATTATAACTGAATGGTGATGTTATAGGAAATCAAAATAAATGTTAATATTTTTAAATATGTTTTGATTGAAAAAAAAAACGTAAACCTAAAGAGTTTTTAAGTTTCATTTTTGTTCACAAGATTCAGAATTCACTTCATTTATTTTTCACAGTACACTATTTAAAATTCACCAAGAAGAAATTCATAAGAATGTCCAATATTCAGAACTAATTAGTATTTTTAATGCTTTTGTTAAAAAAAATTTTGTCGCAAATTAACCAAAATTCAGAAATTAAGATACGGAATTCATAATTATTTTTAATATTTTTAAAAAAAAAAAAATTGTTCTCGAATATGTACCAAAATTTAATAGCTAACATTCAGAATTCATTAGTATTTTTTGTCAAAAAAATTGTTCACTTTTGAATCACAACACAGAATTAATACAGATTTCTAATGTTTTTGTCAACGTAAGTGAACTAAATTCAGAAATTAAGATTCAGAATTCATTAGTATTTTTAAATATTTTTGTAAAATAATTGTTCACTTAGAATCATAGTTTCCTTAGAATCATAGTACCTGGAATCATAGTTTTCGAATGTAACAGTTTGAATGATGTTGTTGGAAAACAAAGCAAAAACGAATATTTTTAAATACTATTTGAAGCTAAAAAATTTTGAAGTTTTAGTTCACAGAGTTGAGAATTAATTTCATTAATTTTTTTACAGTATACGATGTAGAATTCACCAAGATGAGATTTAAAACAATGTCTTAACACAAATATTATTTAATAGTTAAAAACTGTAAACCTAACCTTCTTGTTCCTAGTATTACCAAAACTGCTTTTTTATTATTAGGCCCAATTTTAACCTAGCTTTAGTAAAGCTTTCATTTTTTACATCCTCCCTTTAACCTTACTATCATTTGCCCCGGAACGGAAACGCAGCCCAAATGTATTTTTGGGGCTGAAAAAAAATATCAGTGTTAGAAATAGGCGGTTGTTCCGCCCTGTCATTAGAAACAAGTCGTCAGTTTGGCTCATGATAGGGCGGTATCATCCAAATTCAATTTTCACTTTTCTGCTGGTACAACTAAACCCACCAACGCTTTTACACAAGATTCCATGCCCACGAAGCACCAATGCATTAAAACTACATACAAGTTCGAATATTCAATTCAATTCCACCTTCAATTTTTTTTTCATCTTTCACCGGTTGTAATATTGATGAAGTTGAAGGTTTTGCTTCGCATAAGCAAAGGGGTTGTTCGAGTTTTTTTTTGTTGAGTTTTTTAAGAGGTTTTTTTTGCTCTCATTTATTTAGAAAAGGGTATTTTCTCCCTGGAACTATGTTAGGTAAAAAATAATGAATACGAATTAGGGAATTTGATTTTTTCCCCTTTTCGGTATAATTCAAAGGGATGCCGCTTTTGCATGAAAGATGTAATCTCAAGCTTTTTCCCAACAATTTGATGCCTGTTGGCGATTTATTTGGCTTTGTGTGTCATCTAGGTTTAAAGCGTCATTATGTGTTCATTAGAAAAATGCGGTTTTCTTTTTCTTTTTTTTTTGCCTTAGCTTTTATGTGATTTATCGTTGCCAAAAAAAAAATCCCAAGCTTTAAAGAAAAAAAAATCGTATTTGTTTATATGTCATTAAAATAATTGATTTTAGACCACCCTAAATGGATAATGATATCAAAAGCAATCATGGCTTTTAAGCATGCAGTTAAAAACTTCCCTTTTTTTTGTTGAAGCAGCAGCTCCATCGTTAATTGATCCGTAAATTTTATTTAATTCGATAGAGTACTGATTTTCTGTACTTACAGATAAATTGGAGCAGTTATATGTTTTGACTTTTCTTTGTAACAGTTCTTTTTGCAACAATAGCTTCAAGATAAATTGTATCTCAAATATTTTTAATGTTATAGAGCAGTGATTTATGCTTTTAATATAATATGATCTTTATTAAATGCAAAAGTTAAGCAGTTATATGTTTGGAATTCTTTCCTGTAACAGTTACTTTACAGAAACAGTCTCGATCAAAATTTTCAATTTTAAAGAATATTGATATGTTAAGGTCAATGTTAAAGAACTTTTAATGCTAAAGAACATCAATTTGCGCTTTTAATATAATATGATCTTTCGTAAATGTAAAAGTCTAACTTTTATATGTTTGGAATTGTTCTCTGTAACTGTTACTTTACAGAAATAGTCTCGTTAAAATTTTCATTGTTAAAGAATATCGATATTGTAAAGACAATGTCAAAGAATTTTTATATTAAAGAATATCGATTTACACTTTCAATATAGTATAATATTTATTAAATAGTAATTTAAATTGTTATGCGTTTGGAATTATTCCCTGTAACTTGTTACTTTACAGAAATAATTACACAAATTTTTTCTCCTTAAAATTCATAATACTATCGAATACTGATTTAAAGTCCTTAATAGAATATCGTCTTTGATTAATGTAGTTGAAATTAATAGAGTTATATCTTCGGAATTGTTTCCTGTAACTTTAGCACAATAACTTTGATTTAATTTTTTAACAGTTCAAATAAAATAGTTATATTTTTTAGCTTGTTTTAAAAAATTGGGCTCTGATTCGATTTTATACCAATTTTAAATTACATAAAAAATGTTAAATAAATATGTCCTATAATAAGCAATAATGTGATGTTGTGTATTAAATGTCGAATTTTGACCCAAACATTTTTGAAACTGACAGTAAACCGTTACACTAACAAAGCGTAGAATACATAGGATTTTGAAGTAAATATTTATTTCATAAATTTAAGTCTATGTATAAAGTCAAATAAAAAAAGGAAATAATGTAGAAGGTACTGATTTTAATATTCTTTTGTATAATCAAATTGTAAATGCATGGAGTCTCATTTTTCAAAAAGGGTTTCTTTTGCATAACCAACACATATTAAGTACTATACTATACAGTATTCACAGATGGTATATTGCAAAAACCATGCTTAAACATAAGTCTATAGAGTCTCATTTTGCAAAACAAACATTTCATTTTCATTCTCAACAATTTTAAACATTGATATTACATCATATTATCTACTTGTGGTAAATTTAAAAAAGTATACTTAAAAATACGCCCATAAAGTCTTATTTTATTAAGAGCATTTTATATGACAAAACCGTTTAAATTATTGTATTGTTTAGCTCAGAGGCAGAATGCATTCCATGAATGATTTTATTTCAAAAAATATTTTATTTGCATAGCTAACGCATTTTGAATACTGTACCATATTACCTACAAGTGTTTTTTTTTTAAAAAAAAAACATACGTAAAAATAAGTCCACAGAGTCACATTTTGCAAAAAGCATTTCATTTGCAGAGACAACGAATTTAAAATACTGTATCGTATAACCCACATGTGGTGCATTTCAGAAAATGGACGCAAACGTACGTCCCTGGAAAAAGCTGTTAAATCCTTGGAAATCAAAAAAACACCGTTGGTTATTTATTTTTTGCTCGAAAAGTGCGCCAACAATAAAAACATCTTCACATTCTGGAAGCCCCTTTTATTTTATTTCGTATTTATTTTTGCTAGAACATCAGAATCTGATCTGACAGGCACATTCACTTAAAATTCCTTTTTTCTTTTATAGGTCTGGTCAGCCCTAGTATATCTTCCTACCCCTTGTTTTATTATTTTTTTTCTTTAACTTTGTTGATTCTTCTAGTACTGGCGTGGTAGTAGTATATTTGCTTTGTTGAACAAACATTCGCGGGCCGTAAAGTAAAACTTCTTTCAAATGTCGTGTCTCTCCTGTTTAAGTAAAAACAACAATTCGCTAAGATCTTGCTTTATTTTTGAAATAAGAGTGCTTTTCCGTACTTATTTTGTTTCAAACCCCCTTGGTGTAAACTTGACAAGGTTTTTCCTTTTAGATTGTTTAGTTCTTCTTTTGTTTGTTTCTCCTAGTGTAGTGTACTTAGGAAGGGAAAAAAAAACTAGAAAAATAATGTTACTTTATTAGATCTGAAAAGAAAAATACGGGTATTTAAAAAAAGAAGGTAAAAAAAAAGTAAAATACTTTTTCTATTTTGCAAAAAAAATGTTTTAAATAATGTTTTAAATTTAATATTGTTTGAACAACAAAATTGCATGACTACAGGTAAAATACTTCGAAAATATGTTTACGATTATGATTACCATAGATTTACGTACATATATTACATATATTTACAATTTAGATAACTATTTTATTTTATTTCATAGCCGTCGTTGAACAACCGACCCAATTTTGGGTTTACAACTACTATTTTATTTTATTTTATAACCGTCGTTGAACAGCCGACCCAATTTCATGGGTTTACGACTACTAACGTGCAACTCCGTAGCCTTGTAATTTTGAACCAATCCAGAAGACAAGGAAACTCCTGGATCAGTACCCCCAGAGGTATTGATTTGTTGTGGGAACATGGAGGACTTTGAGATTCGACAGATTTAACGTGCATCAGTCACCATTTACCACATGGGGAGTCTTCGGCCGGCGAGGATCGAACCCACGACCTCTTGGATATGGGCCCAGCGCTCTACCGACCAGGCTATCCCGGCCCCTACAACTAGTATTGTTCCACTCCGTAGCCTTGTAATTTTGAACCCAATCTAGAAGACAAGGGAACTCATGGATCAAGTATTGGGAGAAATTTACTTTCGCTTAAGTCTTTTTGATGGAACTAACCTGCATTTGCGTTACATGGAAGGGAAAATCACGAAAGCCTTCCAGCTTAACGGCAAGGGAACTCTAACGCATGATCCGTCTATCACTGAGGATATTTTACGTCAGCACTGTGGTCGGTGCGAGACTGGTGCGGAATTTGAATTAATCAGCCATCGATTGGATTCGAACCCGATTCACTTTATTGGAAGGTGAACTCTCTATCCTCTGAGCCACCACGACTCATTAGATAACCATTTTCGCCATAAATGAACAGGATGGAATATATTATTATAACGACTACCATTTTATTTTGACATTTATTTGACATTTTTGACACATTTTATGTGACATTTTCCGCTGTATGTTGTGCATATTGTCATTCTTTAACTAAAAATAAAATATCCTAAATACACTTTTTGCTCACTTCAATGTCATTATCGTGCTCACTGGTCACTTATAAGAAAAAGATATCTGATGAGTATGATGAATTTACTCTGAGGAGTCATTATTGATAAGTACAATTGCAACGAGATTTAAATAGAATCAAAATTGCTATCAAACCAAATAAACAATCATTATTTTTTTTATTTTTTATAAATCCTAAACATTTAAAAATACTCTCTCTATATCAAAATTAAATTCCTTAAAAAGATTTTCATAAAGATTTCAGTTAAAAGATTCGTATAGAGAAAAGTAAAATTCAGTGAAATAAACTACTTTTAAGAGAAAGAACTTTTTTATTTAACTAAGATCTTAATCCAATGCTTTGGTTTCTAACTTAAGCTGTGTAGTCGTCGAATAGTTAACATGGTTTTTCGAAGCTCTTTCGCCATAATAAATAATAAAATATAGTAAAATATAAATAAATAACTTTCGGATAATAAAAAGCTACAGTTTAAGTGCCTTATACTTGAATCAAGTTACAACTTTAAACTGCATATACCGTCTTGTCATAAAGCATAATTTGCGCCTCAGAACGGAAAAATAACTTAAATATTTCAAAAGTTGCAATTTTATTTAAAAAGAAATAATTGCCGACTTGGCGACATTTTTTTTAATGAAAAATTATCAAAATCAGTGCGTTATTCTCAGTTTTTACGAAATTTTAATTTTTACAAAATTAAGGCTTTTTTTCGTATTGACGTTTTGTGCCACTTTCAAAATAGGCTAAATTTAAACTAATAGTCATGAGTAACTGTTGCAAACTCACTGCAGTAATTAAAATAGCGTATTATTCACAAAAAAGCATAATTTTATATGACGATACGGAGTCTTTAAACAGTTTGATACAGTCTGATACAGCCTTGATACAGTCTGAAGCCTTGATACAGTATAGATGAAGTGTTCCTGTCCTTTTACTGAGAGAGAGAGACAGAGAGAGGGGGGGAGAGACAGAGAGAGGGGGGGGGAGAGACAGAGAGAGGGGAGATGAAATTCAAAATTAACTGTCAAACTAATTTCTGGTAGCTTTTTAAAAATTATATATTACTGTATAATTCATTATTTTCACGCTTTCGAAAAAAAAACACTACATTAATTCATTTTTTTTTAAAAAATTATTTCTTATTACGAAAGATATATATTTGAGTTTACAAAAGGCGAAAACTCATGAAAAAATGCCATCTACGCAATAAAATTGCAGGAAAATTGACGATAGTTGTATATAAAAATTGTGAAATATGAAAATTTTTGCTTTACATCGTGTTAAACATTAAAAATTTTCAAGGTTTAAAAAAAAAATGATAAACTATTCCCCCCCCCCGATAAAATTGGCGACTAACTTTGGCATATCCTCGCTCAAAATTTGGGCCCCGACCCGTAGGCTGCAAACCCTTGGTTACAGTTACATATGCAGAGTAAATCATTCGCCTAGAGCACTATTATTATAAAGATAAGTTCTAGGAATCTGCTATTATTGGATTATTATTCCTGCTATTGTTATTACTAGGAATCTGCTAGGACATCTGATATTATTATAATAATACGTTCTAGGAATGAACGATGCATCTATGAGCTTATGACGGAAAATGGTTTAGCGGGCGCGCTTAAACTGAGATTACATAATTCCTTAAAAATTGTGCAGATACAGGATCTTTTTTAATTTTATATTTATTTGAAATCACTAGTCCCTTTATACTGCTGTGAAATAGCTTTATACAGGATCTCCTAAATAAATTAGTTGTTTTTCAACGATTTATGTGATGAAAGCAGCTAAAGTTTTTGAAGAAATAATAAATTAATAAAAATTTTTGTTGCAAACATGTTTTCTCATAGAATTCTAGTTTGTAGTTCCAAATTATT
This sequence comes from Parasteatoda tepidariorum, assembly GCF_043381705.1. NCBI lineage: Eukaryota > Metazoa > Arthropoda > Arachnida > Araneae > Theridiidae > Parasteatoda > Parasteatoda tepidariorum. The sequence continues at coordinate 19,954,865 of NC_092206.1, forward strand.
TCGACAGATGGCGCCAAAAATCTTTTTATTGTTTTTTTTTCTCCGTCGTGCTGTGATGTGCAAATTTTGTTAGTCGATGACGACATGTGATTGTGGTTAATGGTGGAACCGTAATGTGATTTTCATTAACTGATTAACATGGAAAATTCTTTTTGAATTCTTTTGTTTGATTTAATGACTCTCTCTTCTTCATCTAACAAAATTTTTTGAACTGATAATAAGAAATCTGGGAGAGGACATTTATGCCCAACACATAATTTTATTTTATTTATTATTTTTTTAACGGTTATCCGGTTAAAATTTTTCAAGAATTATTAGTCTAACTTAAAAAAAAAAAAAACAGTGTTACATAAATATTATTTTATAGGATTGCTGAAATATATGCAAATTTTCTGGAACTAATTTTCATATATTTCTGTAAGAATTTTGAAATTCTCGTTTAAAACTCGTGCTAAGAAAAAAAAAGGAATAAAAATGGCTTATCAGTGCTTTGAATTTCAACTGTTTAGTTTCAGTTTCATTTCTGAGAGCTACAAGGCAGCCCGAAGTGCATTTTTTACTACAAATTTAACAGTTAATGACTCTTGAATTAATTATCGAATGTTAATTTTTTTTAAATTCAGCGTACTTCCTGTACATGTTTCTACACACCGAATTTTAACTTCTTCAAGTTCCTTTTTACACGCAATTTCAAGTTTCTAAGTTCTATAGTTTTTGTAACAGAATATAACTTCAAACGGAACATTTAAAATAGTGGCAGCGTCACTTACGATTTTTAAATGTAGAGATTAATCAATTGAATTTTAAATTAAAATTAATCATAAATTTATCTGAATACTTAATATTTTGTATTAAAATATAACTATTTCTTTTTATTTAATATATTTAGTTCAATCTCCTTGATCAAAATATAACATTAAAAATATTTTTTTATATAATAAGTAATAGTTACGCAAAATTAAGAAAACAGAAACTTAATATTATACAACTTATTATTACGTTTTATTAGTTAATGTTCATGCGATGAAATGTAGTTAAATTACTTCAATATAATATGCTATGTTTTTATGTAAGAAAACAAATTAAATAAATTTTAATAACATTCAAATCATAATAAGTTTATCTCTAATTCTTTATTTAGAAATTATGAGTGAAAAGTTCATATTTTAAAAGAGAAGAAAAATCATATTCAATTATGAAAAGTTTTAACTTCTGAAATGCCTCAAACAAATAAGATTTATGACTATGATAAGATTTACTAAAAAAGCAAATTATTTTCGTATTCCAGTTAATTAATTTGTCTTGTGTTAAGGTTAAAGGAGTTTTTGTTTTCAGAAACAAGTGAATCTAGAGAAGTAAATAAGTCTTGAAATTGAATTTTAAATTATATGTTTCTGTGTTTTATTAGGAAAAAACAGTTTTAATAATTTATTATTACTTCTTTAACTATAATAGTTTATTAAAGAAATTCACCCACAAATATCAATGAAATAAAGCTATTAAAATAATCATCAAATATTTTTCAAATCAAGAACACAATTTAATAAATACATTATTATTAAATGTCATTAATTCAATTAAAAAAGACATGCTTACGAAAATTATCAATACTTAACAAAATTAGCTGTAACAGACAAGATTTTTAAAAATAGCAATAAATATTTTAATGGCAAGTACTGATGATTCGTTCTGTATCGGAATTTGTTAAATTATGTTATGAAAACTTAAAAATAAAGTGATACTTAGAAAAATAATTTAAACAGTATGATTTATCATTTATGTTGAAAGAGTTTAGATAATTTGAAATTATGAGTAGAGATTATTATCTGATTTGATGGTTTTAAACCACAAATATTTTATTCTAATGTCATACATCACAATATACAACTGTTAAATTTATCAAAATAATTCGCAATGATTATAATTTTATATGATGAATAAAAATGTTATGTGCTCACTGAATAGAAGAAAATTAAGAAATGAGAAATAGTCAACATAAATATAATACAATAAGTCTTTACAATTTACGAACATGTTATTAAATGGATTTCTAGAATTATACCATCATTTGGAGCAAACATAATTTAATTTAGTTCTAACATAGCTGATATAAAGCTCAAATAAACATGGCCAATAATAAAATAGATTGTATGAACAGAGATAAAAGATGAAATACGATTTATTTTCATTCAATTAGGACAAAACAAATAATCCCTATGGGACAAGCATTCCATTTTCACAAGCGAAACTCCTAATTAAATCAATTTAGATCAATCTAAAATATGATTTAAAGACATAAATATGATTGCGACAATCATTTGATAACATAATCTGGTTTACGATATAACTAAAGCTACCTCCTTAAAATTCTTTTATATCCCTATGCAATCCAATATCATCAGTACTTGCTCCAGGATCCTCCCAAAAGCCTTGTTTGCGATTAAATTGATGTCAACAGCTTTGGTAGGAGATTACTCCAGCGCAATTGTTTGCCCTTAATACAAAGGAACAAATCTGCCCGGGTATGCATTGTTACTAACAAGAGATAAAATTTCCTTAAGGGTATTTCAATCTTGATTGGCGTAGCGAATGGGAGAAAGTGCTGCGTTGTAACGAAAGCTCGTTATAATGTGAATCTATTTTATGCGAAATTCTTCTAACAATGGCGGGAGCTAACGATTCAATTAAAATCTTGAGGAGTTGTTCCGGAAATTATTCCCTAACTTTAAGGGAGTTTTCCCGTTTTTTTCCTTTTTGTCGGTGAGTTAAGACTTAACAGTATCATTGACATCACCCGGGCACATTATTTGGCGAGATAACGAGGCTGAAATTTTGGATGCAATTCCAAAAATTGAATTTATGGTTTGGAGAACGCCAAAGGTTTCGTTTGAAACATTTTTTTTTTGTCTTTTTGAAAGAGAAATAAAATTGAGTAACAGGATAACAAAGTGGACTGTTCTACCACAAAACAGCTTTTTATTGTTAGTTACACGGCAGTTTTCTGGCAATTGAGAGGGCTATTTAAAATTCTGATGTTATTAGAGTTGGGAAATATTATTTACTGAATCGTTAAAAATAAACCTATAATTTGAATCGTAAATTAAATGGGAAGGGATTTATTATTCACATGAAATCAATATATGCGTGCAGTTTATAGAGTATTTGAACAAAAAATAAAATTATTATTACTTCTGAATATATATATAAATGTTGGTTTTATATTTATGTTTGCTCTTTATACTGTTTTTATAATTCTTGTTGGTATGCAAGAATTCATTTATTTGAATAATATGTTTATACTGGTTGTCACTAATACTATCGACAATTAAAAAATAATTAGCGAAAAATAGAAGGATATAGAAATAAGAGGATGTAGAAATAAAAGGATATAGAAATAGAATAATAGAAGGAATCTAAAATAAAATAATAGAATTAACATAAGTAAATTAACAGAAACATATATAAATTTTTGCATTTGTTCAGGAAACCATTTAAATTTTTATCACTAAATTATAAAATTAGTTACTAAGTTCATCAACAGATGGCTGAAAAAAAAATCTATAATATCTTCTAAATATCAGACAATTTTAAATGAAAAATTTAATCACGAGTCTGTTAATTCGCGATCGCAACGCTCGAGTACGCCGTCTAGCGGGAGCCTGTAAATATCGGACATTAATTTATCACGTTTTCATTTAGTTCCATCAAAGTCATTGACTGAATCAGACGCCATTTTTAAGCAGCAAATAAGACACAAAATTTCCCAAAAGAAAAGGCCGAAGAACTTGAAAAAAATCTCCAGAATATTAGTAAATCTTTCAGGAACAGAACACGCCAAACATTTGAAGAAAAATTCCTCGATAATTTTTAATTTCTATTATCAACAAACTTGCAACTGATGACTTCCGATTTCGGATACTGTTACAGATGTGTGTATTAAGGTAAAATGCATTTCTTCTGTCTTCAATTCATTACGAATTAAAGTGAAGTCAACATTGCTTTCGTCATTCCAGTGAATAAATATGAATTCAGAACATACAGAATTGTAATAGTTATAGCATATTCTTCTTCGTTATAGAATAGTATATATTTCTGTATCCATATAATTCGGAAAACAACAATAAAAAATTATCCAAGTTACTTGAAATAGTGCCATTTGTGCTGATTCTTAATTAATTTAAATCGTTTTCTTGGTAAGTTTTTTTTAATTTTGAAAGAATAAGTTCAACTAGAATTCAGCTATTCTGTTTTTAGCTACATATTCAAATTCATATCAATTATAAAATTTTGCTGTGTAGTATGTTATCTAAAAGTAATGAAGGTATAAACTATGTATCTATTATTTGAGAATAAAGTTTTCAAACAAGGAACTTATCATTTTGGAATTCTCCGGGAATCATAAATCAGGTAAGTGCAATGATTTTTACAATAAAAAATTTGCTTGTAAATATTTTTTTTTCATTTGATGATGGTTCTCTACAGAATGGTTTTTTACGTCTGATTAAGAACTATAAGAATAATAAAAAAAGAAACAATATGAAAGTTTTTATTTCAATGTTAAGAATTCTTAAAATCGTTTTTTTTATCCTAAGAATTCTTTATTTTCCGTTTTTTAGTTTATAATTTTTTGATAAAAATTGTTCTCAAAATACTTTTTTTGAAAAATTAAATGGTATAACATTATGTGTTTATGTATACTTCTTGTATATTCCAATGTTTGAAGTAATATGATTCAGAAAAGTATGGAATAAAAATTCGGTACTTACGTATTAACGCCACCGCCGCTACAGATTTGGCGGTTTTTAAGTGCCGCCAATCTACACTTAAAATTTTTGCGACAATTCATAAAATAAAACACTTTATTTAAAATCAAAATAGTCAATCGGATTTCGGTGGAAAATGAGCCGATATAGAGTTTAGCATAGATTCAAAACAATCATATCGCCATATGAACTCTGATAAATAAGATTCCAAATGAAATAACATTTCCAAAACGTACGTTTACCAAGATAAAGTTTTATGTTGTGGGAATTGGTACATTTTCGTTTTTTCGGTAAAATATTTCCCTCCTGAAAAAATAAAATTGCATCTTGTTTTGTTTTTGGCAAATCCCAAAGACGAATTTTCGTAGCACTAAAAATGGCGACAAAAAAGAATTGTTTTTTTTTTTTTGTTTCGTCAGCATTCTTTATTTTACGTTTCTTAGTTTCTAAATAATGATTTTTATTGAAACTTGAAATTTTTTGATAAAAATTGTTGTCAAAAAACTTTGTTTACAAAATTAAATTTCATAAAATTATGAGGCTTATGTATACTTTTTGTTCATTTTAATTTTTGAAGTAATATGATTCTTAAAACTATAGAATGTAAAGTTTAAATGGGCCTTTCATGTTATATCATTAAATTTAGTAATACTATTTCTCGGGCATTAGGTTTTAACTCTTATAAGAATATACATATTTTTTTCTGTTAATGTACAAATATTTTTCCGATGTGTTTTGGATATTCCTTCTCTAATAAAAAGAGATACCATTTTGTTTTCGGTTGTACAAGAAAGAAGATCAAGCATTTTTCTTTTTTAAATTTAATAAGCAACTGTGCGCAGAAGGCGTTGCAATGCTACACGCTACATTAACGACGTCTCCAGAGTAACTGAATGACGGTTCATATAGAAATCGCTGGTAAGCGTCTCATACAACAACGCCCCCTATAGTTCGTTGCGATCGCGAATTTTGATCTCTGACTGCAACATGTTTTTGCAAAAGATAACTATTTTGAAAATATTCTTTTATAGTTTTTCTCAGTTAGCAGCGCCATCTGTAAATGAACTTTACACTTAGTTTCGAAACTTAGAAGAAATTCTGATTTCCTAAACATAATACACCCAGTACACTTCTATCTCCTTCTGTTTTTTCGTAGGTCATTTTTGGGACACTTGGTAATTGAATAGCCCATATGTAAAACTTCAACCATTCAACTTCTATGTAAAAGTTCTCTTCTCACTTATGTTATAGTAAAAGTGAAAAATACATTTTCAGTATGCAATGTAGAGTGAAAAAATTTTAAGAAATTTAGTAAGGTAAAAAAAAAAATTCAGTTGGTAATTGAAACATCTACATTAGTGTTTCATACGGCAATCAAATCTGTCTTGATGTTTTTAACTATTGTTTTTCTCTCAATGATTCACCTAGTTAAGAAAACGTTTTCTTCCTTCCCTTCTTAAAGATTAATTTGCAACTTCTAATGTATCATTTTATTTGACTTTATATTTGACAAAGATCCCGAAATTATTTATTATAGACAGTGTTTATGTAATATTCCATGTTGAACAGTTGACCCAATTGCGAATATACGACTAACAAATATTACTTTTATATCCGTCGTTGAACAGCCGACCCAATTTTTGGATTCACGACTACTAATGTTCAACTCCTTAGCCTTGTAATTTAGAACCCAATTCAGAAGACAAGGGAACTCCTGTATCAAGTATTGGGAGAAATTTGCCTTCGTGGAGGACTTTTTGATGGAACTAACCCAGATTTGCGTTACATGGAGAGGAAGAAGAACCTCCCAGGGTTAGCCTGACGCAAGGGGACTCTAACCTATGATCCGTCTACCACTGGGGATATTTCATGTCAGCACTGCGGTCGGAGCAAGCCGGATGCGGAATTCGTATCGACCAACCATCGCCGGGATCGAACCCAGGTAGAACCAAGGGGATTCTAACCCATGATTTGTCTACCTAACTAACTAACTCCCTGGCATTACAGTTCATGTTGGACCATGGCCTCACTAACAATTTTTGTCCAAGGTCGCCTGTCTCTAGCTCTTTGCTTCCAGTTTCGAACCTTAAGAATCTTAAGGTCTTTTTCCACTTCGTCTAACCATCTCTTGGCCGGCCTTTCTCTTTTCCTTTGGCCCTGGCACTTCCCCTTGAGTATCTTCTTAGTGCCTCTGCTTTCCTCCATTCTCTTAAGGTGTCCTAGCCATTGAATTCTTTTTGCTTTTACATAATTGATTATATATTTTTCTTTAAATAGTCTTGAAATTTCCAAATTTTCGATGATTCTGATGATTTGTCTACCACTGAGGATGTTCTCTGCTAGCACTGTGGTCGATGCGAAACAGGAACAAAATTCGTATCTACCAACCAACACTAGGATTCGAGCCTAGGTTACCTAATTGGGAGGCCAGCGCTCTATCCCCTGACTCAATTGAGTCACCTGACTCAATTGAGTCACCTCGACTCAATTGAAGGTACTGGTACTTTCCTATTTGACGAATGCTTCTTTGAAAGATTAAAATTACGGAATCTTGAATTTTCTCAGCAAATAGCATCCTCTTTTAGCCCATAGAAATATTAATCGAAACACTGATATATATGAACTTCAGAGACAAAAAAGTCGCTTTAAAAGTTCTGATTTTTCAGCAAGCGGACAAAAATGGAAGTTAGCCAGAGGAGTTAAATAGCTCTGATTAACTGCCTTGCGTGTCTTTCTTCTGTTTCGTCATTCCGAACCCTGTCATTAATCTCAGACGACGATACAGAATAAAATAAAAAAAGGAAAGAAAAATGATTCTGAAATCACACACTCCAGCCCTAATCACTGAAACAGGAAGAAAAAAAATTCTTATGTGAAATCAGTAAGAAGGCAGAAATTAATACCCGCCCAAGCGGTAAATGAGGAGCATTAAGAAGGGGGGAGCAACCCCCTCATTCAGTATCCCACCCTGAATCCCGGACCTTAAATCATGGGACGAATTCGGAAAGGAAATGAGGCTACTATTTCCTGGCAGACTCGTGTCAGTACTTGCATCATGCCGTGTGTTATCCGGTAAATTAATCGAAGCACCACACACCACTCACCCCTCCTCACGCACTTTGGTACTTTTTTTTAAAGAAAATTGCCTCGATGATAATCCTATAAGTGTTAGAATATTGCTGAAGAAATATGATTTCTTAACCCCTCTAGAATCCCTCTGTTTAATTAAAGGTAAATCCTCCGTCTCTGCTTTAATAGAAGAACGTATTTGCTTGAAAGCCTTTTTTTTTCTTCTATTGAAACAGTTAAGTCTCACAACCGTCGGTGAATCGATCAAAGCACCGGCGAAAGGAAGCTGCTATAAAATTATAAGTTTGCATTTCTGTTGATATTCTTTACTTATCATAGAAAACGTAAAAATAAAGATGTAGTTTTCTTTTAAATATTACACTTATACATCAAACAAAATCAAGTATTTGCAAGTATTTTATCACTGACTGGTGGTATGTTATAATGCTTGATATCAAACCAGTAGCTCATAATTACATATTTCTTACGATATTCGGTCAGAATCTATCAACAATCTGGGAAGTATGATCTCAATTGTTTAGTCAGGAGAAACTTGTTTATCTAAGAGTAATTCCAGGCAACAAAAAAAAAAAAAACTTTCAGTACATATCTATTATTTTATTTAATTTTTTTACACCATTTTAATGAATGTAATTTTACATGGCAAAATATAAATTTCGATCGAAATCGGTCGAATAGTTTCTGAAAAATTGAATTTTTAAAACGTCACATTCCAGCTACCTTTTATATTTAGTATTCGATGATTTTTGATAGATCAAAATTTAAATGTAAAAAGTGCTATGATTTCTGAACCTTTCCTCTGTAGCATTTTTTAAAATAAAACTATACATATTTTCTGCTACAATGGTCAGAAAATATGTATAGAATGTCAACTAATTTCCACGCATTCAGCCCTAATCATTTTTTTGATTTATATTTTAAAAGATAAATCTAGGAATATAACAATTGACCAGGTATTGATAATATTGTCCTGGTTAGACGATGTGATCGACGTCCTAGTTTTTCGCACTAGTAAAAGTTACATAAAATTAGTTATGTGCATCATTAATGGCTCAACTGACATCAAGACGTCAATCTATCTCTTTTCATGTCTTGTGAAATCTCTCTGGACTTTCAGTTTCAGTTAAGGCTATGATATTCGATATTGATTGATATCATTAAATGTTTCACTGTAATTCGATATTGAAAAGAGGAAACACTGTAATTCTCTCGTAACATTTCAACGCAATTATTATTTTGGTAAGTTATTAAACTAATTTTTGATGAGATTACAAAGGATTCTGTATTTTGATATTTTATTACTTTATATATATANTAAACGCCATTTTTCTTTACTACAACTGGCTTCAGTGGTAGGTGTTACTGCCATCTACTGGCAACTGCTTAAATTAAAACTTGAATACTTTCGGAATAATTTCATATGTTCTTTTTTGCCATATTCGTCTTCGTTTTTTTACTATAACGCTTCGAAACCCCGGAGGGAATTATGAATAACCCTGTATATATATATTTTACTTTAATAAAGTAAAAAATATTGTTTTAAGTAGCTTTGTAAATGTATTGTGTACTTACTCCAATATCAAATTATTATCTAAGACTGAAGCATAAACGCGCGATATGTTTACGATCAATTACGTCTGGGGTTTTGAGTTTATATATTCTGTGTTTATATACAGGCTGGTTTCAGAGTTTATATATTGATTTTACCGAGAGTAATTCTATCGAAACTTCTTCAACTTGTACCTTGGGCCATGAATATTTGTATTCAAGCATTCACTATCAGAATCGAAACATTTGTTTTAAATTATTATTAAAGCTTCTTTTTTTTATATAATCGAAACATTTGTTTTAAATTATTATTAAAGCTTCTTTTTTTTATATAATCTTTTCATATAAATAAGATTTGGTATACCATCGTCTGCAAATTTTTTTTTTTTAAATGCTGGTTGGAAATATAGATCTTTAAGCTTGACTAAACTTGTTGTCTTATTTTTTTAGAAAAAAAAAACAGTGTATTTTCTTATGTACTAAATGTTAGGAACAAGTGAGAAACATAGGTAATTCAATATGTAAGTAAAGTGTTTTAATATTTGTTCTCATTTTTTACACTTTCAACAAAAAATATTTGTCGGACATTTTTCTAGGATCATCATTTCTTCTCTTATCTCACATTTATTTTGTGTTTATATAATCAGAGTTAGTATTTGCCATTTCGTAAAACACAATCGGAAGAACGTTTTTTAAATAAAGTTTCTGAACTAAAAGAATTTGATAAAAATCTATAGTGTTCATTTAGATTTTATGAATTACAAGTCATTTTTAAAAAAATTATTTAGGTTGATCCGAAGTTTTAGAAAAGGATATAAGGTAACATAAGTTAACACGCCAATTTTTAAAAGCATTTTTATGACAAGTACAATCAAACAGAAAATATTTTAAACAGCAAAATAGAGGTAAAAGCTTTTGAGAGTATTTTTAATATTGTAATTCACAAATAGATGATGTTAATAATATTAGAGTATAGATTATAATATAATAGATGATAATTAATATTAGAGATTAGTTAATAATATAATGGATGATAATTAATATTATAATTCCCAAATTTATGATGATATTTCTTGTTTGATGATATTTCGTACACTATTGATTGAAATTCTATTTTTCTTTCATTATGGTATTTTAAAATAAATTCCCAAATTCTCCTTCAAAATAAATTAATTTTGCAAATAGGAGCATGGATGAAAAGTTCATGTAGCACGCTTTCTTTCTTTTTAGCACAACAGTCATATTTTTAATAAAAAAATTATAAAAACTCAGATGAGTATAGATGTAAGTTAGCGATATCATTTTTTCCTCCTATTCCATATGTGTTATTTTGCGAATTTATTTTTTGTTTAGTTAGTTTTCAAAAAACCCAATTTTTTTTTTAGTATATCCAGAGGTGATTTCGAAGTTCGATTTTGCAATCACATTTGCATTATGGATTCTTGCATCTTCAAGATGGTGGATTTTCGAAAGATAAATAGAAAAAAATGGCCAAGTTCATTTCCTGTTGCCATGATAGAAAAGAATTCTCAATAATACAGCAAATCTTATTTTTTTTTCTACATCTCATTAAAACATTTCTTCTATTTTTTCGTTCGTAAAGTTGGGATCTTTCTATTGTTTAAAATATTCGCAAAAACTTTTATTAAACATTATTTTAAGTTCTTTTTTTCGCCATTTTTTCTTCTTCTTTTTATCAGTTCTTTCAACCATAACTTAAACGCAACATTAGCCAGATACTCGAATCAGTAGTCATTAAGAAATTCCTTGATCATTAATAAAATTTCTGAGCTATTATAATAATATTATATCTAAGCTATCGAATTCATCTTGGTAATTAAAAACAAGAAGAAATCGAAAAGTTTACAAGAAAAAAAAAAAGACAAAATATCCATAAAAAGCTCAGAAATGTGATCAATGTTTGGAACATTTGCGCTCATTTAGAGCTAAATATGGCAAAATAAAATCACAAAGCATCAAATTATTCTGAAAGAGACCATTAAGAACATATTCCAAACTAAAGAGATAAAAAATCATAAAGAATTGAATTTCGTTATTTAAATAAGGGCTTCGAAATGCCTATCATTAATTCCACCATTTACTCAATAAAAAAAAGTTTTTATAAGAATGATAACAACGATATTGTTATTTATTTTTTCTCGCTTAATTTTACAGAAAAAAGGACGAAAAAATATTGTTTTTAATTTCATATCAATGGGCTTTAATTATTATTCATGATTTACTTTGTTTGAAATCTATTAATTTTAATGAAGTTCATTAGAACAGTTTTTAATTAAAAGAATTCTGTTCGCTTAAAGGCTTTCGATTAACTATTTCCAATTAGAAGCGTTTAGAGGAAATATAATCGACGCTAAGTTTGAAACGATGTAACTCAATGAGACGCTCTCAGCAAAGAAACATTAGAATAATGACTTTTTTTTTTGGCAACATGTTTTGTCTAGCAAGTCAATTTTCGGCCGTTTAGGGAACAGTTAAAGAATATCAGTTTCGATAATTGATACAGTTGGCTTTAATAAACAGTAATATTCGAAATGAATATTCATTTCAGGTAAAGTAAAAAAAGAATGAAATTATGCAAATTTACACATGGTATTCGAACACACAACGGGAAAGCATTAAATATGCATTTTCAAGCGGAATTTTGACGAAGAAAACGAGAAAATCGCATTAAAATGCACGCTATCCGTCAATTCAATTAGACTTAGTGTTCAAATAATTTTATTTTTCGTTGTGAAGAAGGCGTTTCATTTCTCTAATAATATATTTTAGTAATTCCAAATCAAAGGAAACCTTTGATTAGCAAAACAAAGAGTAGATTATTTTACTAAATTATAGGCTTCGTAAAAGGTTGAAATCCAAATACTCATTTCGAAATAAAGAAGAAATCGAATTATTTTTGGAAACATAAACATTTGTTTATTACTTCACTATATTTAGAACTCCCTTTCATGCCTAACCATAATTAACATAATGCAATGAAAAAGTTTTCCTAAAGGAAAAAGGGACATTTTCCCTCAGTCCCGTATTCTATTTTATTTTATGCGTGATATTTTATTTTATATTTTACATCCCGCGTTGAACAGCCAAACCATTAAGTTTAATGCTATCAATGTTCTGTTACGTAAATTTGTAATTTTAAAAAGAACTCAGATGACAAGGATTAAGCATTGAGCCGTGGTGGCTCAGGGGATAGAGAGCTTGCCTCCCAATGACGTGAACCGGGTTTAAATCCCTTTGATGGCTCGTTGATTTAGATTCCGCACCCGGCTAGCCTAGATCACAGTGCTGACGTAAAATATCCTCAGTGGTAGACGGGTCATGGGTTAAAGTCCCCTTCCTTGCCATCAGGCTAATCGTGGGAGGTTTTTGTAGTTTTACTCTCCATGTAACGCAAATGTGGGTTTTTTTCTATCAAAAAGTCCTCCATTAATAATTTCTCCCAATACAATTTTTCTTTATGCTATTATTAATTTAACACATCATAGCAAAACCATTTTAGGCAGTTTGCTATGTCTTAATGCTACTTCTGCAAGGAAAATACATTTCAAAAATTACAAATGAAGATCTTTAAACAATGAAATAATAATGAATCTCTAAGGTTTGATTGAATTTGTAACACAATGTTCGGAGCATATTGATAATAAAATTGTTCAAATTAAGTCAAAGCATTAAAAGGTTTTTATCGCACAAGCTTCAGGGCACGTGGTCATTTTATTAACGTAAAGAGATTTATATCCTAAATACGAAAAGGACAAATATTTCAAAGACATAAAGCAAACTTGCAAACTTATATAATAAAAATATTCGAATATAAGAAATCTGCTGTTAGTTTCAATGCTCCGCTTTAAGTCTTCAAACTGGATTTTAAGCGTTCTTAAAACTTTTTTTTAAAAAAAAAAAAAAGAAATTTAAACCAGCTAAGCGATTTTATTTTAACGACGTAGTCCTCCCATCACGTCTCAAAAATTATATTTCCCCTTGCGTGGCAGATTCCATTTTATTCCACACCCTAGCAGCAGACGACAATATAATAGGCTTTTGGAATCATCAGACTCTATCAAATAATCGTTTGAACGTGTTTCATATTCTAAAAGTGAACGAACCATTTTGCAAGTTTTCGAAAAATACAGCCAGATGGCGAAGCCGTAACAATGTAAATTTTAAAGGAATTTTCGAAAAGTAAAAAGTTGTGAATTGATTTTGCGAGGATATATACCTATTGAAAGCCAAAACTTTACATTTAAAAAAAAAAGAACAATAAAGTTTTATCAAATAAAAGTTAACTATGAAAGCGGAAAGTACAGTTAAAAAACAAGAATTATTAACTTCATGAGAAATTATGCATTTTTTTGCTAATTTCTTTCATTTTTATTACGAAGTCGCACACAATAGAGTCGTAAAATTGAATTAAAAGTATTTTTTCTTTTTTAACTTTTGGCTGAATAATTTTAGCAGAATAAGATATGAAGGAAATATAATTTAATCTTTTGAAGAAAGAGACCAAGTACTTTTACTGGCCTAATTTTTCTCCAAATAGTTTCTTTAATCGTTTCCTTTTTTTAATCGTTAATTATTTAAGTACTAATAAACTCTATGGTAAAGTCATTACAATATTCTATAAGAAAAATTACATAAAATATTTTAAATTTCGCAGAATTACACAATTTTGTTGTAGGATAATTTTTTAAACCAAAATCGTCTTTTTATTTTAAAAAAAATTATTTATAATTAGGAACCGATTTCATTTTTTTAAAAAAAAGTTCGTTTATTGAATAGTTAGTTCTGCAGTTGGTTACTGTTATCCTCGTTAAAAATTTTAATACAAATAGACACGCATAAATATAAATACTTTGTGTTACAAATTATTTAATAGCAATATTTTGCAGTTCATATCAATTTCAATAGTTATGTAAAATATGGACTATGAATTTGTCAAAACTTTCTGTATCAAAAGGGGAAAATAGAAATAAAACATTCTTAGCTCATTGATTATCTTGTTCAAGCCTCTGCTATTGGTCAAACTCTTATGTTGTTGTAATTTGTTTGTAATTTTCTTCTTTCTGCATTTCTGTGTCTCCCTCTTTCAATTGTCTATGGGAGTCCTCTATCATTTATCTTAAAGAAGGTCATTCATTATATCTTATGTTATTATTTGTGTTTATTTTACGTTGTTGAGCTTTAAAAGGCCTGTTTAGCTGATCCAAGTTCCTGGATTGATATTGATGGAAACTTGTTTTGCTTTGAGCTTGGATCGTGCAAACAATCATCCAAGTACTTGGACGACAGTAGAGCATGTACTACTTTGCATCCAAGTTTTTTCTCCCTCAACCAATCAACGTCTTAAATTTTGTGACGTCAACAAGCAGGCATCAGATTATGTCATTTTGTTGTCTGTTTTCATATATTTCAGTCCAAATAAATTGATCTGTTACGGCTTATTTGCGTTATAATGATTTTATTTGAATTTATTTAATAATTTTAAACTTATGTAAGCATTATTTTATAATGTTGAATATGAACAATGCGCATGCGCAAGTTTTTCTTTCGACCAATCAGTGACATTCAAGAACTTGGATAATGTCGACGAATCATCCCATTTCTTGGACAGAGAGATTCAAGAACTTGGACCGTGTGCCTTCATTCAATTTCTTATATCAATAAAACAAACATTTAAAGACAGATATAAATACTTTGGCAATAAAAAATTGTATTTAATTATTTTTTTTTTCAAGGAAGAAAAAAGAAAAAGAATTTTATTAAAATATTTATTCACAAGACTAGGCGAAAACAGCTCGTAAATTTACCATGGATTTTACTATGGATTTATGAAGCAATTCGCATCTTGAAATTTAAATTGATTAAAATTGATGAATTGATAGATGATTAAATTGATGAAATCAAAATTTTATTTTAAATTCATATTATTTAAAAAAAAAAGAATTTAATGTTGTCCAAAATCATTAAACCCAAACTCAATAAAATGTTTTGAAAATGTAATTTGTTGAATATTTATTAATTCATTCAGTTTAAATGCATTTAATTTTTTTCATTTTTTTTTCATATCGTGGTATATTTATTTCTATTAAATTAAAGCCAATTTATGTGAACGTATGTCAAGCAACATATCATGTTAACAAACATGTATGAAACATTTTCAGCCATTTTATAACATATAAAAATATAAGTAATATAAAAATTTTTTTTAAAGTCTATTCCTACTTAGATCAACAAAGAAAATTTTTATTTTAGTTACTTTTTATTAAATAATTACAATTTTTCTCCCATATAAAACTAAAATTAATTAATTATATTTAATTAATGAATTAAAATTTGAATAAACTGTATTAACATAAAGTGTCATACACTACTAGTTTAAAGAAATGTATTTGAACTTGAATGCATTAATAAAAACTATTTTATTAACGATTAAAAATATGCACAAGATATATAAATATACATAGGGAGAGTGCGAACTAATGGTAGGAATTGAAAAAAACAAGGAGTGTGGTATCAGACAACTATAAAAGTGTAAGTTTGGTGACGTGTGCCACACGTAATGTTCTTTATTGAATTTATCTGACTCAGCGAATATAAAATAATTAAATATTTAAGTGTGCGCAATAAACTATTTTTTGGTCAAAATAGAGCTATAGGTGTTACGAGACTCTATCAGAAAGTAAAATATTTTGTCGTTCTCTACTTCTAATCTAAATAATAAATCTGACTCCAACTTTTAGTAAAAAAGAACAACATTTTATTTACATAATAATTTTCAGACGATTATTTCTTGTTCCACAAAAAGAAGAATAAAAACGTTGCCATGGCAACACGGCAGTTTTAACAGAAATCAAAAGTTAGCTTTTAGCTTACATAAAAAGTAATTAACAACTTTTAACAATAGGTTAGAAATTATCACTGATGTTATCTTTAAAATAAGTGAAAAACTGAAACACTTTTACTAAAATTTAAAACAATAACTAATGCTTAACCAATCAGAAAAATCCATTTCGTTTTTCGCTCTTCCCTATTTAATTGATGAATTAATTTTTGAAAAAAAATGTATTAACATCAAGTGTCATCTACTACAAGTTTTAAAAAAAAAATATTTGAATTTGAGTGAATGAATAATAAGTGTTTCATTCACGACTGAAAATTTGAACTAGATATAAGGAGAATGTGAACTAATAGTAGGAATTGAAAAAAAATGGACAACGTGTTTGGTTGAAATAAATTGTGTTTGCAAAAAACCTGTTGTAAAATATTAAGACTTAAATTATGTGAAACTTGGGGAAGAATTATAAATTCTATTCCCATTTTAGTTACTTCTAATTGCATTAAAATGTGGCACAAAAGTGTTTCATCCTGTTCTCAAATTTAGGCTTTCAAAACTTTTTGAATACAGTAACTTTTCGTATCATTATAATTTTTACAGTGTGCTCATATATTTCTTTTTGATCTTTTTTGCTGCAGCAACCTTTCTCTTTGTAGAGATGTCCAAGTCAAAAGCTGAGCTAGATCAGTTGTTCCACTAGCATTCAATGAATTTCGATTATTACAATTTCTATAGAACGATTTGTATTCTTATTCAATAGAAACGTATTCATATTGCTTGCATCTGTAGCTGATAGATCACTGATGGCTTTCCAGTGGATAAGTAAGTAGAGTGACGTCAGCTTAGACATCTCTATTGTGATTTTTGTACATCAAAAATAACATTGCTCCCACTTTTGTTATAGTAAAAGTACTTTAACTGTTCTTTTCATAATATTTATCTTTTTTTTTCAATTTCTGACATTTTAACTAGTATCTTCTTAATAAAAGCAGTTAACTTTGTGTAATTACATATATCCTTTGCCGACCAAAGACTCTCTGTGTAGTAAATGGTGACTGGTGCACGTTAAATCTATCGGGTCACAAAGTCTTCCATGTTCCCTTAACAAATCATACCTCTGGGGGTTGATCGTTCTCTGGTTCAGATCAAAATTACGATCTGTGGATGAAGAAATGGCTGCATGAATGGGTCCAACTGGACATTGACGTGTGTGTGGCAGAAGTCGTATTCTTGGTCATAGATGGCGCCACCGAAAAACAAGAAACGCACCCTCTGTCTTAAATTCACTTGGTTTCACCAAACAGTTATTGTATTGGCAAGTGACATTAGAAACAAGAACAGATATATCCTTTTATATTTTAAGGATATGTAACTTTTCTTTTTATTGGAATTTTTCCTTTTTTAATGTTATGTAAAGATAACATTAAAGTTTTTTTGTAACAGTAAAGTATTTTAACTGCCTTTTTCAGTTTATTTTCATAACTTTCGTCTATTTTTGGAACTTTTATCCATGATCTACTAATTTAAAATACTTTCCATTGTGCTATAACAAATTCTTTTTTTGTTCTATGCTTTAGTATTTTTTTTCCATTCCTTTTAATGTTTCTTTTATTTTCACTGTAAAGAATAACATTGCTGCCATTTTTATAACAATAAAAGCACTTTCTCTGCCTTTTATCTGATTTTTTGTTTCGCATTGTATTTCTGTTCACACCAAGTTTAATATTCACATCCGAAATAATGAACTGAATCCTTCAAACGGCTCAATGTCTCTATTCAAAATATAAATGCTTAAACGCGGGGCGAAACGCTTCTTTAAAACTGTCTACACGCAAAGCAGAAATTAACAACCTATCAATAAGTCTCATTCGTGATTACGATGCCTCACTAACCGAATAAAATCATCCCCAAATGGGAGAAAGGATCGAAAAATTTAATGAAGGAATTTATATCTCGATCATACAGTGACAAATTTGTTCGAAAAGTACTATCACCTCTTCTAACTTCACAATAAACACGCATTTGCCAAAGATTTTTGGCAACGTCTCTTCACATAGAAGTGTCGCATGTTGAAAGATCATTAGCGGCCACCAAGGAAAGAGCCTATGTTGAATTCTTCTTGCAAAACGATGAGATCGCGTGTGCAAAGATATGCCAACAATGTTCCACTATCGAGAGAAGCATGTATTTTATTAGCAACAGTTTCTAATGGACGATTTAACATCGGTAGAGTTTTGAAATAATTTCCAGCCGCCTTGAGTTTTACTGTCGTGAAAAATTAAAAGCTTCTGTTAGCAACTTAAGGAGGAAATTTACTTTTGTTTTAGTTGCGGGTAAAGATGTAGTGCTATCTAAATTGTAAGTGCTTATTCTGGTAGCTACTGGATCGACGTAGATAAGGAAAACCATTTCGATTGATTTTTTGGCGAGATTGGCGGCAGGTGATTATTTCTAATAAATGGGTTTTCTCCTTTATTTTACTTTCTGTTGGCGGTTTTGTTTTGATTATAGTTATAGCTGTTTTGTGAAAATGTCCATGGGAACTATTTGCGTTGTTTATTACGTTTTTAATCAGCATAACTAAATTAAATCTTCTTTTTATGTCCAATGTTTTCTCTCGAAAGTCGATATAGCGGATGATTTAGGAATTTTAATATCACGATGCATCGTCAATATATAATGATACTTCAGGATATTTTCTCAATTTTACTAATTTATATTATTTTTACATTGATAAATAATTTCTTAAACTAAATGAGTTTTACCAGAAACGATATTATCGCAATGATTTTAGTCAGCAATTACGATATTATCGTATTCTGCATTTGTCGTTATCAATATTATTGGCAATATTATCATGCTAGGTCGATTATGATCATGGTAAGTTTCGTGATTTAATAAGTATCGTTATCTATAATACTCGACAAAATATCCAATTCGATATCTATTGTTGTAGTTAATTGCTGTAACACATAGTATTCACAATATATAGTGGGGATACTTTTTTAAATATTATTATCGCGATGTCTAATTGATATTGATGTATCTTGATATATCGATATATTGCCCAGCGCTAATTGTGAATAGCATATTTGATTGAGTTAGGGCCATATAAGAATTACCATCAAGTATTCTAAACATTCTACAATCAGTATTCTAAATTCGACATTCTGTATTGTTTCAGCGCAGAACTTTAAAGTGATGTAGTACACACACACTGCTAAAGGGCAAAAAAAAAAGAAGACATTTTTACTTGAGGGTAAATATCGAAGTTCGACAGTGAAAGGGAGGAAATTTGACAGAGGGGTAGGACTGTGTTTGATACGTGGGATTTGATGAAGCCCTCTTAAAGTTGGGTGTCTTTCCCAAGTTCCGTGACAACTTTTGCGCTCGTGTGACAAAGAGTGGTTGGATTCATTTCCGCTCACTTCAGTTACATTCCCTTTTCTGAGATGGTCCTTCTCAAAAACAGAGATACCTCCTGATTGCATACTTCCCGTGTCTCATCGATTTCCACTGACTCGGCTGATGTCGAGTTGAGTTGTCCCATGTTTGCACAAAAAAGAAGTATGGGACGAGGGTGAAATTTAGTGTAGAATAGACGCCACGGGTTTTGTTCTATTTTTTAAAAAAAATTCAATGAAGTTGCAAATCGTTTGCTTTAGCTAATTCTATCACTTAAAAAATTGATCTAACTATTATAATGATGTCGTATCTATCTCATACATGGAAAAATCAATTTGAAAATGTTTTATATTTGAAGAGTTTAATTTAGAACATGCTATCAAAGTTTGAAAAGCATTTTATTTTTCAGGTTTAAGAACTTTTTACGGTTAAGCATACGATATATATACGGTTTATAATATGTTTTGCAAACACTGCGTATATAATCAGAATTGCATTAAAATTATCCAATTTTATAACATATATTGTAATGCCCGCGGTCTTATCACAAAACCGAAAGCAATTCGGCACCAAATATTCATAATTTCTTTCAAAATCTGACTAAACGACCCCTTTATATGGTCTTACGTGAAAAAAAGATCACTAGCTAATATCACAAATTATTATTCACAAGTATGCCAATTTCATTATTGTTTATTATTATTCAATAAAATGCCACTTCATAAATTCTCAATATTCTTTTATATGCCGAATCCGAACTATGTCATTTGACAAGAGAATGAGATATCAATCATAACGTATCCACAATATTAACAATAAAAGTCAAAATTAGTTTTATAGCTGGGAAGGCCTAATTCATTGATTTCTATGCAAAATAGCACATTTTCTTATTGTTAACCGTAGTATTTGAATTGATAATAGAATGATAAGAATCTTTTCCCATTTATTGCTAAAGAAATAAAATTCAAAAAAAAAAAAAAAAAAAAAAAAAAAAAATTGTTGTAAAAAAGCTTTCAATATGTCTGAACAAAATCCTATTTTATAGTGCATTAAGGAAACAAAAGAAAATTGGATGGGAACATACGCATGGATTTAACATTTAAATAATAACTTACTAAGGCAGTACAATTCTTTTTGCACCCCTTTTTCTATTTTCTAAAAACGTTCCATCATGTTTTCGAATTTAATATCGACGTACTGTGGGAACTACGCTTGTTACAAGGTGCAAATATTCCCTCTACCAGCAGTGCGCCACTACTGATAAAACGCGAAATTGAATCCCGTTAGGTCACGTGGACACATCATCTGAGTTCTTTTTTTTTACTAGAATACTCCCTTTCCCCCCTCCTGCATGCCACTCTTCTGTTCCAAGTGATAATGAAATACCAAGGATTCGTCACAAAATGAATGAATCAGTTACGTCAATGATCGCCAACCCTTCTACGCCAGAAATTGAATTTGAAATATGACTCGAAGGGAAAATTATATATAATTAGTTGCGGAAATTAAATTGTTTTGTAATTCACCCCCTCGGAAAATGTTTTTCTTTTCTGTTTGAAAGTATGAATACTGTAATGTTCCAGCTTTGTGATTAGTTGAGGGAACGGCTTTTGGAATACAACCAAAAGCTATGCCGCTAAATGCAGAGTTAGGAGATTTTTTAAATTAGTTTTAGAGGAAATTTTTAGAACTTTACAATAAATTTTTAAATAAGTTAATTGAAACTTTGACAGACGCCGTTTAATTAACACAAAGACACACATCTAATTGCTTCATATTTTTATTTTAACATAATTTTATCCTATTGAATCAATGAGTCAAAAATTGCGTGTTTGTTAATTCTTGCCATTATTCTTGTGTTAAAAGTTTCCTCTCGGAGTGCAAAAATCAAAATTTTGAAATGAATTAAGTTGATCAAGATGTGATATGATGTATTAATTCTATATGAAAAATATCTTAACAACAAACAGGAAAACACTTGAACTGGAAAATCGTGTTTTTGTACTAAGTGGGAAATTTAAGATTTAAGTACAGGAATGTATTAGTATGTCAAAGTTCAATTAAAAAGAAAGCTATTTATTTTTACTTGTGTCGCATTTTTTGGTAAGGTTACATAAGTAATTTTTCTGATTAAGTATATTCTATTTTTCACTTAAATATAAAAAATTTTGTTGAAAAGATAATAATTCCAAAACATTTATTTTTTTGTAAATATGATTGAAATATTTTTTTCATATTATTTGTGAAATTTAATCAGTTAAAAGTAATCACATATTTCTGGTATTTTTCTCTTTTTTTTTTCGCCAGGCATATTTCCAGAAATATGACACTAAAAAGTTAAGAAAATATCAACCAAGAATTTTTTTCATAGAGATTTAAAAATCTTTAAGACATAGTATGCAATTCTTTTCTTTCAAATATCCAATATTCTTGATGGAAAAAAAAACTATTCAATCTTTTCCTTTCTTTACATTCTTTTCTGAATTTTCATTATCAGAATTACTACTGCATTTCAGAATTACGAAGGTTTTCTTCGAATTTGTTGTTTTTTTTTTTAAAAAAATCAGAAATATGACAAAAAAATTTTTTTCGTTTGGGGGATCGCAATCAGATATATTTAAAACAAAATAGTTTTAATTATTTATTTTTGATCGGTTTTCCAGCTAATAATAGAAATTAGTTTCATTTTACAAAATGTTAAAAAATATAAATGTAAAACTAAACGACTATGTTAGGTTTTTGATAATATAAAGAAGATAATTTTCGTTAATTTTCTGCTTAGAAAAACTACGTGTGCGCAAAAGATAATAATTTTTAACAATCGAGTAACGTAGTCAGGGTTCTTCATATTTTATAAAAGTTTAAAACTGATATAATTTTCTAATAATTCCAAGAGAGCTTTCGCTTCACAATGATGTGACTTAGATTCGAATCCCCGCTGTGGCATGTCGATACGAACTCAGTACCCAGCTTGCACCACAGTGATGATATAAAATATCCTTTTTTGTAAACGGATCATTGGTTAGAATCCCTTTGTCATCGGGCTAACCATGAGAGGTTTTATTCTCCATGTAAGACAAATTCGGGTTAGTTCCATTAAGAAGTCCGCCATAAAGGCTAATTTTTCCTCATGCTTGATCCAGGAGTTTCCTTGTCCTATGGGTCTGATTCAAAATTACATGGATACGAAGTTGAACATTGAGCTTTATAAACTCAGAATTGACTGCCAGGCAGAGGCAGGCCTGGAGGAAGTTGATTGAGAAGGCCAGGGCCCACCCGGGGCTGTCGTGCCATTGAGGAAGGAAGGAAACTCAGAATTGAGTCGACTGTTTAGCATCAGTTATAAAGTTAACTATAAAATAAAATGTTTCTTAGAAATACGGTTTTCAAATTTTGATCTAATAATGTATGACTAGAAAATTTATTCAGATCTGTACATAGGTAGTTTAATACTATAGATAATATTTTTATACTTATAAAGACAAAAGCAAAAATAAATAAACAAACGAATACTGTTTTACTCAAATTTGTTTGCGGAAACTGTGTTTAGCACTGTTTTCCCAAGGAGAATGACAAGCATGCAAACATTTTTATGCGTAAAAGAGAATGAAATTTATTAGTTTACATATTTTGATAATTGTAATTATAATTTTTGTAATCTGTTTACATATTATTTTTAACTTAAATTTTAAAATACAATTCTCATTAATTATTTTTCAATAGTGTGCAAACTAGCTCTAACCTCCCTATATGGGTTGCCTTGATCCCCGGAAATTAAGGGTTGTTAAATCCGGTACAACAATAGTTGTCTAAAAATGCCTACAGACAATAATTGAACGTAAAGAAGTATCAAATACTAGTGGGCTGCGCCCCCTGCTCGCTAACCCCCGAATATTGCCACGCAATCTTATATGGTCTGTTTCGCAAACCAAGATCGCTTCGCTCACTACTAACTTAGGTACATTGCAAATGCACAAAATTCTAAGAATTCAAATCCATATAAAAACCTTTTTGTTTTTAAAAAAATTACATCTTTTTAGTAAATACTAAGTCATTAAAATAAATTGAATTCAAATAAATGACATGTAATTCGTTAAACCTGTTAGAAATGTGCTATAGTATGATTCGTGATATAAATCAAAAACCGTCAAATAAATTCGTAACATATAAATTCGTGAAAAAAAGCGCTTTCGACAAAATACTAAAATAGAGATCTATCGACAAAGACTACTCACTTCTGCCTAGCTGAATAGTATGAGATTGCCGCAGCTGATGCTCTCTGGTTATTGCAGTTTCGGTTTTTAAAAGTGCTATATGTTGAGCCACCTCAGCTAGATTTGGCATGTGACATTTTTAGCGGCAATCATTGGTCGATTTTCTAGCGTTGCCATTCGGGGAGTTGTAATGAGGCTTTTTTTTGTCGCCGTGTAAGAGAAATAGTAACGTAAACAAAACAAAGCAAACGTTGCCACCGGCGGAAAAGAAATACAGCCAAATTTTGGGAGCCAGGTAAGAGAATTATGTATATTAGATTTTCTGACGGATGAAGACTAAGAATATGAATTAAAAATGTTAAATGAATATAATTTTAAGGCAGTAAAATTAAATATATGATGGCAATTAAATAAATTAATTGAAAAAAATATTCGCTTTTGTTTCTTAGTCTTCTTTAAATATTGCGAAATTTTTTATCTCTATGTTGTGTCTTGTCCGATTTCTTCATACTAGTAATCCTTGATTTAATATATTGAGTAAAACTTCCCTTAATAGTTATTTCATAAAAAAAATTAAAAAAAGAAAATATAATAGAATGAAAAAGTAAACAATGAACATAGTAGTTAATTATTTATACATTAACAGAAACACGTCAACAAATTCATATTTTTTCTATATATGATAGTGACAAATGACACATCAGAAATGGGTAATGCTGGGTGAAAAATTAATTTATGGGTATCACATGTTGCTAATGGACAGAAATAACACGTGTTCTGCTGAGCAAACAGGTACTTAGGAGGGTATTTTTATCTCCTTAGATTATTTTTCTCGGCAGAAATGTCACTTATATCCCTGATTATATTATTACACTTATGACGATCCGTTTTTACAATTTGTTCTAAAAATATAATTTCGTCCACTATGTTTTAACTATGACTTAATTGTAATTTAAATTTTTTTTTCTGATACTAGAATTGCAAAGGCTACAGAAGAAGAATTTATCATGTTCATGAAACTACAGTTTGATGAGCAATTAATTTATGGAATTAGTTAAAACGAATTTTAGAAACACATGTTTAAAATCATAAATGCATAAGAAAGTGTTGGATAAATGCATAAGATAGCGAAATTTTCTCTCTTTACCTTCAAGTTTATGTTCTTCAAATGTAATATTTCAAAATACAAAACAACTGAAAATGTTTTTTTTAATATTTATTTTTATTAAATAATAAAAATCAACCTTTACGTAGGTAAAAAAAAAAAAAAAATTAATCAAGGGCTAATTTCATGTATGGCTCCGTCAATGCAGGAAATTTCTGCATTGTATGAAATAAGAAGTATGAGAATCGCGTAAAAAGAAAGGGAAAATTATTTTTTTTTCTTCGTCTTCATTTTTTAAAGTAAAAGTAAAACATATAAACCAAAAATAGCATTTTACTTAATCAATAAATCAGTTCTTCAATGAAACACAAATTTTAATTTTACCATCTTATTTGATTATTATTTATAATATTACTTGGAAGAAACAGCAGTGTAAGAATATCGGACAAAAACCCATATTTACCATAATTGCCTTTCTTTTTTAAAAAATGTCTTGTATCTTTCTTACTAAATAATATAAAGGGGAATATAATAGAATCAGCACTTGTTCGAGTCAATTACATTCGCCAAACTTGCAAAGATTTAAGAAAAAAAAATTATTTAGAAATTTTCTAGAGAAAGGGGCTACGAGTTGTAGTCTTCGATTTGGTGGGGAGATTTCCGTATCGTGATCTGTGGTAGAATAATCGCCAAATCTTGGAAACTTCCGGGCAGTGGTCCGCGAGAAACTTAAAAAAAACAACATCCCAGAAAGGGACCAACTGGAAAGGTATTACTCGGATCCACCCCCGGGCAAACATCTGCATGTTTTTTTAAAAAAAATTTGCAACTTTAAAATCTATTTGGCACCTTGGCGATTGTAGTTGGCGCGACAGATCACGATACGAAAATATCCCCGAGTTGGTTTCCTTCTCTGATTTTTTTAATTTTATTATTATTTAATCACTTATTTTTAGTTTTTCACGGAATAAAAAACCTGGATAAAAAGTCAAAATAATCGCCAAAACCTTGGCGATTAATTTGGCGCAGGTAACCGATAAGAAAATCCACTAAAATGAAATAAAATTAAGTTGTAATAACAAAATAATTGCTTCCAACGAATAGTAATACATCATAAAATAATCATATATAAATATGAAACAGCAATATTTTATGCTTTCCTAGTTTGTAGTTCAGCCTTACACACAATGCCTCGTTAAACTTTGAAATGTTTTAATTACTTCATACTTTCCCGGCTTTACATACAAACAATGTCTAAACATTATATATTCTGCCAGTAACGTATGCATTTAAAATATCTATACGGTTTCAAAATTAATATGCAATACTAAAAATTAAAAGCATTCAAATAAATATTTCACTATTCGTAAACATGTATAAATAAAAGATATAACACATTGTTCAACAAATAAAATAGGCTTAACAAAGATATAACGCAGTTCTAACATGTTTAAAAAATTACGTAGCCGATAAGAGTAATTTTTCATTAAAATTAAATGCTCGGTATTCCAACTTTGTTCAAACTTCTGATTTTCATTGAAAAAGTTTAGCGTTTCAAAAGAAGTAATCAGTTTTAAAGTTAATAATTTATTACCCTCCACAAAAAAGAACCATATATTCTGATTTCTCTTTACCATGTAAAACGCAGATTACCAATTACACCACGCTTCAAAAGCGCCGACATAATCTCGTCACCCGATCAGCTATTATTATATTCTTTGTGCCATACTGCTGAATAAGAAATCATTTATCAAATGCAATATCACAAGCAGCACACATTCTACGTGTATAGCTAAAAGTGAGATAATCGAGTCGCCAAATATTCCCCATTCTCACGCCTGGTTACCCGCCAAACTTACTAAAAAAAAAAAAAAGAGCAAGATAAAAAATATGTTTGGCTGTACGTGCTTATGCATTAGCTAGAAAATGATATAGAATACTGCTGACTACCAATTGCATTTTGGGAAATTAATTTATTCGCTGACAGAATGATGTAATTATCGTAAGCATGGTGGAGTCAATTTGCTTTGACCCTAAAAAAAAAAATAAATAAACTCAACTAGTTAAACAATTTTAATCATTTGGGAGTGAATGGAGGCGTTGTAAAAAGTTAAGTAGCTCTATTTACTGTAGTTAATTTACGAACTGAGCTTAAAGAAACCATTCGAGTTGACGGCGGATAGAATATCAGGATATTAATTTAAACATGGTGTTTCATTATGCAATAAATGCTCGCACAAAATAATAAGTTATAAAAAAAAATTAATGTTTACGTTGTATTATTACCTAAATTATGTTGCATTATTTTAAGTTCTATAAGACTTTTTTTTTGCTGTTTTTCATCCTTTTTTTAATTTTTAAATTTTTTTTATTTGTTTTCATTGTATATAAGGTACCAAGCAGGGTGTTCGGTAATTATTACTCGTAGTACATGTTTTTAGATATTTTGTTAAATGTAAAGATTAGTATACAAATAAGAGGTCGTAAATTTTTATCGAAGCAAAGTAAAAAAAAAAAACGCTATTAAATTCTGACAAATCACTATTAACGAAGGTTGTATTGAAAACATTAAAACCAGTTTCATTGCTGAAGGATATTGAGAGATAGAGACATGTGATTATTGGAATCTCCTTTAATTTAGATCAGGCAACAATCAAACTGGTTTGGAGGTCTTGAATCTTACCATCTTTAACAGGGATTCATCAAATTTTAATTGCAGAGTAAACAAGAAAGCACAAAAATGTTCATACAAAATAGAGTCATAATTGTAAAAAAATTAAGAAAAAAAGATTATTATTATTTATTTATTCCTCCAAACGGACAATATATATATTTATATATATAATAGTAGTTTTCTTTTAAAAAGTACGAAATCTGCTTAGAAAATTGCCTAAAACTTTTTAAAGTTTTGTCTTCTTCAAATCAGACATTTTTCATTAGTTGCCAAATACAATTCATTACAAAATTAAGCAAGAAAAAAAAGTCTCGCGCATGAGCAATATAATAAAACTACTTTAATTACTTACATCTTCCGCAGTTTTACACAATTTTTCCTCAAATTTTAAAGCAATAATTTTGTAATTAATTTTAAATTGCTCCAAAAGTTTGTAAAATTTTATTGAATATTTTCAAAGTTACAGCAATAAAAAACGCAAGACAAAAAAAAAGTTTTTTTTTATATAAAACTGCCCATATCTCCATAAATATTCCAGCTTGGTTTGCGAAATTATTGCATAATTGTTACAAGTTACAAATTTATTGCCTCATTTTTTGGCATGGGGTGTTCAAAAACATTATGTTCATTTTGTAATTTATTGGCTATCCCTCAATCCTCCAGAAACCTGAAACTTCATTGTTAAATATGAGAAATCGCATAACCTAAACATACTTGTATATATGTTTATAAAAAGATCTTCGAAGTCCTTTGCATTTGACATTGTATACCTTGATTTTTAATTTGGTCAAACTTAGATCTTTCGTACTATTTGGAACAAACCACCATTTTCCCCTATCCATATGTTTAAAATTTTTTTTATATATATTCTATTGATGCACTGCTCTATTGTGCTGTTGCCATAGGCTTTCCTTGTATTTTAATATTTGATTTGATGTTTTTAATAAATGTCATTAATCGTTTCATACATTAACTTTAATGTCAAAAATGCAGTTTATTTTTCATTTTAAGAATTTCGATTCGTCTTTTTTAAATTGAAAAGAAAAATTTTAATACCAATATTATTTGTATTAGAATTATTTTACTTTAAATTGGATTTTAGTGGAAAAAAATGGCTAACATTTTTAACCTAATTTGATTTCGAAAATCTTGTTTTCACACTTGACTGAGCTCATTGTAGTATTATGATTGACTTTTTCGAAATATTTGAAACGCTTGGTAACTAAACACATTTTTTAATGCAATAATATGATGCGTTTTTAATTATATTTATTTTAAATTTCGATAAAAAATTACGTAATGATGTATTTGGATAAAATTGTATAGCAAACTTCAAAAGATGCGAAAATATATCCCAAAAAATATTTACTCTATTGAACCTTTTGTGCCATTTATTTCGGTTGTTTTCATTTTTCATATTTTATTGAGAATGTGAAGAAGCGCGTTTTATATACTTTATGAAGAAAAAAAAGTGCATAAACATATATTTTTCAAATAAGAAATATAATTTCATGCTCAACTGAATTCGAAACGGAGGTTTGCTTTTTTTTGCATATGGTGATGAGGATTTTTTTTTCCTTTTAAGAATGGTTTAAGATTTTAAAAATAAATACCTTCTGTATACGATTTGTATATTTCAGTCTTGAATAAAAGTTGAAAAAGATTTAAATCGTAGAAATGGAATGTATTTATTTTACGAGATGATCTGAATTGATGTGATAAAATCTGTAGTTTTCAATCAAGTTTTTTTCTTTCAAAAATTAAGAATAAATTAAATTGTTTTGCAAAAAATTTTTCATTTATTTAAAACGTATTGTTTAAAAAATTATTTATTGTAAAAATAACCTCGAGAACTGTAACTTTCATTTGTCTTGAATCTTTTGTTCCTTGGTAATAAAGAAAAAGGAAAAGAATTCTTTTGAATAGAATTTTGGAATTTTAAAAAATTTAAGTCCTCTTACTTTTCTGAAAACTACCGAATAACTTGGATTAACATTGTTGTTAATCTAAGTGAAATAGTATCTATTTCTAATCCGTTGAATTGTTTTTATTATGCCGTGTTTCGTTTTATTTATCTTTTATTTTTTATCAGTAAATTGTTTTGTTCTAATTGTGAATGGGTATATTTCAATTAAACTGAGAGTTTTTAAAAATTTATTACTGGAAAACAGAACAGTTAAGATAAAAAAAGAACGGAAGAAAAACAATTCTTGTAATAATTTCATTGACAAGGCATTAATTTTGTCCTGAATTCTTACTTGTGAAAAATAGATAGCTCATATCACTTAGATATCTCTTGATATTTTTCTTTCATGATTAATAAAAGTTAAAGAGTTAGCTAAAACAAAAAAAGAAGCAACAAACTACACATTATTCAAAATTTGCAACTATTTCCTTTTCTTTCTTTTTAAGCTTTAAACTTTTTTTTTTTTTTGAGAATTATTATTGGCTCACAATAAGTCTTTCAATTTTATAGTTAAAATTGTGTGTGGTGTGAAAAAATAAAACTTTTTTTACAATAGTGGAAAGATAAAATAAATAAAATAAATTTTTCTTGATCTAATTTTTTTCAATTCTTGAATACGACTTTTTCACCTACTGATAGAGTTATCAAGATGAAATTCATATTTTCCTATAAGCATAGATATTTCCCAATAAGCATAAACCATAATGCTTTGTCAATGAAATTATTAATTTTGTGCCAACTTCTTACTTGTGAAAAATAGATAGCTCATATCTCTAATAGGTGTTGATATTTTTCTTTTATGGTTAGCAAAGGTTAAAAAGTTTGCTAAAAAAAAATTTCACATTATTCAAAATTTGCAACTATTTCCTTTCCTTTCTTTTGAAGCTTTAAACTTTTCTTTTTCAGAATTATTATCAGATCACAATTAGTTTTCCAATTTTACTGTAAAAATTGTGTTTGATATGAAAATATGAAAGTTTTTTATAACAGTGGAAAGACAAAATAAATGAAATAATTTTTTTTTCTGTCTGATTTTTTACAATTCTTGAATAAGATTTTTTCCCCTACTGATCAATTTATCAAGATGAAACTCATATTTTCCTATAAGCATAGATATTTCCAAATAAACATAAACCATAATTAATCAAAATATATGAAAAAATGCATAACAATAGAAACTTACTACGTGAACCAAACTGAAAGATAAAAGAAAAAAGTGAATCGAAGTTCGGGAAACTAAAACTAACTGAACCAAACTTTGCCACCATTGATGATAATAAATGATTCCAAACATCAAGACCAATCATTTAATGAAAATAAAGTTCTTGTCCAATAATCAGCCATCACTGAGTACTTTAAAAGTTTTATGTGATAGCCAAAAATAGCTTCTAGCTTCTAATAATGGAACGCCACGATCTGCCTTAGATAACGAAATTCATGTATCTACATTAGTACATGAAAGAAACCCTTCGAATGTTCTATTCAGGAATATATTTCTTTCACTTTAACTGGAAATATTACCTAAGAGCATTGTCGTGTCTGTGTTCAGCTTGCGGGATGAATTTCCGATCTTCGATTTTTGGGGAGAATTTTTTTTTTGTGTGTGTCCACCCTTTCTGCTCTTGTTCTATCTAACTAAGGAGGGACGTTCGAAATACTAATGGCGGTCAGCATGTCATGTGACCACTCCCATCTGTTGTTGTCTAAGGGGACATGATATTGAATTCTGAAATTTATTTGTAGGTTATTAGTCATAAACTGGGCGATAATGCGGTGTTATTGTGTCTACTGCTCATTAAAATCACCATCGTTGTGAGGACGTATGATTTTATTACCACCCTTTGACGCTGATTGGACACCGGTGTCCCTTTTAAATATATTTTTTTCTGGGGCTCTAATAACAAGCAAAAATGCATTTTGGTATTTTTAAATTATAAAAAACAGTTTAATAGTTCCTGAAAGGAATATTTAAAAATGCATCAATAATTGATTGTGTAAATTAAAGAAATTTCAATGATCAATAACAGTTTCTCTCGGATCTAAATAAGTGCAAATTTTAAAAATTATTGTATGAAAGTGAGCCGTATTTGGACGATGTTACCTTAACTGCAGAAAAAGACACCGGTGTTTCATGCTATATTTCAAAATCATAAATTATTAAAGTGTTAAATATGACATTTTTACATACCCCTTGCCAACCCCTGTTACTGATTCTCATTCATTGTTGTTTCCTTGTTAGTTTCTTCCTGATCGTCGAAATTTTCAAGAAAATTACAAAACAATTTGGTTTTATACTGTGCAATTATTGTAGTTTTATAACAGAACATTTTACTAATGTGTTGATCGTAATAAAATAGATGGTTACCGAGATTTTAAAAAATAATCATTGTGCTTGAAAGAAAAATAATAAATGGAATACATATCAAAATTTTTGCCTATTATTACAGAAAATAGTAAAAAAATATTAAAAGTTACTTTTTGCTTGGGATTATTCTCGGATAAACGAGTTTTGTTATTGGTATCAAAAAATTTTCGATTCACTTAAAAAATTAAAATTAACATTAAATCCGAAATAAAAGTAAAAATAACATTAAGGGTTCCAAGTTTTCGACCGCTCTCTTGATAAACATTTAAACATATCGACACAAATTTATTTTTAAGCCTTTAGATTTCAACAATAGTGTCACTATAGTTATTTCCCATTTTCTTACTAATAATAGCTTAAATACAAAAATAGCTTAAATGGAAAAATATGATAAATTTAAATATTAGGTGGACCAGAAAGTAATGTCGTTTCGGCTTATTAAGTATTCGTTTGTCTTAAAAACCAAATAATTTTTTTTCGATCAATTTTGATTCATTTTCGATCCTATATTGAAAGGTAACGAGGGTGAATACATTATTGATAAAAAGTAAAATCTTGATAGCAAATATCAAATGTACCGAAACGACATTACTTTCCGGTCTCCCTAATACTATAACAGCTAAAAGAAATAATCAAAAAAATTTAACAAATGCGTATTAAATATCTCTGTAACCAATGGAGGAAACAACAAAAATATCGTTAAATAAGAGATAAATAAATAATTTACAATTTCATGTTAATAGAATTTTGAAACAAGACAGGGCCCACAAAGGACTCTAGAGCTAAAGAAGAAGAACAACAACAAGCAGAATGATCAACAAATGCTTCGGGATTTTCTCTTATAATTAAGCATCTCATTATATGAGTTTTTGTCCTATAATAATGCACCGGCAACATTTGAAAAACGGTTTTACATCGTTTTCGTTTTATGTTATATAGAGAAATAAATTTATTGTAAACATATAGGGTAAACTAACCAGTGAAGGAACACTTAAGCTTCGCTTGCCTTTTAAAAAATCGTATTAATTTCAAAATTCGTNACGTTTGCATCAAACAACTTTCCAAATGCGCCAGCACCTTTGCGTTTTGTTTTCGACCATGCATTCTTTGATAAAAATTGTTTGTTTGGGTGTGTACTATCACTTCCTAAAATTTTGCCCATCTTTTTAGAATCACCCTGTACATGAAATGTTCCTTTACTGGGTAGTGTTCCTTCACTGGTTGGTTTACCCTATATTTTGTAAGTTTGAAGGCAAGAATAAATACTGAAATGCAAAGTTGAATAAATGGCTAGTACAAGATAATGCCGATCTTTTTCAATTATGCAAGAAAAAAAAAACCCTTCAAAAGTTCTGCACTCTTAGGCAACCGTTCACTAATCGCATGATTAAAGACGTTACTCTAATCATATAATTATTAGCTATTAATTCCCAAAATGCAACAAAACAAATGACTAATACAATTAATCCTAATTGTTGCTAAACTAAACCTACAGTTTTTAAACTTTTTTCCCTGAAATAAAAGTCATAATGTATAAATTTGTCCAGTTTCAGTTCCTTTCCATAATTTAAAACTTTTCAGACGAGAAACTACATAGACGACACCATATGTCGCCGCACCGACAGTCGTGATTTACTGCCTCAGAGTCAGATGTTGGAGATTTAAATTAAATATATCTTTTCCCTGGGCGAACACCCCTTTAAAACTGTTGGCAGCATACTCGTTCTAAACGTCCTGAAATACGCTAAAGTATCTTGATTAAATGTTGGCGAAAACTAGCGGGAATCGGTTACGGATCTTTATCAAAATGATTTTCTGGAATTCGCCATGGCATAATTAGGATAGATCTTCTTCGGTTTGGCAACTGAAGTGCGATATGTGGTACCGAGAGCCGTTCTGTCTAGGATGGCGTTCGAATTATTTAAAATTGGAATTCTTTCTCATTTCAGATAGTTCTCATTTGGGGAAAAGGGAACCAGTAGCTTAATGACAGCATTAGTGTCTGTCGTATTTCACAGTCTGAGTTACTGCCGTTAAAATAATCATCTTTCGTTACTTTGAATATAAAATTGTGCAACAGTAATAATTACGGGATGAAAGGCTACAGTCGTTTGGGAACTATACTTAAGAATATTTAAAAGTAAAAATTTATCTATCTTTAGAACTTTTGGCACAATAAATATGTGATTTTTAGTCTGAACTTGCAAATTAGCATTTATGAAACAGGCTTACGACAGACATTAAAGCTTTGAATAAGCTTCAAAGTCAGTCGTATTTCGGTCTAATTTACTGTCATTAAATGCAATTGCCGTTTTGGGGAAGACCGATTCACAGGTGTATGCTAACATACATTTAGTCACTTTCTGTATGTACAAAATACTTGCTTATTTTATCACTGTCTACAAATATCAACATACACGAGCATGTACTTGCTGACATGCGCATTTATTTCCCAACCCATAATTGTAAACTTTTACCATCAGTTTAGCTACATTAAAAATAGTTTAAACGCAACGATTGTGTTAGCTCAGAATTTTATAACCTGTCTTAAATTGGGGAGAAAGAAACTTGACTTTCGTTCCCGTCATTTAATTACAAATGTTAATTAATACTAGTAGTCATTTAACTTTGACCTGGCTATAACTGTAGGATTTTTACGTATTGTCTTGTTCTTGGTTTGAATTTCATGGCGTCCTCACTTTTCAACTACAATAATCAAGAGTAGACGCGAATACCTTAAGCGTTACACACAAGCAGAGAAACGAAAGGATTCCGTTCGCAAACGCAAGCATGAAGCCCGTCCTTCTCAAAAGTACCAAAGTGGTTGAGAGAATTGAACCCTACCGAAGAGCGAATGGTGACTCTCCGAACCCCTTTCATGCAAATGCGAGAACTGGGTGTCGATCATCAGTTAGAGATAAAAAGATCCATTGTCACCGTACCCAATAACCGTAGACTATCTTCCACGCAATATAAATGATTTATTCACTATTCATGTAAAATTGAAGAAAAGACTAGCTTTCCAATCATATTTCATGTATGAACTTGTGAATCCGAAACGGGTGTATGATGCAGCTTACAATCTCCATCGAACACCATTGTACCAATCTAAAAGTGTTAATATTGATCTCGATGGGCTGTTCAAGGTCTATTCAGTCATCAAAAAAATTTACTCAAAATGTGTACGAACTGCATTTAAATACGTCTGCGAAATTGTGTACCGAGCAGTTCAGGATTAACAGTTAAGATGAAAACACAATAAAGTTTCTTTTCCAAAAAAAATTAGACAATTATTTCTTCATTTTGTAGTGAACCGTATTTTTTTAAATAGGGTTTTATGACGTCATATTTTTTAAAGGGTTAATTTATTTCAAACTTGGTTATTTTGAAAATTGTTGAATTTTTAAAAACTTATCATATATAAATAAAAAAAAACTTAAATGCATTATGTCATAACAGTAACTCTTGTTGCAAAAGCTATGTATCATAAGAAGACTATGTATCATGTGATGACTGATTCTTGATATAATTTAGTGGAAGAAGTAGTCGAAAAGAAAGCTCTTACAAGAAGTAAGGTAAGGAATGAAAGAGGGGAATCAAAGAATCAGTAACAAGTGAATCAGTAAATCAGCGGATATTATGTAAATAAATTAAAATGTTTATAAGTATAAAATTAGTGCTAGGGTAAAGAACAGCCACAAATAATTATTTTAATATTTGCTAATTTTTTATAAAATTATTTTTAAGGAACAATATTTCAAAAATGTCAAATTAAATTTGATCCGTTTAACGCAAAACAAAATTTTGCAAAAATATGTCTTTTTGATTATACAGTGGCGCTCACGTACTTATGGACCATGTTTTCAAAATAAATGCGTCATTATATTGGACCATTATATTATGTTTCGATCAAGATATCTATAATGACGAATTCTTCCTTAGTTGAACTTCAATCCTCAAATAATTCATTCGTGTTTCATAAAAGTTTATTTAAAAAATATATTTTGTTAAGTTTCTTATACTTAAGGACAGTTTGTCTAATCATGAGTTACTGAATGATTACAATCAATTTATCGATCAAAGTAAGTGTAATTTACTACATTATCTTTGTCTGATGCTTTAAAACATTATATTAATATTTTTGTAAATTTTTTTAGTACAAAATTCAACATTATTATGAGTAATGGTAAAGATGTTAGCAATGAACAGAGATGTCGAATAGATAGGGGAGAGTGGGGTCAATTGTAACAGGGTACGATTGTAACAGAGCAAAAATTTCGAGTGTCGGGTTCTAGATTTGGTTCCTAGGTGGCGCACAAGGTGTATTTAATAAATCTACGTGTACACCCCTGCTGGCAACCATTTTTATGTACTTTTGAAAGAGTTACATCACAAAAGATATTTTTACGCTACGTAAGTACTTTTTTTGGTATTAGAATATTGTATTGTAACAAAGTAATTTTGTTTAAACAAATAAAAATTATTAACCGAATATGTAAGCGGACACCTTAACTAACATTTCAAAAAAAAAGATTAGTTTTGTTGATTAACTAGCATTGTTTTTAACAAATGAAGCTGAAATGGCGTCTTGGGGACGATTGTAACAATAAGTAAAGGGTCAATTGTAACAGCGGAAAATAAATAATCTTATGTTCACAAACCATTACTTAACTCTTTAAGAACCACCAATAGTTTCCTATATCATTTATATTATGTTGCATGTGCATTATTT
>NC_092206.1:19991779-20011642 GCF_043381705.1 Parasteatoda tepidariorum
GGAGCCACGTAAGAGAATTATATATATTAGATCAGAAACACATCATTAAAAGGCAGAATGCTTTGGTGTTTTCAAAACAAAGCAAACGTTGCCACCGGCGGAAAAGAAATACAGCCAAAATTTGGGAGCCACGTAAGAGAATTATATATAATAGATTTTTGTAAATTTTTTTAGTACAAAATTCAACATTATTATGATGATGGTAAAAATGTTAGCAATGAACAGAGATGTCGAATAGATACTCTGAGAAAAGAAGGTTTAAGCTTTAGAGAAATTGGTAGGTGGATAAAATTATCAGAAACAGCAGTTTTCCAAGTATTGAAATCTACTCAAGTGACCAAAAGTATTGAAAAAGCATCCCGAAAACCACGTCCTCGCAAAACTACCGAACGAGAAGATCGAATTATTCATCGAATTTCTGAAGCTGATCGTCACAAAA
The DNA here is from genome assembly GCF_043381705.1 of Parasteatoda tepidariorum. NCBI lineage: Eukaryota > Metazoa > Arthropoda > Arachnida > Araneae > Theridiidae > Parasteatoda > Parasteatoda tepidariorum. The sequence continues at coordinate 19,992,219 of NC_092206.1, forward strand.
CCGCCCCGGACATCAGAAAAGAATTCGCTGAATTAACAGGCAAGCACGTAAGCAATAATACCATCAAACGGCTTTTAAATGAGTTTCGGCTTATGGGTCGCGTATGTAGGAAAAAACCGTTGATGTCAAAGAAGAATATAGCAGCTCGATTAGCTTTTGCAAAAGGACACCGAAACTGGACATCGGCTGACTGGAATCGAGTTATACAGACGAATCGAAGTTCAACAGAAAGGGCTCAGATGGTAAAAGTTATGTCAGGCGTCGAGTCGGTGAAGAATTTAATGTACGGTGTACAAAATCAACTGTAAAAGGTGGATTGGCTCGGTGATGGTGTGGGTTGCCATTACACGTTCAGGATATGGTCCAATTCACAAAATCGAAGGCATCATGGATCAGCATGTGTATGTGGACATTATCAAGACTGTTTTTCTGCCTTATTACAGGAAACTTCGCTCAAGAAAACCAATCATGCAAGCTGATAATGATCCAAAGCACACAAGCAAAACTGCGAAGGCCTTCTTGTCAAGCAAGAAAATTAAGATTCTGCAGTGGCCTTCCCAATCACCAGATCTCAACCCGTTCGAGATGCTGTGGATAGATGTGGTTAAATATGTGAAACAGCAAAAACCAAAAAATTTAGGTGATTTATGGAAATGTATCGAAGAAGGCTGGGCAGCTATACCTCCTGAGCGATGTCAAAGATAAGTAGATTCGATGCCTCGTAGATGTGAAGCAGTAATTGCCCCAAAAGACTTACCGACTAAATACTAGCTCCAAATTTTTATTTTTTGTTACATTTTTTACATTGTTATTAATTTTATTAACGATTAAGAAATATTTATTTTGTTGTCCTTAAGTATGCGGAATGCATATTTTTTCTAAAATGTTACATAATTTAAGTATAACAGTTAGATAAATGATTTTAATTGTGGAAATATATTAAAAATAAGTTATTTGTTCCAATACATAATTATCAATTCAAAAAACTTATGCGTGAACAATAAGTTTTGGGTTTTATTTTTCATAAAGACATGTCCTTAAGTACGTGAGCGCCACTGTATATAACTTTAAAAGCAAACAAATGCAGATATTTCTTTAAAAAATATTCATCTAAACAAACAATTAAAAAAATTCTACATTTTTAATGCAGTTAAGTTTTACTGCATAGAAAAAAACCCCATTTAAACATCGACTATTAAGTTAATTTAGTTAAAAGTTTAATCTTTGTTGCTGATTTGCTTTATCGAATTAGAAAAAAATAATTGTAATTGTTTATTTGAGAGTAAGAAACTTAAATAATAAGTGTGAGTAAAAGGGATGAAGAATGAAATCTTTTTATAATTAGCCATGACATTGTTAAACGTTAAAATGATTGATAATACTGCTAATGAAGATTTTAATAGCATAATGCAAGAGTACAGCGAAATAAATTAAAACTAATTAAAAATACTTTTTCCATAAGTAAATTTAATCTCATATTTAACCCATTTAATGGTTTAGTAACTGAATAAGATATATATTTCGAGTAAACGTAACATTTAACAGCAAAATTATGCACATTATATGTTTAACATGCTTTGGATTGACAATAATAAAATGCAAATGAGAAATTTGAACTAAAAAATACTTTTTTTTATATAAAAAATCCAATTTCTTAAACCTAATTAAAATTTTTATTTTTACTCATTTTTCCTCTTTTTTTTACAGATTGTAGGAAACTTTACTGTATTTCTTCACATTTTGATCACGAAACAAAGTCCACTAGATTCAAATTATAAGATATTTATTTGCCATAAAACTGCCCGAAAGGTTACTTAAATCAAATTTCTTTTTTTTTATTATATATTTTTTTACTTTTTAAGGTAGACGTTTGAAAAAAAATTATTTTCACATAGATAAGCGTTCTATATAGGTATAAACAGAAAAAAAAATCATAAAATATTATTTTTAAAAGACGATTTCAACCAATTTTGTGAAAAATGTGTGGGACACTGTGTCCCGGTGTTAGGTTATAATTGCTTTTATATATATTTCGTTTCATTTTCTATTATTATTGAAATGACTTGTTACCATAATGGCATACCATGCAATAAGAATTTCAAAGCAGCGAATTTGCAAAATCAGCCAAGCTGGTCGCCAAGATACATACTTGCCATAAAACTGCCCGATTGGTTACTTAAATCAAATTTATTTCTTTTTCAATATTTTTTTATTGTAATTAAAAATTCCGAAAGTAAAAAAAAAATATTTTTACATAGACAATCGTTCTGTATAGGCTTAAACAAAAAAAAAATCCCATAAAATATTCTTTTTTAAAGACGATAATCAGTTTTGCAAAAAGAGTGTTGGACACAACGTCTCGAAGAGAGGTTATAGTTGCTCTTATATTTATTTTTCGTTTTTTTTATTAATTATTAAAATGTCAGACTACCATAATGTCACACCATAAAACAAGGATCTCAAACCAGCGAATCTGCAAAATTAGCCAAGCTGGTAGCCAAAGGCATATAATTCACTACAATACTGAATAAATTGGTTCTGATGACATGTTTTCATTTACTAATTAACTGTTAAAATTCACCTGATCCCTGTTTCTGAAGTATTTTTGAAGCAAACATTAGTTATTGTATAGTTTATAGTTAAAATTAGAAATTTATTTTTGTGTGTTGAAGTTTGTTTCAACAAGCATAACTTATTCTAGAAACGAGTTTCTTGCTAGCATTTCCCTTTAAAAATCAATTATTCCTGTTAGTGTAGATACGCTTTTGGATAATAAAAGGCAATCAATGAACCTCTTATATTATAATTGGCTGCTTTTACTCAATGTATGTATACCACCTCAGGCTACAAAGAAAGTTCATAATTTTATGTCCCCTTCAAAACGAAGGCTTTGGAACAAATTGAGGCTATAGTTGAAGTTCTAATTAGGTTCTGCAAAGAAGGCTGCGTATTTAAATCGCACAAAACAAAATTATTTGAAATTCTTATAAAATATTATAAAGCAGTTTCATTAGGTTTAAAATAGAAACTTAGAATTTAAAAGTATCAAATCTATGCATTATATATTCAATTTGTATCATTTTTATTCGTTAAAATAATGAATTTGCAAATAAGGATAAAAAAAAAAAGATTACGAAAAAGAAACACAGTAGTTTTTAGCATTGAAATTTCATTCATTTTATTTGTTTATTTACCTTTATTTTGTGAAAGGTTTAATATTTATAAACGGAAGTTCGAAAATTTTTTAGGGATTTTTATATACACTCATGGACAAAAAATTAGCTCGTCAAGAGGGATTCGTCAAAATGAAACGAAATTTTACATACGTAATGACTATTTTTATATTAAGTAAATGATTAGAAAATCAAAGAAAAACGATATTCTTTGATTTTCTAATCATTTACTTATATCAAAATAGTCATTACGTATGTAAAATTTCGTTTCATTTTGACGACTTCTTCTTGGTGCGCTAATTTTTTTGTCCATGAGTGTATGAAGTACACCTGAATATTTAAATTTTCAGTGACCAGAACACTCTTATAACTTAGCTGCCACTTTTTGCTCAAGCTTAAGGAGTTGGTGACCGATATTAATAGGTAATTTTTATTTAATAGTCACATTTTGCAATCTTTCGGTTTTGCTTGAATGAAATAGTGCTTTTTTATGAAAGAAAATCATATTAGAAATACTCTAACGGCCATAAAAAGCTAATTCAACAATAAAAATCATATGTGACAAAATTTAGATTAGAAACCTGATTTTAGAAAGCTTTAATTTAAAAATATTTAGGGAATTAAAACAATTTAATGCATACATTACAACTTTAAAATAAGTGAATTGTTAAAGAACTCTTCTCTCATATGAATCTTTCCGTCAAAATTGATGGCTTCTGGAAGATCAAAATTTTGAATGGAGACATAGGGCATTTTTGCAAAAATTCTGTCTCCCAGAGCTTATAAATTCTATTCTCTGCATTGCCGTATTTTGTCACTATTATGTGGTTATTATCATTTCTTATCCGTAGGGCAACTGGAAAATTAACCTCCACGTTGTTGGGTGGGGCTGGTAGTCTTGGGTGAAGTGCAACCATTGTTAGATGAAGCAATTGGTGATTTATTTGGCTTTCACATATATTATAGTTTGTCTAAAGTAAGAACTCCCCTAGCCATTCGTCTGGACTCGTGGCGGTAACTATGGTAACGAGGTACAACTATTTCAAGTATTCATGGGTCACTGTTTAGGACAGGTTTTGGCTCTGGTGAGCGAGCGAAAGGGAATATTTTTCTTCAGTCTATTGTGTTAGCCATAGAATAAAGAGAAGGTACCCTCTCTGAAATGCGCTATCCTTGTTTCTATAGCAGCAGACGGCCTCAGACTTTCTGACGGGGGAAGTTCTTGTTTTAGACAAACCATACTTGGCGTTTGGTTATTATATTGTCGCGTAACGTGCGCTGCCATTGAAAATCTTGCTAAATGCGTGATACTAGTAGTAATGATTTATTTTAAGGCGAAAAAATGTCAGCGTGAGACTTTCATCGTGAATTGTGTGTCGTATACGGTTGTGTTGCTTTACGATAACGCTTGCCCTCACAGTTTTTGGCGTGCAATTTGAGATTTAGTAGGCTTCCAGGCATTCGAATGACTACAGAGCGTTTGGTTATTCTAGGTCTAAAAGTGTGTTGCAAAATCTGGCTAGATGAATTACGCCAGAAATAAGATTACTTTTAGGAAGAAAAAAAGCATCGGTTATCATATTACGAAAAGTGTCTATTACCAGCATTATTTGAGCATCGTAGACTTCAAAAAGGATATGACAAATTTTTACTTAATGTATTTTTCCTAAAAGCATTGGTACCATTTATTTATTTATTTGGTTTTTAGTACAATAACTTTTGTTTTTTCACTTCAATTGGAGAATATTACCTAAATTAATTAAGCATCATTTACAACAAATAGCATGGCGAGTTTTTATGTTTCTCTCTTAAATGAATGGGTACCATTGCTACATTAATTTTGCTTTACAGAGCAACACCTAAGCTTATTATTATTTTTTAAAAATTTTAATGAGCTCTTATTGTCAAAATTAATTGAACATAGTTGGCGTTGAAAATTATATGACAATTTTTAAGTTTTCTCCTAAACGAATTACTACTATTTTTTTCATTTTTGTTTTAAATAAATAACTTTTCTTAAAAATTTATTTAAAAATAGCATAACTAATAAAGAATCAGTGACGTCAATAATAAGTTTGGTACCTTTTTTTCACTATTACTGAATTAGTACCATTTCTCTATGAATTATGCCCTTTTACACATATTTTTTTTATTTCAAGTATTTTCTATTACCAAAATTAATCAAGCATCATTAGCATCAATAGTCTATGGCGATTTTTTTAAAGTTTCTCTTAATTGAATTAATATTATTCCTTCATTAATTTTGCTTTTCAGTGCATATTTTTTATTGAAGTTACCGAAATAATTTAAAAATTTGTAAAATGCATAAGGTTGTGCATTCACAGGACTTTGAAGTATACAGTGCCAAAGCACACTTTTTCCAAATGTGACATTTCAACATCGAACTGTTTCCTAGTATTGTTTCCATGTAAGAACTCAACAAGTTTTTAAAATGTCCACTAGATACAGATATAGGCATATTATTGCCAACACAGAAATCATGATTTTGTTAAAATCAAAAATGCTCTTAAAAACGCTTTTCCGAACAATTTAAAATTGTGGCCTTATCATTATATTGCCCAAAGCCATTCAATTATTTTCTGATTTACTGGTATTGATTTTCTGAAAGAAGAGCTTTACGAGAAAAAAATTAAAACAAAAGGAACTTGAACTATTTTTGAACAACCAGCAAAAGTTTTATTGTATAGTTAAAAAAATTAAATTTTTTTCACTATTCTAATTTCAATTTACTTCACTGAAGAAGATTCTTTACAACTAAATTCTAAAATTTCATTGTACATACGTAAAGACTTGTTTTAAATGCAACAATATAAAAAATATTGCCTGATTAAAAATTTCATTCGCCTTAAAAATACACAAATTAGAAAAAACAGCTGACATGTTTTAAACACTCAAGAACATGTGCCCGTTATCTATACCTGCCAGACGTGAATGAGAACAGAAAAAAAGTTATTTGAAATTTAAAACTTACAGTTGCGAACGAAAAATGGAAAAATAAAGGTGGGAAATAAAACTAGAAAAAACACCGTGGCCGAGAGGGGCAAATCAGGGTAAAATGCATATCCACGCGCTATGGAGAGGCAACCTTGCTAACGGCAGTAGTTTATTTTTCCATTTTACGTTGGCAATTTTGTGTTTTGGATTTCAAATCACTTTTGTTTCTTCTTATTCCCGTCTGGCAAGTTTAGAAAATGGGTACCTTTTTTGAGCGCTTGAAACATGTCAACTGTTTCTTCCAATTTGTATATTTTTTAAGTGACTGAAGTTTGTAAAGTTTGAATATCATGGCAATGCAGTTTTTTAAGAATTGTTTAATTAATATAGAAGGTATTCTTACTTTTTTTCAGCATTTTTAATTTACATATTTAAGGATTCTATTTCGTATAAACTACTTGTAACAATAGCAACCATCACAATAAATTTTTGAATTGTAATTTGCTCAGAATAAGATTTGATTTTGGTTAATAGACATCTATAACGTAATTTAGAACAATAATTTATGGCTTAAATTGATTTTACAGAATGAATACTCCTTTTGGAAATTAATTTACAGGCGTTTCAAATAAATTAAATGAAGCCAATTCTACGAAAAGTTCGGTTTATTCGGTTACTAAATCTTAATTCCTTAAACAGAACCCATCGATATCCGAAAGGGCTATTCACTCATTCAACAATGATCCAATCAAAGAATAATCTCCAACAAAATTTCTCTTTCATTAATTTTATCTCATTTACAATTGCAGTTGCAGTGAATGGAATTAAAGATAATGAGTTATTCATTTAAAACATTCAGATTTTGGGTTCTAAATCAAAAGAACTTCCAAAGATCTTTCTTAAAGCCTTTCTTTCATAACGCCGAAAGTTCCTCTTTGTAGATATATTTCGCATAAGTGGATAAGTCAACAGACATGATTTATGCAGAAAGACATTAAAGACACGGACTTTGACATTTGTTAGTTTTAAGGGTAGTTTTATCTTTAGATAAAGAAGATAGCTTTGTGTAGGAAACCTTTATGTTATGTGCAAAAGGAATATTTCATTTTGAATATTCCTTTGAGTTTTATAGTCACTAAACCTAACCACTCGTCATGCTCGACTTAAAATGACAACTTAGAAATGTTAGAATTTTGACTTGGATATTACTAGTGTTGTTTAAAAAGTATTGCAAATTTAGCTATGTATTTCCAAGAATTTGTTGAGTTTTATGGTCAATATACCTCACCAACTCGTTAGTGACAAATTTAGTTAGGTATTTCGAAGAATCCTTGCAGTTTATAGTCACTAAACCTAACAACTCGTCATGCTCGACTTAAAATGACAACTTAGAAATGTTACAATTTTGACTTGGATATTACTAGCGTTGTTTAAAAAGTATTGCAAATTTAGCTATGTATTTCTAAGAATTTGTTGAGTTTTATGGTCAATATACCTCACCAACTCGTTAGTGACAAATTTAGTTAGGTATTTCGAAGAATCTTTTCAATTTGTAGTCACTAAACCTAACCACTCGTCATGCTAGACTTAAAATGACAAATTAGAAATATTAGATTTCCGACTTGGGTATTACTAATGTTAGTAAAAAAATGTTGCTAATTTTGTTAGATTTTTCTAAGAATGTTTTGAGTCTTATGGGCATTAAACTTAACCACTTTTCATGCTCGACTTAAAATGACACCTTAGAAATGTTAGAATTTTGACTTAGATATTACTAATATTGGTTAAAAAGTATTGCAAATTTAGCTAGGTATTTCTAAGAATTCATTGAGTTTTGTAGTCAATATATCTAACCACTCGTTAGGGACAAATTTAAGTAGTTATTTCGAAGAATATTTTCAGTTTATAGTCTCTAAACATAATCACTCGTTATGCTAGACTTAAAATGGCAACTTAGAAATGTTAGATTTTTGACTTGGATATTACTAATGCTGATTAAAAAGTATTGCTGGTTTAGTTAGATATTGCTAAGAATCTTTAGAGTTTATAGTCACTTAACCTAACTACTCGTCATGTTCGATCTAAAGTAACAACTTAGAAATGCTAGAATTTATACTTGAATATTACTATTTTTGGTTAAAATATTTTGCAAATTTAAATGGGTATTAAAAAACTTGTTTAGTTTTTATAGTCAATAAATCTAACCACTCGTTAGTAAAAAATCATTTTTTTTCTAAGATTATTTATTAGTCTTTAATAATTTTCCCTAAGATTATTTTATTTCTAAGATTATTTTTTAGTTTTTTAAGATTATTTTTTAGTTTTATTCTCATGAAACCTAACTACTCGTCATGCTCAACTTAAAATGACAACTTAACTTGGATTATACTAATGTTGGTTAAAAAGTATTACTAATTTAGTTAGGCATTAGCTTAGTACTTGCCACTCCTATTTGTTCCAGTTGTTGCTCAAAAACAAATAAATTCCTATTCAGACTGATTTGGTACATGACAATTTTTTTAGTTGTTGTGCTGATCAGAGATGTATTGTGAATACAAAATCAAGTTTAATTTTGTCGATACTTTATAAAAATACAAAATAACCACCCAAAATATTTTATTTTTTTAATCAATGAAGAAAAAAAATGAAAAAAAATTTTAAAAAATGAAGAAAAAAAAATTCACACATTGGGAAACACAAATTAATATTTAAGCGAGTAAAAAACAAAAACACTTTCGAAATCTAAAAAATCACTAGTGAGGGAGGTGGTATGAAAAATAATAAAACTATGTGTTGACTGATGACACTTTAAAAATTTCTAATAATTCCTTTTTCCTTGCTAGGTCTATCCTATAGGTTTAGATACTCGGGAAAGTCAGAACTTGTTTAGTTCTCTGTCCCGCAATCTGGTTTACAATTCCTTATTTCAAAGTAGTGATTCGTTATAATTCGACATGATTTTTAATCGTCACTTTAATATTTATTTCAGACCCATATTATTCATATTTTAATTAACTTTATTTTTGATTTGGTTTCTAAAGCGTATGTTAACGACAGTAATTTCAGAAGACCTTGGATATGCAATCTTAAACATGTTTGAAAATATTTGATCGTCTTTTCCGGTCAAAATAAGACATACTTTAATGCCTTAATTGAATTATGCATGCTTCTTTAACTTTTTTATAGCATAACATTACCCCCTACAAAGAACACAAGAAGTAACTAAACGTTTTCCCGATGAAAATATTGCTTTTAACATATTTCGTTCTTCACAGTTGATTTAAATGTTTCCAGAAATAATTTTAAAGCTTTAAATTCTGTAAAAAAAAATTTCCATTACTTAACAAGTGAGAAATCAAGCGAACCAGTTACCTATAAAATGACCAATGATTTCAGACAAAAATTGGACTGTAGAAAAAGAAAATTAAAACAGTTTCTCTTTTAAGTTTCAAAATAAGTTAAAAAGCTTGTCAAAAGATGGCACTGCTAGTTGAGTAAAGCCATAGAATAATGTTTCAAAGATAATGACATCATTTGTGGCAACAACGAGCCACAATTGATGACAAAATTTACTGATGTCAATATAATTTTCTTACTGCTCAAATGGTATGATTAACAACAGAATATATTATTTTATGGCTTCCTATTTAGGGTCAGTGGCGTCATCGGCAAATTTAATTAATTTTGAACTTTCGGGGAGAAAATAATCTGGTTTTCTAAGCAGAAAGCAGAAAAGTGTATATTTTATATCCATCTTAATTTAATTGATTTTTCTGTTGCTTTTTTAGACAAAGTCAATTTATATACTACTGCGCGTGGGAATTTGCCAAAATCAGTTCAGCGGCCTCTTTTAGTCCAAAAAGAGTCTGGTAGTTTTCTCTTGTAGCTTTTTTAATTCTATTTTTTTAAAATTGATATCCTTTAAGAAATTTGACTTATTTAATGTATCACAAATGAAAATTATATCTTAAGTTCTAACGTGAATAAATCAAAGGGTGCCGTAACATCTCGAACACAATCTTCTAGAGTAAACAAAATACTTAATTATTTCAAAACTACACAAAAAAACTAATCAGATAAAATTTCATTAAAATTATAACATGAAATATTTACTTAATCTTGAATAATCATCTTAATCAACTATCAGAAAGAAATCAAGGATCCCGTCCGAAGAGGAAAAGTTGACTTCAGAACAAGCTTGTTGACAATCCATCTTCCTTCAAGTTAATTTTACAAGAACCGGAAGTTCATATACCTTCAAGATTCCATTAATCACTTCTCCATCTTAATTACATCTCACCACAATGTATGCTAATTTATTTCTCGCTAAAGGTTAAAGCGAAACTTTTTGAGTGTTGATGCTTCCAGCTTATCACGAATGTCATATGAGATCATTAAGAATTAGGTCGTTAAAATTTACACCGTCCAGCCAACAAGTCTAAAAATATGAGTGACACTTTGTTTGTCCTGATTATGGTTTTGGACATTATTCTCAACCAAGCGTGTAATATTTCATAAGTTAATCGTGATGTGGGCGTAGAATATAGTTTGTGCAATGTTTATGATAATTCTAAATTGAAGAATCTGTTTCGTATTCAATATTATTTTTTGTCGTAGTTGTCGATATACTTGATTATGAAGATGTCTGGTTAATTAAAAAAAGCTTTGTTTATTAATTATTAGGAAATAACCAAAGCTCATATGATTCCACCAAAATTCGAAAACATTGTTACGAATTAGTGAGACTAGGGATATTTTGTATCCTGATCTGTTGCGCCAACTACGATCGCCAAGGTGCCAAATAAATTTTAGACTTGTAAATTTTTTTAAAAAAACATGTAGATGTTTGCCCGGGGTTGGCAACGAGTTATACTTTTCGAGTTGGTCCCATTCTGTGATGTTTTTCTTTAGTTTCTCTTCTCGCGGGCCGCTGCCCGGAAGTTGCCAAGATTTGGCGATTATTCTGCTACAGATCAGGATACGGAAATCTACCAGTGGGACATAACGGACGCCCAACGTTATTTTTTTAATCGCAATGCAACTGTGAGTATGTGTATATTAATGGTCATAAAAATTGAATCGTTAACCGATCAAATGAAATAAAATTTAGACGAAGTATTAATCAAATTAGGGCATGTAAAGAATTTTTTTTTAGATTGCTAGCACATGTGCATTGTGGAATAGATAATTAAAGAAATATACTTATCCGTGTGCTGCTTTGAAGAAGCCGGTTGTTATGCAAATAAGCTACAGAACTTTATTAGTATCATATTGTCGACATACGTAAGTTCGGTCTTTCGTTTTATGAAATAGCAATTCCTCATTCACAATTATATACATTTACAATAAAAACTGTAAACACCATACTAGTACTTTCCGAGATGTATACATGAATTATCACGTTGAACAGAAATCTCAGTACAATTTTTTGATGCACTGCTCTTTAGTAATTCCTAAAATTTGAATTACGAAAGATAATTTATTTTCAAAAATCCGTAATGCACATTTTTTTCTAATTTCACATTTCTAAAACAATTCTTAATATTTTTTTCTAATCTGTACATATTTTACAATATTTTTCTAAGGGATTTACAATATTTTTCTAAGGGATGTAGGGTATTAATTTTTAAAAGTCGCATATTTAAAACTCGATTTTTCTTTGAAGTTCGATTTCTCAAGAGCAATAAAAAATATTTTTTATAATAAACAATAAAAAATAATAAATATTTACTAGTATTTATTCTTTGCATATATTTATCTCTGGATAAACGAATTTTGTGTTTAACTTTTTGTGTTTATTGTGATTATAATTTTGTGATTATAATTTTGTGCTTAACTTTGTCCATATTTATCAATCAGGGAAATATGGAATTCTCGTATGTTTAACTTAAATTTATCACTTATTTATATTATTTTTTATTGTTGAAGTAAGTTTTTATAACCGTGGATTATTTCTAATATATATATATATATATTTAATAAATAAAATTTAAACCAAAAATAAAAGAGGGGCTGCAATAAGTGGCAATTAAAGCAAAAGGGACCTGTCGGATATCGGTTACCAACTCGGTTTAAGGAAAAGTAGCTACTAAGTCATTTGGAGTCTACCGGCCACTGGCTACTATCTGAAAATTTAAATTTTCAGGTCTATCATTCACTCATATATTTTTTGCTCGGTTTTTTTCTTAAGGAAAAAATATATGTTTATTATAATTTTATCTATAAAAACTCGGTTAGGAATATTTTAAAGTTCTTGAATAAAGAGTTATTAGAAAATAAAAAGAAGTAGATTTAGAAATGTTAGTTTTTTTTTCTTTCTTTCTAGATTATATAAAAATGCGATCTAAACAAACGCAAAATCTCTATTCGAAAAAAAAAATGATTCTAGTCATCAAGATAGGTTTTATTCGATTCAGAATTATTCATGTTTAAAGGGGGGAGAATAATATAATAACCATTCTCCAATTTTTATCTATAATAGCATGGTTAGGAATATTTTGAAGTTCTTGAATAAAGAGTTATTAGAAAATAAAAAAAAGTAGATTTAGAAATGTTAGGTTTTTTTCTTTCTTTCTAGATTATATAAAAATACGATCTAAACAAACGTAAAATCTCTTTTCAAAAAAAGAAAAGAAAGATTCCAGCCATCAAGATAGGTTTTATTCGATTCAGAATTATTCATGTTTAAAAGGGAGAAAATAATATAATAACCATTCTCCAATTTTTATCTCTAATAACATGGCTAGGTATATTTTGAAGTTCTTGAATAAAGAGTTATTAGAAAATAAAAAGAAGTAAATTTAGAAATTTTAGGGTTTTTTTTTCTTTCTTTCTAGATTTTATAAAAATGCGATCTAAACAAACGAAAAATCAATAATCGAAAAAGAAAAGAAAAGAAAGATTCCAGTCATCAAGATAGGCTTTATTCGATTCAGAATTATTCATGTTTAAAGGGGGGAGAATAATATAATAACCATTCTCCAATTTTTATCTATAATAGCATGGTTAGGAATATTTTGAAGTTCTTGAATAAAGAGTTATTAGAAAATAAAAAAAAGTAGATTTAGAAATGTTAAGTTCTTTTTTTCTTTCTGGATTATATAAAAATACGATCTAAACAAACGTAAAATCTCTATTCAAAAATAGAAAAGAAAGATTACAGCCATCAAGATAGGTTTTATTCGATTCAGAATTATTCATGTTTAAAGGGGAGAGAATAATACAATAACCATTCTCCAATTTTTATCTATAATAGCATGGTTAGGAATATTTTGAAGTTCTTGAATAAAGAGTTATTAGAAAATAAAAAAAAGTAGATTTAGAAATGTTAAGTTCTTTTTTTCTTTCTGGATTATATAAAAATACGATCTAAACAAACGTAAAATCTCTATTCAAAAATAGAAAAGAAAGATTACAGCCATCAAGATAGGTTTTATTCGATTCAGAATTATTCATGTTTAAAGGGGAGAGAATAGTATAATAACCATTCCCCAATTTTTATCTATAACAACATGGTTAGGAATATTTTGAAGCTCTTGAGTAAAATGTCATTAAAAAATAAAAAGTGAATTCAGAAATGTTGATTTTTATTTTTTAGAATACATAAAAATATAATCGAAACAAACACAGAAGATCTATTCACAGAAAAAAAAAACCTGTCATCAAGATATGCTTTATTCTACTCCGAATTATTCACGTTTAAAGGTGAGAATAATATAATAATCTTTCTCCATTTTTATTCCTTACAAAAGATACTTCCAAAAAAGAAACCGACGAAAATTTTCTTACTTCTGTTTGGGCCAGAGAGATTCAGTGTCATTCAGACGATTACTATAATCATTTCCGAATCAAGCCGCCATTTCCGAAAGTGAGGCGAAATGGTTGATATAATTTATCACACCGACGCCACTGGCCTAAATTTTCTTCATCGATAAAGAAGAGAAGGGACAAGAGCCCCCTTTTCCCACATACGGATGGAAGATAAGAAACTTTCTTCGAAATTCATCATCCCAAAACCGGCTCTTCCGTGTGTCAGGAAACCCCCTTCTTCGTGCAAGATGGACGAGGTAAGAAAAAATGACGGTTAGAGTTAACTTTTCTTTTTTTTTTTGGTTTTATCTGACACTTGACACTATCCATAAGCACCTGTGGTCGATAGATGCAATCGGATTGAGAAAAATTGCATTCGTTTGAGGGCTTAAGTTCTATTTTTGTTCTTTTTTTTTTGTTGCAACATTGAGATCTAGGCGTCATGTGTTCTAGACTTGAATGTTTAATTTAAATTTCATATTTTTTCCCCTACTTCCATGAAATTTATTTATTTTCGTTTCACCTTCAATATAAATGCCAAACTTTTAAAACAGCAGGGGGGACGAAGAATATTTTTTTGGATGTCTGGTTTTGTTCCAATTCAATTTTGAATCACGTGTCTTTGAGGGTTGGAATTAAATCCTACATAGGCAGAAATAAGAAATGGAACGAATTTGAATGCGAAGAACTCACATTTCAATTAATAAGTGTCACCTTTTTTGAAAACACGTCACGTTTCGCACCATTATCATTCTTTTTTTTTTTTTTTATTCTCTTTTTTTTTAGGGATTGTGAGTTTTATTAAATAAATTGCTCGGCAGAAAGTAAAATCAAAAAAGAAGAATTGAAAAGAATAATTTTCCCATTTTGGTTATTTTTGTTCTAAAGAAATTTTTTTCTAAAAATTGTGCCTGGATAATGATGAAAGCTCAGATATTATAACTTTTTTTTTTAAAAAAAAGGGGCCTAAAATATAATGTTTGATTTACTTTAAAATCCAATTAAAATCTTATAAAATGAATATTTTCTTTGATATTTGTTAAAAACAAGTCTATTTTATTTATAATAATGAAGGGAAAAAAATCAAATTTCGTTTTTAAATATTATAATTCTCAGACATTTTAAAATTTTTTTGACAAAAAAAGGCTTAAATAGTGTAGGTTAATTTATTTTAAAGCCTAATTAAATCCTATGCAAAAGATGAATATTTATCTTAGTTCAGTTTTTCATTAAGTTGATCTTTGCTAAAACAAAATTTTTTGTAGGAGTGGAAGTTTCAGTTTCGTTTTTGATAATTATCATTATTTAATAAGTATTATTTAATAATTATCATTTAATAATTATTATTTAATAATTAATAAATTTTTATTTGTTTTTTATCTTATGATCTGAAAAAAAATATACTTCTGGGGTTACAACGATTAAAAAAAAATCAAATATAATCAATTCATCAACAATAAGTGGTGCTGAAAACCAAAGAAATCTGGAATTTTTTTTATAAAAAAAAAAAAACAAAACAAAAAAACAAAAAAAACGATAATTTTATGTGATTTATCTGACTAAAGAAAAAGCGCAGATCGGTCATCATTTTCATCTGAATTTTTTGTGCATGCAAATACTATATTAACATAATATTTTTTGATGAATTAATGTAGAGTTTGTCTGTTGCTGTAACTTTAGAAGTAAACAGCATTTAAAAATATCTTTCAGCGATTCTTTGTTTGGGTTTATCAAAATAAATCAGAAATCCAATATTTTCTAAAACCCACAACACAGTTTAAAGTGTGTTTATTCTAGAATTTATTCAATAACCCTAATTCTAAACACTATCGATTGTTTTCCACTTGCCACAGCGGCATTTTTATTAAATAAAAATCAAATTCGGGGTGGTGATTTAATTAATTATTGAAATGATAATTAAACGCTGTGTCATGGACATTTGCAGACTACTTCTAGAAATGTTGTTAATTAAATTTTATCACTCTTTTACAACCAGTTAATGCAACAGATGCTTCAGTCTCTACACAAGGGGATGGATTAACTGGCTTCCGGGCAAATTTTCGACTAATTAAATATTATTTACCAAAAATTTTACACACTCAGCTCCTATTACGGGCAACATCCCAATTTATTTGTTAAATGGGGAGGGGGGGGGTCGTTTTAAGGCTTCGGGGTGATACCATGCTTTGGGGATAATTACTTCGGTATCATTTTTATTGGGGAATTTTCAAATGCAAATTAGTATTCATTACTGTTGGGGGGAAAAGAATGAGGAATTTTTATTCTTTTTAATAAATAATCAGGATTAAAGTTATTCGGAAACGGAAAGAGATTTGATCGGAATTGCTAGGAAAAATGAGTGCAATTTAGTTATCTCATTTCACTGTGCATCGTTGTATGTTTGAATATTCAATTAGTGCTGAATAACTCGAGTTGAATTTGTTTATCAATTATTTATATCGATGAGATTTACAATTTCAGCATTTGTCATTTTGTCTGTATTCAGCGATATTGCGCTATAATTAAGGGATACTATATTTATCAATTTTTGTAGTAAATTTGTTTCTATTTTTAAAGTTTTGAATTTTCTTGATTTTTTTTTTTTTCATTTCAATTTTTTTTTTTTTTTCCTTTTTTTTTTTTTTTTTGCCTCGTATTGAATTTGTTCGTCAATTATTTATATTGATGAGATTTACAATTTCATTATTTAACATTTTGTTTGTCTTGCGGATATTGCATGATAATTAAAGGATATTGTATTCATTAATTTTTGTAGCAATTTTTTTTCTATTTCTGAAAATTTTGAATTTTCTTGTTTTTTATTTATTTTGAATTTTCCTTTTATTGAATAATTCAAGTGGAAATTTGTCTGCCAATTATTTATATCGATGACAATTGCAATTTAGATAGTCAATAAAATGACAATCTATGAAATTTGTCATTTTATCTGTATTCAGCGATATTGCGCAATGATTGAAAGACCTTTATATTCATCAACTTTTGTAGTCAATTTTCCCTTATCTTCAATTAATCAACAACCCCAAATATTAGTCTTAAGAAAAAGAATTTTAAATAAATTTTTAAGTAACTATAGTTCATTACAGTTATTATTTTTGATAAATAAAGAAAAAAAAGCTGGTAGGCTTGTTCTTATTTTCAATTTTTTTACACTAATTTATTTAAAACAAAAATATCTTATCGGAAAAGTACATATTAATAGTATATAGGTAATTTTTTTTCCCAAGAATAAATTATTTTTTAAAATTTTTTTTAACAATTTCATGTTGTGTTTGTTTATTCAATTTTTCATTCGGTTATTTTTTTGTTGTTCAACTGATGTGGGAATTTAAAACTTACCATTTTCTCCACTTGATACTTATTTTTTTCCCCGCGAGCTAAAATACGATTTGAATAAATAACAACTTTAACAAAATCGTGGCTTGGGGAAAAAAAAAAGGAAAATCTCACGTTAAATGTTTATTTCGTAAGTCATATAAATACATTTTAAAATGCTTTAAGTGAATATTGAATTTTAAAAATTAAAGAGATGAAAAAAGTAAAAAGCATTTTTTAAAAATCAACTTGTCCGGAAATTTTAAGTGCATGTAATATTTATTTTGATAAGATTAATTTTTCTGGAAACTGCAAAAAAAGTCAGGTATTCCAGTTCCAAGTATTAGTTTAAAAAAAAATAATATTTATTTTCAACACCTCAAAAAATAAACCATCGTTCTTTAGAATAAATTTTTTGCTTTGATAAGAAAACTGAAAGACGTCGTTTACCTGAACTTTACTGGATATCTTGTCAACTTTTCAGAAAATTCATGTAAAGCAACAAAGCACGACAACCATTTAAGGCCAATTTCGGACAAAGGCGACAGATGCCGAAGGGCCTTATTCAGCTGATAGAAAATCACAGGATTTTTCGTATTTTGTGGTAAACAGGGCCATTCACAAATGATGCTGAATTACCCACTTTTTTTGTAAGCTAAAAGCTACCCCACCCCAGGTGTCGATAATCGCGCTGGATATCAAAGAGGACAATTGTCCCCTTTGTGTTGAACACCGCTGAAAGTGCCACAATTTATTTCTAGGTGTTTTGCTATGCGTCAGTGGACCTAAATGACAGTTGGGGGGACACTTTAGAAAAGGCTACTGCCAATTATTTACAGTTTCATTCCATGGTTTGACACTATAAAGAGTTTCAAGTTCAACTTTTAAGTTGAAGAGTTATTTTTCGTGCGTTGAATTGAAAAGAGTTATGTATGAAGTAGTTGTATTTGCTCCAACTGCTGTGAAGCACTTTTTAAATTAAAACCGTAGTATATGTGAACAGAATGGAAGATTTAGGTAGAAATCCTTGATTCGTAATGTGTAAATAAAAATTTTTGTCGATAAAAGCATATCGTTAAAGAATGGTTTAATGAAATAGAAAGAAAAATTTGAATTGCAAGTTTTATTACAATCTAATTTAGCTGAATATTGCTTTTTTTCTCGTTTTGCTTACTTATTATTAAATTTGATTTATTAAAAATTAAATTACGTTAATGTTTGACTCTAAGAATTTAAAAAAGATATTGAACCCACAATTCCAATTTTTACTTAAGGCTTCTTTAACTACAATCACTCAGTTTTACACCACGTGTTGGACAAGCAAAATTTAATATGAATATTAATCATAAAGTTTCTCATTCATATGAACAAAACTATATTTTTTTTCATTTGATACAAAGATATTTCAAGTAAAGATGCTACTTTACAAAATTATTTTGATGAAAATAATAACTAATTTATTGATAAAATTTATAGATGAAAATATTAGTTAAGCAGTGGTTTCCCCCAATTCCAATTTTTAAGTAACAGTTTTATAAATATAGTTTAAATATAAATTATAAGGATAATTAAGAACTTTTTCTTAAGAATTAAAAAATTCATTAGGTGTATTTATGCTTGAAAAAATTTAAAAGCTTTGTTGCTTGAGAAACTTAAAAGTTTTTGAGTGAACTGTTTTTTTTTACTATTTTTAGCGTAGTGAGGAGCATATTTAACACTATTTAAATTTATTAAATGGTTAAATTATTTAATTACTGATTTTCTATTTTCTATATAACATAACAATATAATGGTTTAACACAGTTTTTCATTATTGTCGGAGCATTTTTATTGGCTGCAAAATCACATGGTAGGATCTAGTTTTCCCACGTAGATTTCTTATTGCTTTGGTTATCATTAGCATAAAATTAATAAAAGTCATAAAGGTATTCGCGATCGCAACGAACTATAGGGGGCGTTGTTGTATGAGACGCATACCTGCGATTTCTATATGAACAGTCATTCAGTTACTCTGGAGACGTCGTTAATGTAGCATGTAGCATTGCAACATTCCTTCTTTATTGTGGCTAATTAAATGTAAAAAAGAAAAATGCTTGATATTCTTTCTTATGCAAACGAAAACAAAATGGTATCTCCACCAGCAGTCATTCGAAT
>NC_092206.1:20013316-20022216 GCF_043381705.1 Parasteatoda tepidariorum
GGAATTTTTCTTCAAATGTTTGGCGTGTTCTGTTCCTGAAAGATTTACTAATATTCTGGAGATTTTTTTCAAGTTCTTCGGCCTTTTCCTTAGGGAAATTTTGTTTCTTATTTGCTGCTAAAAAATGGCGTCTGATTCTGTCAATGATTTTGGTGGAACTAAATGAAAACGTGATAAATTAATGTCTGATATTTACAGGCTCCCGCTAGACGGCGTACTCGAGCGTTGTGATCGCGAATTGTTTTCGCATAAATATTTTCATTTCCATAATTTAAACGTGTTTATTTGTGCAGCTATTATTACGTTTTTGTTTTCATTGTTTTCTGAGTTAAGAGTTAAAAACTAATAAAATTGTTTTATTTGTTTTTATAACGTAACTCTACACTACATTTTGAAATAAGTCTTTTAAATTGGTGTCTAATCTTATTTACCGTTTTCGATTATTATTTTTGTGCAAATTAGTTTAATATACAATTATAAATTACAGTTAAAGCGATTCGTAAAACGACTTTGAACTTAACGAACAACAGCACAAATTGATGCAGATAAAAATTGCAATTAATATATATCCATCCGTTTTGTAATAAAAAATATTAAATTACGATTGCGAACTCCCCAAATTAGTTATAACAATATACTTTTAATTTTAAATATTATTTTAAAAAATGGTTTCTTAAAAAAATTATTTATGTTCACTAATTTATCTTAGTAGAATCATAAGGGGAATATTTGAACGTTGGATTGGGGGCCCAAGCATAAGTGAATAATTTCAACTTTTGTTGAAAAGCTTTTCTATGCCCATATATAACAATTATTGCGAATCAGTAATTGGGGTCGGTGAGTGGCAGCGAGCAGGGCTTAACTCCTTAGTCTTAAATTATTTTCCTAATTCTCTTCGAATGTTTGAATTTAGACATTCTTTGAAAAGAAACTAAAGCACGTGAAGGCGATCATTGTGCGGATTCAAAAGCGTTCTATTTAGTTTGTATGTCGTAAAAATTTTACAGCTACTTTTAACAAATTTCCTCCGACGGTAGATTTTTCTCTTGATAGTTTAATAGTATGCGACTTTTAAACAAGTAAGAAAAAGAATACAAAATTTTTAAATAATTAATTTTACAATTAACCTATTTTTAGCAACGTTACTCGTGATCAATTTGAAAATCTTCACAAGAAAATAATTTCAGATCATATCAGATGTTGAAAGGTTGTTCTTTATATATATATAAAAAGTAGCTCAATCATTTTAAGAAAATATATTTTTTTTAAATAGGCCATTTTTACAAAAACTCTTCATTATCAATTTTAAACTTTTATTATGAAAACAAATTTAGAGAAAAATTTTTAACGGAAGGCTATCTTAGCGTGTGAAAAATTATATAACTTTGTACAAACTGTCTTAAGTTTTGTATTTTTTTGCTTAGTTCTTCCTGATAACTTCAAAACTTTTACTAAAAAATTTTTTTACTGAAAATTTCTTATCAGATTACTTTTAATTGGATGGAACACAAATACATTATTTTCCCTTAAAAAACCCTATTTTTTAAAAACTTTTAACTTCTGCAAAAATAATTTTAGAAAAAAATGCAAAACAGACATCTTCTTAAACTTGTAAGAAAATGATATACAAGTATGAATAAACAAAGCCAATAAACATTGCATTTTTTGCACAGTTTTTCTTTATCGCTTTGAAAATGTTGCTATAAAAGCAATTTTTTGGAAAACTTTAGAACAGAAGACTTAAATAAGTAAAATACGAATAAATTATTTTAAAAATGTTAAAAAGAAAAAAATTAACACCAGTTTTAATAAGTAACTTTTAAATTCTTCTTTAAAATTTTTTTTAATATACAATACACATCAGGCGGTTCTTTAGACAAATACGGAAATAACACATTATTATAAACAATCTAGTGGATTTTTTTTCATACTTCACTTTCACTTTAAAATAGAAATTATTAAAATAATTTCAGAAAAAAAATCAGACGATTTTTTTAAAACATTTTTTTCATACGACTTTTTAAAAAAAACCTTTTCAGACGACTTTTTTAAAAATATTTTTTCCCGCTAGACAACCATGCTGATGAACTTGGGCTCAAGTGCATAACAAACTGTTCACCCGTGATTTGTTTTCCTCTCGAATTTTGCAGATTTATTCCAATAACTCCCACCATTTTCCCAACTTTTCCCATATTAGCATCTCAATCGATGACTGAGCACCTTCAGGGTCGAGGACAGTGATACAGGAGGGTTGGGAGAAGAAAAAAGGAACATCAAGCTCCACTGATTTCCAAATTCGATTCCATGGCGGACAATGATGGAGTAGGGAAGTAGGGTTTGGTGTCACGCTCCAAACTTCAATGTACCAAACCGAGTGTGACTAGGGGGTTTGGTTCGAGCTAGAATCGCTCCTTTTGCAATTAGTAGAACATGCGACATTGTGGAAGGATTGTAGGACATAAGCCTGTTTGATTGGTTGTAATGACTTATGCTATCCCTGATTTTATATTTTATAGGAAAAAGTTTCTATTTGAAGATTGTGTGGAAAAGCTGCTGATGTGACAACTTGAGATTAAATTGGAAAATTTGTGTAAAAATACTTAGCTATTTTTATTTCGATAAAAAAATACATGATTTTATTTCTGTAGGTGGAGGGTTCAATTATCAAAACTTATACAAGTCATCGAACCTCAGACATTATTTTATTTTATTTTACAACCGGCGTTGAACAGCTTATATACCTAATTCTGAGTTTATGACTATCAATTTTCAACTACGTAGTCTTGCAATTTTGAACCCAATCTATAAGACAAGGTAACTTCTAGATCAAGTATTGGAACAAACTAGCCTTCGTGGAGGATTCTTTGTTGGAAAAAATCCACATTTTCTTTACAAGGAAAAAAAAATTTAAATCGTACTATGGTTAGCCGGATGGCAAAGGAAATTCAACGATCCTCTTACTACTGAGGATATTTTATGTCAGCACTGCGGTCTGTGCGAGCCGAGGGCGTAATTCATATTGACCAGCTAACGTAGGGATTTAATCTTAAGTGACATTTATTGGAAGTGACATTTGTTGCAAATTTTCCGACATCACAGATGACAGGGGATTCATTTTCCATTAAGATGACCTACGATCTCAGATGACCTACTATTCGAATTTCAGGGATAACTATACTCTCTGTTCTGCAAGAACTGATAGCGGAAGTAAACAAAGAAGCTTGCTGTTAATCACCAAAACACTATCCACAGAGCAAACTCAAAATAACCTCAGTGATAGTTATAGTTTTTTTTTGTGCAGTTTGGTGCGAGAACTGAACAAAAAAATCCCTAAAACTCCAGTTCCTCGCTGCATCAGCAATTCTTTTCTTTTTGACCTCTAGTTAAATCAACGCTTTCATAATAACTTAGCGTTAATGAGCCAAAAGTAACGCCAAGTTCCAGGTTGATTTGTTTATATTCGGTATTAATTCTCGTTGAACAGAGTAGAGTCAATTTGAATTCGTCTCACGGCTCAAAGTACCAACAATGCAAACTTAAAATATCCTCAGTGATAGTTATGTTTTTTTGTTATTGGGCTAGACACGAGAAGTTTTCGAAAATTTTCTTTTTAAGCAGGACAACTGCGTATTAAATTCTCTCAAAAAGCCTAGCATGAATTCGAGTTAAGTTTGTCTTAATCTTAGATTTTTTAAAATTTTATTATTGTTAAAAATTGCAAAACAGTGGGGTTGAAATTCGTTAACTGATAAATCTAATAAGAACTGATGTAAGTACTTAAAGTTATCTAACATCGATTTGTTTAACACGTTGAATACCACGCTAATTTTACATGGCTTGCCCGTCTGGCCAAAATAATTTTCTCAGTATGCTTTGCATTAATTTCTTTAAACTATTTTTGTAACGATAATAATACAAAAAAAAAATTAAAAGCATTAAAAATTTACTCGAATTATGTGTTTCTAATAATCTTGGCTTCGCCGGTCACCGGTGACCCCCATGGAGCTACGAACTAACTCGGTGCAGGTCACCGGTGACCCCATGGCATTCAAATAGTTTAAAACATATTTAATACATTTATTATATTTTTTAAATATTTTTATGACTTTGATGAAAAATAATATATATAGGTGGTAAGTACATTAGCATTATTGACTTATTAGTATTTTATCGAAATGTACACGAGTGATTATGAATTGTAGAACTTTAGAATACTTATCACACAAGTTTCTCCCTTCTTCAAATTAAAATTCAGGGTGATGTTTTGTTTACTAGAAATTAAAAAAAATAAATTATATTTTAAAACTATATTGATTTGAAATTATAATAATTTGAAATTATTAAAATTTGAAATTATAACAAGTTAAAATTATAATAATTCAAAATTATTATGATTTAAAATTATTGTATATAGCTTCGGGATGCAAACAATTTCGTTGTTTGAGTTTTAAGAAAACTCAACCTATGCAGTTTATATAATTGGCTCTAATCTCTTGAATTATGTCACCAAGATAAAATTATTGAAAAAATAGTTTTTCGTTTAAACTGTTCTATGTAATTCCTTTATAGATGAAAATTATATTCGTTTTGTTTAATTCTCAAATACGTTTTTTTTTTCGAAATCGTGCATTTCAAATGATATAAGTGAAAATTTTTACAATAATCCAAATTAAATAGAATATAATAATTAACAGCTGATTTATTTAAATTTTCGGTAAACAATAATCATAATAAAACAAAATTAAATTCTTGACCTTCAAAATCGCTGTGCAATATTAACAACTTCGAAAAAAAATGAGAAAAAAGAAATTGTTAAGTTCTAATTAAAATGTGTCTCAGTTTTATTTAAATACCAAATATTGTTGTTTATATGCAAGACTTTAATTGATATTAAGTTGAAATTCTCGATTCGATTTGTTAAAATAATAAAATATTTTAAAATTTGATAAAGAATTGTTTCTTTCTCATATAATTTGAATTAACATTGTACTTATTATAATATAAATCTGAATTAATATATAAAATTAAGTCAAACCATTTTTGAATATTTTTATTTTAAATTAAATATATTTATGCTAACAAAGAATTTAATTCTTTATCCTAAACAAGTTTTTACAAAAATTTATTATAAACATTTTAAAAGTAAAATTAAGAAGAGCTGTAATAAAAAATATATGTGGAATATTTTATAATACTATTTTGCTTTTTAATTATGCATTTCTTAAATTGCATTTTTTTATAAATAAAATAAACAAGAACTTAAATCATTTTGATATTCATTACTTTTAAATCAAGTTATATACAATAAAATAAATCATTCCTTAATAAATACTTAACGGAACATTAAAGCGAAAACGAAAGTAAAAATGCATATAAAGAATTAAAATGAATCAAATTATACTTCTCTAAAAATATTTAAATTCTATTTCTGATAATCCTTATAAAATATTCTCTCTTTTTTATTTGTTCTACGCAAAATAATTTATTTTTCTCAATTATCTCTTGCACACAGATTTTGCTTAACTGAAGTAAGTAGAAAGTCCCGATAGAAATCAAACGATTTTTATACATTTTTTTCAAATATTTTTTCGCAAACGATAATCAAATTTTTCCTTGAAAACTTAATTCTAACTATTGCTGTAAGAGCTATTAAAATTGTTCTCCGAGAGAAAAAAGAAAACTTACATCGCATTTAATAAAATATGTCATCAGTAAAATAAAATGTCAAATATTGGTTTGGCTGTCTTGAGAATTGCTTCTTTTCGAACTAAATCTTGTTTCACAAGGGAAATAACAGAAAAAAAAATCTTTTCTGAATGAGATTTTCTAAAAATGTTTTATTTTATTTTTGGTATGAAGCATCTTATGTTATCAAATATTTTTTATAAGAGTAAAAAAAAATGTTTTATATAAATAATTCAAAAATAATATTTGCAAATTCGAAAGAGATTTTTAAAATATTTTCGTTCATTTAGATGTAAGAAAATTTAAATTAATTAATTAATAAATAGATAAACTAAACATTAAATTACTTTATAAGCAAAAAAAAATAATTAAAACACATTAATTTTAATTCTAAACCATAAATGTTCATTGTCATTTTTAAATATCAATAATTTTAAAATTGAATATTACTACGTTAAAAATATTTTTTGCTGAAATATAATTACTTTAAAAGCTAGTTCACGTAAAAATAAAATGTATTCAAGACAGGTTTATGTTCCATAAATTAAATTTTTAGTTTAGTTTTAATATTTACTACTATTTTAGAGGTTATTTATTTAATTTATTAAGTTTTAATCATGTTATTATTTATAAAATTTTGCTATTATTCTATCTTATTGACGTGTTTTCACTGACTATATCATAATTAATAACGAAAAAGAATTCGAGATTAATGTTTTGTAAAAGTAACTTAAACAAAATATTTCACAGACATGCATTATTTAATTAAAGTTAGACGTTCAAAAGTAAAACGAAATAAGGAATTTTATAACGAACAATATTAGATTTGGCGTACTTAGCATATTATTTTGTTTCAATAATATTGTTTTGTTTGTATTGCCTATTTAATTTTTATAAAATTTGATCTATCTTACTTAATTTCTGATTTTTGTTGTAGCATTTTTAATGAAAAAGTAACTCGCAAGACATGAACATAGTAGATACAAATCCGCTTAGGTAAAACCTGCACAAAATTTAAAATTTTATGTTTTCAATCTGTTAATGCAATTTAGTTTAAGAATTTTTTGCCTGATATGATTTTCATCAAATTCAATGAATATATTTTGCGTAAAATATTTAAGTTTTCTTTCTTGAATTTTTATATTTGTTGCGATTTTTTTTTATTTAATTGGTAACTATTTCCACCATTCCGATATTTTATGTAGAAATGATTTATGTTACTATACGTCAGCAAAAAAATAAAATAAATAAATAAAATAAAATAAATAAAAAACAAATCAAAAAGTAAATAAAAGAATAAATAAAAAAATAAACAAAAATAGTGAAAATTTAATGAACAGCATCCTAAATTATCACCATTAAAACATCGCAATGTCACAGAAATTGCAGGAAGTAAGCCTGCTTTAAGAGTAAGCCTATTATGCAAATAAAACTATTCTAATATAGGATAAAGGAAAAAAGCATACAGTTTTAGTTAGACGATATTAGTTTTCGATAGACATAACCTCATAATATAAAGAAAATATTGTTTACTAAAACTTTTAGTTAGAATACAGTAACTGCTTTTCATTTTATTTTATAACCGTCGTTGAACAGCCGACCCAATTTTGGATGTTCAGTTACCAATGTTCAACTCTGTATCCTTGTAATTTTGAACCCAATCTAGAAGACAAGGGAGCTCCTGAATCAAGTATTGGGAGAAATTTGCCTTCATGGAGAACTTTATGATGGAACTAATTTCGTTCGCATTTGCGTTACATGGAGAGGAAAACCACGAAAACTTCCCATGGTTAGGCTGAATGCAAGGGTACTCTTACCCATGATCCGTCTACCACTGAGGATATTTCATGCGAAATTCGTATCGACCTGCCATCACTGGGATTTCAACCCGGTTCGCCTTATTGGAAGGAGAGCGCTTCATGCCTTTAGCCATCACGGCTCACAGTAACTGTTTTATTTAATAATTTCATAACAGTCGTTGAAGATCAGATCCAATTTCGGATTTACGACTGCTGATGTTCAACTTAGCCGTAGCCTTGTAATTTGGAACCAATCCAGAAGACAAGGAAACTCTTTGATCAGTACCCCCAGAGGTATGATTAGTTATGGGAACATGGAGGACTTCGTGACTCGACAGATTTAATACGCATAAGTCACCATTTACTACATGGGGAGCCTTCGGCTCTCGGGGATCGAACCCACGACCTCTTGGACGCGAACCTAGTGCCCTACCAACCAGGCTATCTCGGCCCTTTCACAGTAACTGTTTGTAATGATTTGTTGCAATATAGAAATTTAATAACTGAAAATATATAATAACTGAGTACAAATTCATATCGATTCCAATAGTTCGAGCATTGTTAGTAATATGTCAACATACGTCAACGTACATAATTGTTTGCTATATATTTTGCTACTTTGCTAGTGATATGTTTTAGCTTTGATAGTCATGCACTTTAACATTTTTAGTGGTAACAAAAGAGATTGTTAGTGATTTTTTACATCATTGTTAGTGATTTACCAACATATGCCGTTGCTAGTGATACATTTTAATTTTATTAGTGACTACGTCATTGTTATGTTGCAACACTGTCAGTGATGTTCTAACACTAATAAGTTTTAACATTTTAAGTGATAAAACGCGTCATTGTTAGTGGCATGTTACAACATTGTTTGTGATAACATATGTCATTATTAGTGACATGTATTCATTCAGCTACTTAAAAGAAGCATATCACTAACGAAGATAAATTATATCGAACATAAAGATTTCATTGAACTATTAGTAAAGATTATTAGTGATATGTATTCATTCAGCTACCGTAAACCGGGACGAGTCTACCCATCCAGGGGCGAGTCTACCCATTTTAGTTTTATTTAATTGTCCCTATTTTAAATTGCAAATAAAAAATTTTTTACCGACGGAGGACTTAGTTCAGACTCTAAGGAAGATGGCGCTGTAGTAGTTTGATCCGTTTTTATTTATTTGGTGTCTTTTTAACAGACCTGTTCAAACGTCTTTTTAGAGATTTGTATTGAAAATCAGCAAACATTTAGTTGGTGCTCCGTAAGTATATTATTATTATTACTATTTTCACTTTGGTTAAGTGATAAACTTATCTAAGACTAAGATTACATTAATTTTATATGAAAAAAAAACAAAAAGAATGTAAGTTTTGCTGTTGTAAACAAAAAGCCAGAATTCGCGGGGCGAG
>NC_092206.1:20022519-20151528 GCF_043381705.1 Parasteatoda tepidariorum
AAGGTTTCTTATTTGGTTTAGAGAGATTTATCAGCAGTTCTATAAAAATATACAGTAACAGCGTAACTGTTAATATTTTCTAAAATCAATTTCCCAGCTTTAAGGAGGTATAAATAGCGATTCCGAAACACCTATTAAAAGCCTTTTTTCTATATTTACAAAGGTTTGACCACTTGAAAGTTGACAAACTGAAAAAATGGGTAGACTCGCCCCTGTTTACGGTACTTAAAAGAAGCATATCACTAACGAAGATAAATTATATCGAGCCTAAGGATTTCATTGAACTATCAGTAAAGATTATTAGCGATATGTATTCATTCAGCAACTTAAAAGAAGCATATCACAAAAGGAGATAAATTACATCAAACTTAAAGCTTTCACAATTGTGTCACTGTCAAAGGTGCAAGACTCATACGACGCTCAAATCCCATTTCGTCCACAAATTTTACTTTTTAAAACCAATTAAACATCAAATACAAGAAAAAAAACTCTCCTCTTTGTGGTTTTTTGATCCCGGAAATATTATATGATGAAGCTAACCAACTGAAAAATGGAAAATTGGAGCCAAATTTGAAGAATGGTGAAATTTAATCTTCGCCACGAAGCCTGCAATGAAATTCATGCTACTTTTTCGCCTCAAGTAAAAAAAAAATCTATGAGAGATCAGTTCGAGATTTTCTTTTGTTCTTTCGAAGAAGAATGCATCACGCACCCCCCTCAAAAGCACCCCCAAAATTTTGGAAGATCTATGTGTGCCGCATATCTAGTCTGGGAGCATCCGATGCGGAATAATCCCTTTCTCTATACAAGACTTACTGCCCCACAAACTCTAATAAAAAAAGAAGAATGAATCTAGATGAAAAAAAAAAGTTCTAAAAAAGGAGGTCCTATCCCCTGCCCCCCCACACCGTTCGGCCGTTTAAACGTCAGATCAAAGATGGTGCATTTTTTGGTATGATTCGATTTCTTGTCATTAATTTTTTTCTTTTCATTTCTTATTCTGATTTTTATTTAGTTTTCTTTTGAATTCTACCCGGTAAGGATTGCGCATGGGGATTTTGAAGAAGCCTCAAAATATAAAATTGAATTGAAAAGTCTATGGGTCGAAAAATTTCTCTCGTCCTTGCCATTTTTTTTTTAAAAAAGAACAAATTTCCGCCATTGTTGAAATCGAGATCTTTGTGATAGATATGAAAGATGAGATGAAGAACGGATTTCCTGAATTCGAAAAAGGGAGAGTTGGAAAGATTAAAAGAGATTAGGTATGTTTTAGGGGGAGAAAAAGAAGAAGAAATGATATTGGCTTATAAGAATTCTTTGGTTATTTGATCGAATCTAATATGGTATTAATAAAAGTTATTCTATTCATATTCGTGTGTTCTTTCTTTTTACGACTGAATGGTTATTTTTTAAAAGAGCTATTTTCTCTTCTCTTAGAGATTTTTATATTGCTTTTTTTTCATTTGAATTTAAGGTAAAAGGACTTTCAAATCTTATCAAAAGATCTTATCCATCTTATCAAAATTTATATATTTCTATCTTATCAAAAGAAATTTTTTAAAAGTGAAATTTTACCTAATATCTTAAACCTTTAATGGGAAAAATTCAATTCTTTGATGTATTTGATTTTGTCATTAGAAATCGCAAAAGTTGCTTGTTTGGGTGCTTAACTTTAGGTTGCCTTCTGTTTTGCTGAGGAAAAACTATCAAACTTAGTATTTTTAAAAGACGGAAATGTGTAGAAAAATGTACAGGTAGTATGATAGAATTAAAAGATCTAACATTCGATAATTACTTCGAAAATTATTAACTGTTAATCTTGTAGGGGAAAAAACACCATATGGATGCGCAAATGACTTTAGAGTTGAAATTTGCGATGTGGAAAAAGATTTAACATTGTTGAAAAGATTTAGGGGGAATTATTAACTGTCAAACCACAGAAATGCAACTAAGGAGTTTAAATTTGAGGCACTGAAGGGGCCAGTTTATTTTTAATAATAACCTAAGCTTTTTATCAAAATTTAAATGTTTTAAAAAATTATTACAATTTTAAGTTTCGTTTGGCGATTTTTTTCCTCTTATTTCATTTGTTTCAGTTAACTTTGCATTTTGTTTTGATGCTTAAAAATTATAAAATTATGAAATTTGAAATTAATAAGTGCATTAAAGTGCGTATAGAGCATAATGGAATGAAAAAGATTTGGTAATTAGTTCGAAAATCGGGTACCTCAGTTTCGAAACCGGCCTTCTCCGCAACGTAAGATTTTCAAGAAAAACCGATTATTTGCAATTGCAACTTACCCAAAATGAGATAAAAACTAAAACCCTTTAATTTAAGAAGCATTAAGACAACATATTTTAAAAAATAATATAAAGATGCAGGAAAAAGGGGTAATTATTTATTTTTTTATTTCAGATTTTTATTTCCGGTTTTGTAACTTACTTTGAAATTTGGCTGATTTTACTACAAACCCTAACTTAAGTTTCGATAAATTTAATGTAAATACAGATTTTCTGAAATTTCAAAGAGGTTTATAATATTAAATATATATTTTTATATCACTTAAATATATTTTCATATTTAATAAAACTGAAAACTGTTTAAAAGAGATCCTTACACCTTTTTAAAGTATTTTCAAAGTAAGAAATTACGAGGATTTAAATTTATTGTTTTTATAGCAACAATGTATTGAGAGGTGCATTTTTTTTATCGTGTTTTGATTACTTTAATGTTTAAAATGGATTAATCATTTATTGGACACTTTTAATGAATGGACGCGAATAAAAACGACCATATCTAGGATACTAGGATTTAAATTTATTGTTTTTATAGAAACAATGTATTGAGAGGTGCATTTTTTTAATCGTGTTTTGATTACTTTAATGTATAAAATGGGTTAATCATTTATTGGACACTTTTATTGAATGGACGGGAATAAAAATGACCATATCTAGAAATATTTTAAGCACTACTTAAAATTATCCATTTTTATTTCTTATTTTCAAGATTACAACTTATAAATAACTTTCAGATTCTGACAACACACTTTCAGTTGTTGACATTTAATTACAACTGGGGTAAACTTTTTATTTTCATCTTTATTTATTGTTTTCTGTTGCATGAATTCTTTTTATAGATCTTAGGTACTTTTGTATCGCGGATTTCAAATCTGCAATCGATCTCTCTCTCCGAGCAACAGTTGTTTTTTAAATGATATTTTTAGTTTATTTTTTGTCGAAATATGCAAGTTTTAAAAACGTTATATATAACAGGTGGTAAGGTAAATGTTGCGACAAACGTCTTTCAGAATTTGGGCACATTATATGGATTAAAATCGAATAGAAACCCATCCCTGCAAATACGCTGCTTGGGTGCTCGCCTATTATAAACTGTTGATTCCTGTGCTTCTGAACAAATTATAATAGAGAAGCTCCCCTAGCTGCGTAAGACAACATTTCCGGGGATGGGTCTCCATACAATTTTTATCCAGATGATGTACCTTAACTCCACTAGAAGTTTTTCGCAGCATTATGACAACCTGTTATATATTATGTTTTTAAACTGACACAGTTCGGCAAGAAATAGAACAAAAAATTCTTTTAAGAAAATCTGTTGCTTTCAGAGCAAAATTTCTTTCAGATTTGAAATTCCTGCAAACGAATAAGGTAAGATCAAATATTTGTATAAGTGCAACAAAACTATGTTCCCCAGGGTTATATTAGTTATTAACTATTCGATAAGCATAGATTATTACTAAGAATAGATAACTAAGAAAATACTCTATAGTTTAACAAAAAAAAAGAAAGTATTATTTTGTAATGGTTTAAAATTCTGAGTATACAACTGTTACTTTGTTCTCAAACAGAGAATATCTTAAGATATAAAATATAGCGGATATGAAAAATTCTCCAGAAAGATTTAATGCTAAGAGTCATAGGTTGCCGTCAAATATTTATGCGCAGAAATAAAACAACTCTCCCAAAGAATAAATACGCTACTAACTTATTCTCGTAACTTACATTTCAAACAACGTATGAATAAACAAATCCCTCCCCACACCATAATTCCTCCAAGCCGGCGAAAAATATGCATCAACACATAGTAAAAAAAAAACCAAACTACAAATACCTTAAGAGACTGACCGAATTCGAAAAAGAGAGTTCTTTATCTGACAAATCCTCAAAAAATATAATGCAGTTGCTTGCGCAAATCCCTGCATATGCGTTTGTTTACGTAACTAAAATTGGAATTCAACATATGGCGTAGAGAATTGGAATCAGAATGTTGATGCTTTTGCTTTCTTCTTGTCTTTTTGGTGGAAGTGAATGTCAAAAAAACTGTATAATGTCGCTGTAGGGTGAGATTTTGAGATATAAGAGACAGTTTGAAAAAATAGTTTTAAAAATTATTGTTATTTATTTTTTATGAAAATAATTTTATAGAATTCTATTTATTCTTGGATATTTTAATTTGCTTTAATATATTTTACAAACAGTGTCTCTAACAAACATAAGAGAGTTATAGATTGTTGAGTTCAAAAAAATTTTTTTCTGTAAATTTATGTAATAGTTATTTTGCTTTATTTACTAAGACGTCCCCCTGGTAGACGGTTGTTTCTCATTCACAGTTTGTTTTTCTTATAAGTCGATAAAAAAGATAATTTGTTTATGAAATATATAGTTACACTGCTGGACAATTGCTAAGGACGGATAACACTATCATCCATAGCAACCACAAAATGAAAGGAAGCAAAATGTGGAAAATTAGAATAAGTGCGGGATGTAGTAAGAAGAGGTATGCGTATGCAAATTTTTTTTTCCGAGTCTGTTCATCACGTGATAGCGCTGATTAGAGCTTTAAAGGTTTTGACGATTGTAGACGCCAACTGATCTGGTGCGAGAGTGGTACTGGTTATCGTCCAGAAAATATCCAGGAAAGGGACATCATGATCAATGGCCGCACGCGCCTACGAATTCATTGATGAAGCGCGTGGTTGCGAATGGGACTATGACGGGCCAACGATTCATTGATGAAGTTCTACTTCCTCATGTTCGTCTTTTCCGCTGTGCTGTCGGTGATAAATTTGTTTTTATGGACGGCAACGCAACATGTCATCGAACACTCGCTGTTTTTTAAAACGAAAGAATAAAATAAAATTTCACGGAAAAAGCAATTAAAACTTTAATAACTTTCGAGAAAATTGGAATTTCGAAAGGAAAAAAGACGTAAGTAGAAGAGTAAGCTGATAAACAAAATTGGCTCTTTTAAAACGTAAAATTTCAAATCCGCTGTAGCTTTTCCGTGGGCTATAGGTCAAATCGCATGGGACTTTTTGCTTAAAACGTAACAGTTAATGATTCTCGAAATAATAGAATGAAGCAAAAAAGATCTTCCTTGTAAGATATTAGAACCAGATACATATTTACAAAGTAATTATTCGAGAAATACTTTAATTAATTTCATGCGTTACGTGTACGACAAAGCCGTCTAATCATGCTATATACATTTACTTGGTGACAAAAAATGTCATTAATTTATGCCGTCAAAAATGTATGACAAAAAATAAGTCTCACAGTCCGTTGAGAGTTTCTTTTTCTATTTAATTAAGCACCTGCCCTCAATATCCAAGAGACAGTGGATTGCTCACAGTATTTTACATATAGGAGCAAATAAAAATTCACTTTTGCAATGACATCATGTTTGAATCATCGCAAAAATCCATCTGCATTATTATTAAACAGCTATCAAACATCTTCTAGCAAAGCGATTTTCTAAATATACATTCAGGAATTATTTAAAAACGTATTTTCCATCAGTAAAATACTATTATTATCTTTACATCATTCTCAATTTTACATAAATTGCATATTTATCACTAAAACGTAGAGAGTTTATATAAAGTATCTAAGAGTAAAATCATTTTTTCCCCAGGTTGTTCGTTCTAGAAGGGTATGCTATCTCACATAGATAAATAAGATCTTATAACGTTTTCATAAATACACAGCTAAAGTGAAAACAGCGAAACAAATTCAAAATAAAGAGAGATATTGAGCTATGAACAATATTACAAAATTGTGCGCATATAAAATCATATATTTATATGATAAAAACTGTAGAACTATTTTGTTTCTTTCCAGAGTTCGGAGATGGACTTAACAAAAATGACATTATTCCGTGTATATTTCTTTTGAATAAGTGCAGTTTTTATCATAACTTATGCCGAAAACAGCAGAACTATTTTGTTTATTTCTAGCGCTCGCAAATGGACTTAACAAAAATTAAATTTTTTCGTGTATATTTCTTTTGAATAAGCACCGTTTTTATGATAACTTATGCCGAAAACAGCAGAACTATTTTGTTTATTTCTAGATCTCGCAGATGGATTTAACAAAAATTAATTTTTTTCGTGTATATTTCTTTTGAATAAGCATCGTTTTTATCATAACTTATGCCGAAAACTGCAGAACTATTTTGTTTACTTCTAGCGCTCGCAAATGAACTTAATAAAAATGACATTATTTCGTGTATATTTCTTTTGAATGAGCACCGCTTTTATCATAAAAATTATAATCTTATATCTGTCATATTTTATGAATTATTTTTATTCACGTTTATTTAACATATAATACTAGTAATAAATTTATAATGTTTTGTGAAAATAATGTTCTTGATATTTATTAATTGAATAGGATCTTTGAAGAAAGCTAAGTTTGAAAAATGTGAAGACCATATTTTCAAAATCAAAGTATTCAAATTCTTTCTTTCTTTTTTTTAATCTACTGTAAATGAAAATAATGTTGTAATTGCATTTACGCAAAATGCCTTTTCACATTAAAAGGATGCATAAATATTTTAAAATTTGTGTTTTTGAAATAATATTATTGTAAAAAGGATAAGATAATGTGTAACATATAAATTTCGAATAAACTTTTACTTTTATTGCAAAAAATATTTTAAGTTCTTTGTTATTTTTTTATTAAAAATAAATATTTTACCTAATAGATAAACAATTTATATCTTGAGGTATTTTAAATCATGAAGTTATGCATCATTTTGCCACAAAAGAAGCACAACTACATAAATATTTGCAATAAAAACATTTTTCAGTTTTTTATTAATAAAAATAAACTGAAGCATAATATTCTTCGAAACTATTTATTTTACTTCTTAAAACATGGATTGTAAAGAAATTTTTTTTTTGTTTGGAATGTTTGTTTAAAGCTTATTAATATAAACAGCCGTAAGGATGTTTGTATTTTAAAAGCTTTATTTACTCTTGTCTAAATGCTTACTTGTCTTTATAAGGAAATATCGTTTTTATAACAAAAATTTTTGTTATGTGTTTCAAGATAAGTGGCTCAATTCTATTTTTCGCTTGAATGATACTTCTGTATAAAACTACAAAAACATAAATTGTACGTCGAAACAAATTTATGTATATGATAAGATATGATTGTATAGAAAAATGTATGTTTTACTTTTGAACGATATTTCTTTACAACATTTAGAAATAGTTAAAATCAAAATAGATTAAAATAAAAGAAAAGTTTTTTTTTACTATGAGAAAAACCAGTTAATATGCAAGGAGCGCGTTAATAGTTTCTTGTAATGATAAAACAGCCTAGTCAGAAAGGGTTTTCGCTCATGAAGAGAAACAACCGAAGGGTTTTTTTAATTCTTGGTTTTATTGTGAAAAAAACCCGTTAATAATTTTTTCTAATGATAAAATCGATAGATATAAAGAGCTTTACTCATAAATAGAAACTAATAAATCGTTTTTCTCATCAAAGAAAAAATAAGCAAGAAAAACATTTTCCCTTTCCTTTTTATGAGATAATAATAGTTAATAGTTCCTTCTAATGTTTAAAGAGATAACAGTAAAGGATTTTGCTCATATAAGAAAATAACAAAGAATTTTTATCATGAAAAAAAAAAACAAAATAAAAATAGAAAAATTCGTGGTTTCTTTGATGAGAGAAACGATTTATTAGTTTCTATTTATGAGTTAAACTCTACAGTTAAACTATTGAAGAGATTTTCTTATGAAAAAAATAAACAAGAAAAACTTTTCCCCTTTCCTTTTTGTGAGATAATAGTAGTTAATAGTTCCTTCTAATATTAAAAGAGATAACCATAAAGGGTTTTGCTTATAAAAGGAAATAATAAAGA
Organism: Parasteatoda tepidariorum; assembly: GCF_043381705.1. NCBI lineage: Eukaryota > Metazoa > Arthropoda > Arachnida > Araneae > Theridiidae > Parasteatoda > Parasteatoda tepidariorum. The sequence goes on from NC_092206.1 coordinate 20,030,690, forward strand.
ATTTTTCTTATAAAGAAAACAAAATAAAAATAGAAAAATTCGTGGTTTTTTTTAGGAAAAAATCTCTTAAATAGTTTCTTCTAAAAATTCAAATAGATAATCATAAAGAGCTTTACTAATAAAGAGAAATAGGGTTTACTAAAGGGTTTTTCTCATAAAGAAAAGAAGAAAAAAAATCTTTTTTCATGGTTTCTTTAAAGATAAATGGGGGTCAGCAGTCCATCTTGTCGCTGGTGCAATCAGAAAGCACGTACTATAAACATGGTAAAGTGATGTCGGTTTGAAAGAAATCCCTAATTTTGTTTATACTATCTCATTTTTTTTACAATTAAGTAATAATTTAAATGTTGTGGAACTGTGAACAATTTCAAAACTTACATATTTCAATTCAAAATTTATTTCCTTTTTAACATGTAAAAGTTAAAAAGTTTGAGAACTTTTCGTTCATTTAAGCTGCATGTGCGTTTTCGAGAAGACTGCTTTAAGCTAGCATGCTTTATGAAATCCGAAGTCCAGTTAGAGTTTTGTCAATTATATTTCAGTCAACTAGTCCACACTGTGAAAGATACGTTAACTATGTCAAACTATATTAACGTAAAAATTGACTTCAAAATTATTAAAGTGACAAAATGAGCTTTATTATAGCGAAAAAAATCCTTCAACTTTAATAAGTCATCAAGTTGATTTGCATTCTTCAGAAAATATATAACAGAGGCTTAAAAAGGCGCGGTAAGTTGGCCTATATTATTGTGCGAAATGTCTGCAAAATAAGGTAATGGGTTGAATTATATTTTCGTGTAAATTTACTGTAACCTTAATAAGTTATCAAGTTGACCCATAATATGGTACTAATTCACAGTAAATTTAATACGACTTCAAACTAAGTTACATTGTAAAGTTTTTGCTACCATAATCCACTTTTGGCAATTTGCATTGCATTATCTGGTACATTTATTACAGACTTAATGCCGTATCAAATTGAAATCATCGCACATATTATCGTCAACTTAAGTTAAGAAAGTTAACTATAGTATCGTGTAAATTTACTGAAACCTTTTAGTACCAAATGGAATTTTATAGTGCTAATTCGCCAAGGTAAGAAGCTTTATTATATTCTAGTGTAAATTTGCTCAAACCTCAACAGGATATCGAAGAGGATTAAATTGTCGCTCAAATTTTGCCGTAAATGAGTAAATAAAGTTTAATTTTATATATTTTGCTAGTTAATATTTTTACTCCGGATTACAATATATTAAAAAAAAAAATAATGTTAAAATTACCGTACTGTGTGCTAATCACATTTCTGGTAAAAGAAAACAACCCATAATTCTGGTTAATGAAACCAAAATATACGGTATTTAAACGTCGTATTCTATAGTTTTTCCGTTCATGTGGTAACGGTTTACCGGAAATTCTGGTTTTCAAAATTATATTTCCTTTTATCAGCATTTTGTAAGAAGTATAAAACTAAAACGTACTTTAACAGAATATGGTATATATACCATGCTCTAAGGTATGATAAAATTTACTGAATTTTATCTGATATTATAAAACTATATTTTATAGCTAATTTTTGTTAAGCTCATTAACAAAATTTTTTGGTGTTCCCATAGAGCTATAAACACAGTAAATTTTACAATATTCTGGTAGCTTTGACCATACTTGTTTTCTCAGTGTGATTCAATCGAAATGAAACTAAGCTCAAATTAAAGCTTAAGTGAAATTAAAATTCGCACGCTAATATGGCTATAATTCAGGTAGTAAAATTCGAATTTAAACCGATTTTTCTGAACTAGTGGGCTGCGCCCCCTGCTCGCTAACGCTCGCCAACTCCCGAAAATTGCTACGCAATCTTATATGGTTTGCTTCGCAAATCAAACTCACTTTGCTTGCTACTGACTTAGGTACATTGAAAATGTTCAAAATGCTAACAATTCAAAACAATCATNTTATTATCAAACCTTCCCTATGGCTGATACTCTTAAGAGTATCAGCCATATTTTTCAATGTTACGAACAATTTTAACAAACATATTTTTTTTAAAACTTAAAACATCTTTTTAGCGAGCCTTTTTTTAAACTTAGCGAAACAAAACTTTTAGTGCAATTTTAATTGAGTCACGTACAAGTATTTATTTTTGAATATCATGTTCCATTTGTTTTTTAATTTAATTATCTGCTACGAGATAATTATTTAGAAGAATGCTTTCGCCTTTGCTGGAGTAGAAACCATTAAGAGTTTCATAAAAACGTTTAATCATTGGCAAGATTCGTGTTTGTTTGATTAAATTTGTGATGAGTTAATTTATTGGTTAAATTAGAAAAAGAAGAGTATCGTAGTGAATCTCATTATGTGGTGAAAGTTCCATAAAAAAAATGGTTGAATACATCAGAATTTACGGCTAAATAAAGTTTTCAGTGTCGATTAATTTTTTTTCTCCAAAAAATCAAATTAAGATCGTTGAGTAATGTAAAAAATTATTTATGGTTTTGGAAAATTTCATGAAAACATGGTACTAATAGATTTTTATTCCAACATATTAATATATAATTTATTGAGAAAAAGAAGGCTATTGTGAATTATTATGCGCTGAAAATTCTATAAAATGATTCATGAATATATAAGGGAACCCAAGTCAAAATTCTTGATGGTCCAATCAAATCATTCTGATGGTTTATATTGGTTTCAGTGCGACTCAAGATGGTCCAGCATCATTTGATGGTCACCATCATCCAACATTTTCCTTTATGCATTCATGGGTTTTGGTATGTCCACAAACTTCCATCATTCCGTGATGGAAAATGCTTCTTTAATACTATGATGGCTAACCCTCAAGAAAAGTTTGATTCTTAGGGACCAACAATCCATGATGATCCATGATGGTTTCCATTATACATTTCCATGATGGTTTAATAGGAAATCTTATTGATTCTCAGGAATATATCATCAAAACAATTTTTTTTTAATGTTAGCCCATCACAAATCAATCCGAATTCCTACATTGGGATGATGGTTGTTCATGATCGGTCCAACATTTGATTTCTAGGATACCATGATGGACATTTCTGATGGTTTCACATGAGTAAACCATTAAAATAAGTTGCTATTCTTATGATGGACCATCTCAAATCAGTCCGAATTCCTACATTGGGATGATGGTTGTTCATGATCGGTCCAACATTTGATTTCTAGGATACCATGAGGGAAATTTCTGATGGTTTCACATGAGTAAACCATTAAAATAAGTTGCTATTCTTATGATGGACCATCACAAATCAGTTCGAATTCCTACATTGGGATGATGGTTGTTCATGATCGGTCCAACATTTGATTTCTAGGACACCATGAAGGAAATTTCTGATGGTTTCACATGAGCAAACCATCAAAATAAGTTGCTATTCTTATGATGGACCATCACAAATCAGTTCGAATTCCTACATTGGGATGATGGTTGTTCATGATCGGTTCAACATTTGATTTCTAGGACACCATGATGGAAATTTCTGATGGTTTCACAAGAGTAAACCATTAAAATAAGTTGCTATTCTTATGATGGACCATCATAAATCAGTCCGAATTCCTACATTGGGATGATGGTTGTTCATGATTGATCCAACATTTGATTTCTAGGACACCATGATGGAAATTTCTGATGGTTTCACGTGAGTAAACCATTAAAATAAGTTGCTATTCTTATGATGAACCATCACAAATCAGTCCGAATTCCTACATTGGGATGATGGTTGTTCATGATCGGTCCAACATTTGATTTCTAGGATACCATGATGGAAATTTCTGATGGTTTTACATGAGCAAACCATCAAAACAAATTGCTATTCTTATGATGGACCATCATAAATCAGTCTGAATTCCTACATTGAGATGATGGTTACTTATGCTGGTTACCATCAAAAATATAATGGTTCATGATGGAATTATTGATGGTTACAATCAATATTATGCTAGTCCATCAATGGAAGGCCATCAAAAATTTTGACACATGAAAAAATGATTTCAGTGTCCCTTACTAGATTTTTTCAGTGGAATAAAATTAGTAGAATTTTTGTACTGCTTTTTGCATATTTAATAGGTCCAAACGTTTTTGAAAACGTGGTTAAATTTTTTGTAAACAAAACATTTTAATCCCTTCTAAAATTAATTAAATACTTTGTTATTTAAAAATTGATTGCTTAATGAAATACAGAGGTCACTTCCATCGAAGTTATCTCTAGGAAGGATGAGGAGAAGGATAAAAAAAATGGCCAGAAAAAAATGATATAAAATTTCTTTGTAAAAATATATCGGTTTCAAATCGTTCTTTTTCTTACCTTCGAACATCCTTATATCAATTTGAAAAGGAGAGCAGAGACCTGATCCAGATTCTAGAATCTTCCCCAAGAAAACTGATTTTGAAAAATGAGACTTTGAAAATGACAGTTTTAGGGTTATATCTCGATTTAGTTAGCTCTGAGCATCCAGTACTTCAAGAACGAGATAGCCACGGCGATGATAAATGTGTTTTCAATAACAGTTTTTGAAAACTCTTCGAAAGTTCCATTACTGTAGTTTTCTATTCTCCTGTCTTTGGAATATCCGGAAGTTCCTTTTTTTTTATTTCTTCTAATTGCTTTATAAATTTCCCCTGGTTCATTCTTAATTTTTAATGAGAGTTATTAAAATCGAATTTGTAGTTTTTGATGAAGTTCATGGTTTATTTTTCTTTAATCACTATAAATTACTATGTTTCGAGATGCTGCGTTTGATACTATTGGATATATATCGTAACAATGTTTATAATTTTCCTTTAGTACGCAATGTGTTATTTTACAATGCTTATAATTTTCGTTTATTCATCGATTAAGAAAATTTTTACGCTCCCATTCCTCAAAAAACTACTTCTTTTAAACTGCACATTGCTGATAATTCAGAAACATGAGCATGAAAATTAATTTAAATAATTATCTGTATTTAAAGAAAAACAATGCATAAAAACAAAATGGAGTTAAGACGGTATAGTTGGGCAAAGCGGAAAATTAAAAATGGATGACTTTTAACCCTGAACAACTGAATAACTTTGAACCCTTAACTTTGAACCCTGAAAAATGAACAACCCTGATTAACTTTTGATCTAAGGATCGGATCTCCACGTTATAGGACTCAATCTTAATGGTTTAAAGAGGTGATCTCAAATATGCTAATTAGAAAGAGCAGATGATATTTAAGTTACGAAATCAGACACAAAAACATATTTACTCTGAATAAACATACGTTTTTTCCTCGATGGATTTAGATTTCTGACCTCTAAAATATAGAGGGTAGTCGCAATCAGGGAAATAAGGTCCCGTTAGTTCGGGTAGGAGAGTGGTCCAAAGTTTGAGTATTTATGATAAAGTGAGTAAGTAAACTATATATAACACCTAAAATAATTTAATTTTTGATTTGTTACTAGCCCGACTTCTATTAAAAGGATGCCATACCATGAGAGAAACTAGTTTAAAAATTAAAAGAGAAAAAAGTGAGTATAGACAAACCTAGGGTAAGTCACAAAATGCTCAATTGCTGAAAAAAAGTTTCTCAAAATATAAAAATGCAAACAAATTATTAGAAGAAAACTTCTCCATTGCGTATTCCTAAGTTATCTTCACGTACTTTATTTTCATTTTAATATTTTGAAAATTCTTTTCAGTATTTGAAACTTCATGGCTTTACTCTATATTTGTCTGAACTCACTTTTTATATACTTTAAATTTTAAATTAGTTATGGAGGAGAAAGAAAATTTGAGACAAAAAGTTTCTCCCGTGGTATGGCGCTCTCATAAGAGCTGCTTGTTCAGACTGTATATTTTTGTAATCTATTATCAACTTTCTTCTTCTTAAGTTTTAGAAATAAGAAAATTGGCTCGATTGAGACCTTCGACATAGGAACGGGGACAGATCGGTCTATCATCTTACATTACTAACCAATAATAACCAGATCATTACTTGACTAACCAGAAGACTCAACATTTAGGGATTTTCCTCACTTTTAATTAAATAAAGAAAATAAAATCCTCTTGAATTTTCCGAAGTAGTCGTGTTCCTTTCCAACTAATTCATGTATGGATTAAGTTTTCTTTTGTTAAGAAAAATAGTTTAATTAAAGAGTGACGTACCAGAATAGTTAAATCCTTTTAAACAAAGTTATCAACTCTTGCAATCTCATTACAAGCCTCACAAACAAGAAGAGGAATTTGACATAGCGTCCGAAAATAAATCCCAACCACTTTACGACAGTTTGAGTGCAGTTAAAATGGTTTGAAAATCTACTTTTTCAGTAATTCAAATTGATAGGTTACTCCTAAATCGTACTGTATAGTATTGATCAAAGTATCGTCAAAGTGTTGACCTAAGCCTCAAATAATAGTTAACTAGCAAAGAAAAGAATGGATTATAACAAATAAGTTGTTTAACAATTATATAGCGTATTTTACAGCCCTTGACACATCATTTCTTGATATAGAAATTATCTTTCATTGCAGTGTAAACAACAACTCTCAACGGAATGTTGACAGAGATGCCAACGGCTACGGAGACACAAGATAATTAAAAAAACGATAAATAACTACAAAGTAAATTTTTCAAATATTTGACTATTTTTGCTTGCTTTTTTAAAGGTATAGCATGACATAACTACTATAAAGTGGTGAATTATATGAGCCTACGAATTATTTAGAAAATAGTGGTGGATAAAAATCTACTAAATTGAATTTATGAAACAAAGAATCACAACTGATAAACTACCACTTTAAAATATTTATTTGCTGTCCGGAGCAAGTTGGCATCTCTGTGTTGAGTGGTGCTGCCATCNATCAGATGGTTTGAAGAGCATGACAGTGACTTTACCTTGCTTCGTTGGCCCGCACAATCACCAGATATCAATCCAATTTGAGAATTTGTGAAATGAGATCGAAGGAGGCATCAGACAGCTGGATCCAATGTCGTCCAATCTAACGGAACTAAGAAGTGCAGTTCATCGGATAAGGGGACAAATTCCTCCTACCACTTACCAAAATTTCATATAATCCATGCCAAGAAGAACTCGTGCAGTATTGCGGGATAAAGGTGGTCCAACAGTCTATTGAAGGGGTGGTCATCATAATTTGACCACTCAGTGTATGCGTGGTTTTTAATGTTTGAAACATAAGAATAAAAATGAAGTACAATGCGCCCGTAAATAATGTTTTGATCATTGTCCTGTCCTAAGTACACCATAACTTTAGGGACACTGTATATATAAAAAAAGTGTTTTTCACTCATGTTAAATCATTGTTTTATTTGATTTTAAAGATACCTTTTAATTCTGAGAATTTTAAGAGCAAATATTTAATTTGATAGGGCACTGATTTTCGTCAACTTATAAATAAGCAATAATATTAATAATTAAATACTTGATTATTTGTTTACATAATTATAAATTAATATAACGTAATAAATATTTTCCCCAAAATTATTACTTTCTTCTAATTCTCTAATACTTTCACTGCACTTCTGTAATAGCCATATTTATTGAAATAAATGTTCAAACCATCTTTGAATTTGGTGAAAATGTAATATTTCAACCTATTACCATTATTTGTTAAGTGCCTTCAAACATTATTTGGGACAAAATATTTAATTCTCCTGATATTGTGACGTGAAATAATAGAAAATTGAATTAATTTTCATTCTAAACTTGTAACACTCATAGGAACTGTCTTTTCACCCCCAGAGGGCGTTTTAATCACATTAAGGCGTTTGAATTTGTGACTAGTTTGAAAGGGAAAACATTAATCAAATGGGGGTGTATCCAAAACTGCATCAATTCTCTTATCCATAAGTGCTCTAATTGATTAATTGACCGTAAAAATATAATAGCTTTATCGAGAAACAATAAAATTGGAATGGAATTATTAATTTTTAATATTTATTGAAAGAAAAAGGGATAGTTTATTTTTAGATACAATTTTAACTAGGTCGTTTTGTCAGGAAAAATTACCGAATTCGATTGCAAAACTGCCTGTTCATTGATTATTTTCCTTACTATATTCGTTATTTTTTTAGCATTAATATATTTAAATTATTTATTTCTTCCATTACCTAAACAAAATGTTATAAATTTCCTAAAATTTAAGTGATTTTTCACAAAAATATCCTTCTAAAACATTTGTTTTTTTGCAATATTAGGAAGTGTCATATAATGTTCATTTTAAAAGTTGAATTTTTTATTTATTTATTAACTGAAGTGTAACTGTAAGTGCTGTAATTTATTAATTGAAGGTAAAACGATAACTACTTTCTTAAGAAACAGTCAAATAGAAATTGGATAATAATTTTTAATATTAACCGAAAGAGCAACGCTTCAATTTTATTTTGAATTTATTTTCTTACTTTAGAACAGATCATTGTGGCAGAAAAATATACGGTAGAGTTCATGTTTAACTGTTTTTTTTTTAATGATTGAATAAATTGTATTTATTTTCCTATTTATTTTAACAAATAGCAAACAACATTCTGGACCAGATCATTGCTTGTGAGGAAAAATAGATTAATTTTGACAAAAAGCTGATGTGCGCCAGTCGAGTCGAGAAGCGCTGTCTGACTAGCAAAAAAAAAAAAAAAAAAAAAAAAAAAAAAAAAAAAAAAATCAAGCTTTGCATTTAATGGTGTTGCAGTGGTATTATCCATAAAGAGTTTCTGGAAACAAATAAAACCATCAACAGTAAGGTGTACAGCGAGAGATACTAGTTCGCATTGACGCTGCTTTCAAAGCAAAAAGGTTCCTGTGCAAGAAGGTACTGTTCCATCAAGACAACCAACTGGACCAAGTGCCTTTTTCTCGCATCTTGTGTCACACTTTGTTTTGTTGAACAAAAACGAAAAGAATTAAAAATTTGAAATAACGTTGATTTGTATAAATATGTACAAGGAGTACGGTAGAATAAAAAATATTTAACATTTGACAATTAGTTCGAGATTTATTGACTGCTTAACTTGGAAAAAATATCATGTTTTGTAGATTGGTAGCTTGTCGATCTGTAGCTCTCGATTTATTTATTTTATAAGCTCGCGCTGGAGTTGGTGTCTATCAAAAGTAGCTATAAAGAGAGGTATAGATCTTAACATTTATTTTTTTATTTTAAAAGAAAAAAAAATCTTAACGAATATTGATAAAAACCGCTCCCCTAATTGAATTGCTATAAGTTATTATAGTAAGTTATTATAGCATATAAGATTCTTATAATTATACAGATTAGTAGAAAAAATTTCTCCCCCCCCAAGCATTAGGCAGATTACAAAATACTGAAAATATTTTTATTTAACCTGACACGTTGTTAAACGCTTCCGACATTTAAAAAGAACCATGTTTTTTAATTTCCTACGAAATGTCTTTATTCATTTTTTTTTTTGAGCATGCATATTATTATTTCGATTTCAATAATAACGCTGTAACTTTATATGTTTAAAATACCTTTGATGACAGCCAAAAGGGTAACATTGATTAATAAATCTCTTATTAGGGGATAGATTAATTTTCATTACCAATTACCTCTTTCCTAGTACGTAGACCAATTCTGTACCCAATTCGAATGAAGTAAGTTTTAATCCTCCCCTTTCTCATACCCCAGAGAACCAAACTATTGTGGCCAACCGGTAACAAAGACAGCCTAGCTCAGCACCCAAATCGCCTGCTTAAGGCCACCCTTTTGTTAATACAGCCTATATGACGGACATTTCAAGCGATAAAATCTGGCAGAGCACCGGTCAAGTTAAGGCTTCCCGGCCCTTTGCCTCCTTTTCACCATAGTTTACTATGGTGAAAGAGGATTTATTTATTTGATTAGTGTCCTTACCAACCATTTCCCCAGAGGTTGAACCCCAATCATCTTTTTTCTATATTATCTGGAAGTTTAATTCTTCTATCTGATGCTTTCAATCCAATCTGGATTATTGTTTCATCCGGTTCGATTGCTGGATCCAACGAGGCAGGGATCCTAAATTTTTCGATTTTGTTTATAGCTTTTGGGAGGTTAGATATCGCTCTACGGCAATCAAGATATGAAAAGGGAAAGAGAAGAAATGATAGTCGGTTTTTATTTCCGTTTTATATAGTGTACCCCTATCATATAGGAAGATGATAGCGTTCTTGAACCTAATGGGAATTTGGGTTTTATTGGTCGTAATCCTAAAAGATCAATCAATATCTAAACCTGGATTAATCAGTTTCAATCAATCTGGTTTTATGTTGTCTTATGTGATGTTGTTTCTCCTTGAGATTAATAGGTTCGTTCGTAAAGTCCATTGCAAAACATTATTGTATTTTTTTGTCATTTTATCATTAGATTTGTTGGAGGAACGATAACTTATTTGTAATAAATTGGTTTTGCGAAAATCTGAATTTAATTTAAAGAGACTGAAAAATGCCCGTATTTATAATTTTAAAAACTACGAGCATCTTTATTTTATTTTATTTTTTATTTTTGCATAGTTCAGTTTAACTGTTCTTAAATAGTTATATTGCTTAGTTATAATGTAAATAAACTTAACTAAACTGACTGATGCATTTGCTACTGGTAAACCACGAATTGAAGATCTAGGTTTAACCCTTTGCGTCGTATTAAGTTCTTTGCTGAGAGCAGACATACGACTGGGATGGTAAAAAAGTGTTGGTGACTGAGAGCAGACATACGACAGCAAAGGGTTAAACCGACTAAAGTTGAGGTTTATTAATCCTAGCTGATTTAAGTCCTAAGTATCCTTAAGTTTTCTCCTTTTTAAAAGTTTTGTCAAACCAATCCTACAAGTTTAAGTCCAAAACAAATACATACAATTCACATTTTTATCCAGGTAACTTTCTTTAACCTAAAAATATCTTTAGTTTGGAATTCCAAGAAAGTGTAAAACGGGCAAAGGGTTATTAACCTTAAAAATATGAGCGTAGGGAATAACAGGCAATCGACCTAAATCATAACATGACACATGTATCCTTATATGGTACGAGACTTGTAAGCACAATACAGGACAAGGTTTATTTATGTATTACTTAATATATTACTTTATGTAAAGTGTATTATTATTTTTAATTGCATATTTTTCTATTAACATACATAATATAACTTTGTGCTATAAGCTGTTAGAATGGGCTAGAGCTACTGTTAGTCGGTTAAAGGTAGGTAGAAGAGTTAGAAAATCTTCGGACTTAAGCAAACTAGCAAAATTTCTATTTTAAACCCAAAAAATAACTATTTATTTTTCATTCTTACATTATCCATAACATATATATACAGCAAAAAATATTATTTTTAGATAAAATAATACTCTATGGTACTTAGGCTTTAGGATTAGTCGAAAGTACAAAAAAGTCTTATGAACCAAATAATAATAATAATAAAGAACTTTTGTAACTTAATTATGTTATGGGTTTTGAATGGTCTAATATTGAATTAGGACAGTTAATAACACGAATTTTTCTATAAAAGTAAAAAAGAAAAACAAATTCTAGAACTCTTTTGAGAAGTAGAAACAATTTTCAGAATGTTTTTTTAAATGAATAAATTAACGAAATTACATTATTATTCTAAACTATTTATGGGGTAACAATTGCTTAAATATCCTACTACATCTGCCATGGCTTAAAAGTTTATTCTTTAACCTTGCATGTTTTCAAAACCCTCAACACGGGAATTTTTTCGCTGCTTTTTAAAGTTTTTAGCTGATAATAATTAATTTACGAAAAGATGATAAAAAGTCAATAAGTGCTATCGAACTACTTATATATGTATATATGTATACAAATATACAAGTATCAATTTTCCTTCATAAACACATTAAATAGATAATATGATAAACTTTTTTCTACACAGAAGTCTGCCATAACCATGACACATACAACAACAAAAAACTACTTTGTCACACATTATTATTAACGCATTTACAATAAAAACTCACCGTGACTAAAATATAAATATTCACAATACAGCACCTAAAAGTATATCTAGAAAAGGTAAAACCCATACATATGCGCTAATGTCTTTCGATAAAGCCATACACCATACACATGGACTTTTTTCCCCCTCCTTTTTGGAACAATCTCCTATAGAAGGTCCTCACTTTGTCTCTACCATCCTACTTCCTATTCGATTTGACAATCTTCCCCCATATTGTCAGGCCTATTCACTTACGTCCCCAGATGACTTCCGATTGTACTCCTTAATGGAATGGATGCGGAATTCCCCGGAATCGGGAAAGGAAACTTAATTTTCTCCCATCCCCCCCATTTTCCCGGTTCTACCATTTGCTACGGGGCCTCTAATCCCGAATATTTCCCATTTTGAAACATTGCTCCAACACGCATTGATGAGGGACCTTGACTTGCATATTGCATCGTTAGATAATGTGAATTTCTTTGTTTGGGGGTGTTGCCACTATGTTTTAGGAAATCTGTTGAAATAATGGAAGAGTACTGCGTGGCTTTTCCTTTTAACCGAATGAAAGGGAAAAGTGATATTAAGATCTTTTGGATTTTTCTTTAAAAAGTTGAAGGTAGAGTTCGATTAATAGGGAAGAAAGGGAATGTTTAGAAATATATTATAAAGATATACTTTTCGAATAAGTTTAGTGAAGAACTTTTAAAATGGTTTATTATTTTATTACCTTCCGCATTTAATAATATATACTTTTTTTTATATTTATGAGAAATGAAATCATCGATTACAAAACAATTAAAAAAATTTTTTTTAAACATCTTGTTTCAGTAATTTTTTTTTTTTTGGAATATAAATCATGACAAGTGCTCATTATTTTTTTTTAAAAATAANGTTAGATAATGTGAATTTCTTTGTTTGGGGGTGTTGCCACTATGTTTTAGGAAATCTGTTGAAATAATGGAAGAGTACTGCGTGGCTTTTCCTTTTAACCGAATGAAAGGGAAAAGTGATATTAAGATCTTTTGGATTTTTCTTTAAAAAGTTGAAGGTAGAGTTCGATTAATAGGGAAGAAAGGGAATGTTTCGAAATATATTATAAAGTTATACTTTTCGAATAAGTTTAGTGAAGAACTTTTAAAATGGTTTATTATTTTATTACCCCTTCCGCATTTAATAATATATATTTTTTTTATATTTATGAGAAATGAAATCATCGATTACAAAACAATTAAAAAATTTTTTTAAACGTTTTGTTTCAATATTTTTTTTTATTAAAAAAAAATGAAGAATAATAATCGTAATTTATAGTTAAATAGCAAATTACGACAATTTTAAAAGTTGTGCTTAAGTGCTATTGAGTTTTTCATTGAGTCATCCGGCAAGTAATAGCATCCATAGTAGCATCCGGCTTGCACCTACCACAGTGCTGACGTGAAATATCCTCAGTGGTAGGCGGATCATGGGTTAAAGTCCCTTTGCCGTTAGGCTAACCATGGGAGGTTCTCGCTTGGTCTTCCTCTCCATAACACAAATGTGGGGTTAGTTCCACCAAAAAGTCCTCCACGTAGGCAATTTTCTCCCAATCCAGGAGTTCCTTTGTCTTCTGGATAAGGATCAAAATCACAAGCCTGCGGAGATGAATATTAGTAGTCCTAAACCCGAAATAATAGGTTGGCTGTTCAACGACGGTTATGGAAAAAAAAATTTCGGATTGTAGGAGGAGTTAAAGAATTAGAATATTTAAATGCAGCTGTGCTGTGCATTCGGTTCCGGTTATATGGTGTGCAAGAAAATTGGACTACGAAAAAAAGGTCATATATTGTACAAGATAATTTTGAAAGGAGACCAAGCTGGTCTCCTAAGGTGGCCAGCTTACTTATTGTAAAGACTATCTGTAAAGACCCCTCCATAATCACCCTGGCCCGCAAGGGCTGTAGTGATAATGCTAAACTTTATATTTCATTGTAAATATAATGATAGAATAAATAGAAATGTCCAAGTCTGATGCTGAACTGAATCAGTGTTCCACTATCATTGAATCAATTTCCGTTTGCACTATTCCTATTGGATGATTCGTATTTCCATCCCAATAGAAATGTATTTCTTATTGGTTGTATTTGTAACTAATTGATCATTGATGGATTTTCTGTAAAGTGACGTTAGCTTAGACATCTCTATACTAAGAACAGTAACCAGAAGATATGATTTTTTAATTTTGCATAAGTTTTAGATAAAGTTTTCTAATTTTATTGAATATTGACATTTTAAAAATGAGAAAAATAATCTTGAGAATATTTCTCATTTTATAATTAAAACTCATAAAATATATTTTAAAAATACATTTATTGAATTATTAACGGAATCTAGAATAAGATACTTAAGGCTAAGTGTAATGGAATTATGCTCGAAAACTACTTAAGAATATTTCTTAACTATTATAATTATTATTAAATATAAAGAGAATTTATATCTTAACGTGGTTTAATTAAAATCTCAATTGTACACCCCTTTTAGAAAATTTCCGTAAGAGACTTAAGCTGTACAAGGAAAAAGAAACTAATCAGTTTCGTTATTTTCGGTTTTCGTTTATGAATAAACAAATTATAAATCTTCGTAATATTGTTACAAAATAGTTTACTTTTGAGTTTTAATAGTTACTGAGATGGAAAAGTATAATTTTAAATTTAAACAATGTTACAGATATAAAAATTTTTAAAATAAGGCATATTTTTTCCTTGTTAATTTTAAACTTTAAACCGAAATTGAGATTTTTGATGGTTTTTCATTGATGAACCCAGAAAGATTTTAAAACTTTCGGGAATTTTCTGCCAGGTGGTCATGGAAAAAAAACCCAACTTCCCCAGTGCACGGATTTCTACAGTACAATCCGATTGATAAATCGAAAGAATTTCATTCTATTTTTATCGTTATTTGAAAATATGCGCTGGAGATTTGCGATGATTTAAAACAATTGCAATCTCAGAGTTACAGTTACAGTGAAGAAATCCAAAATTTTCAAACGACAATATAAATTATTTTCTTATCGGAATATAAAAACTAATTTACGGAATAAATTACATTTTTAGTGAACTATAAAAACTGGTAATATTATTTTGTTTTAAGCAAACTCAAATTTAATCCTAAAAATATTTACTGCACACAATGTAAAACTTATTAATTTTCCTTCGATACAACTAAATAATGAATAAAGATGCTACAATTTGATTGGAGAACAAGCGAAGATCATTCACGGATTTTCGTTCCAAACCATCCTGAAGATGAATGAAGAAAAAAGTAGGATTTGGCGATTTTTATACCCATCTTTTCTCTCCCCAGGGGTTTGTCATTTTCTGATCTTTTGATCACCCATCAACTCTGGACTCTGCCTATGACATCATTTTTGTGGAGACTTTAGCTCGTATCAAGAGATCCAAATAGTTTGAAACTTAGATTGTAATATACTTATAGCTTACATCGAAGTTATTAATAGGTTTGCCATTTAGAAAATTGCTCTTGCAATGCTTTCATGTTTTTAGATTGAAAGTTTGAGGCAGGAAATTTTTTTAACGTTTTTTATTTATAAGAATCTAAGATTAGATTTTAGTCGCTTAACTAAATAATTTCAAATGAGTAAAAAAAAATTAATTGTGTAGATTCTACATATTGAGTCAACGATTTGTTTTATTTATTAAAATATGGGACTAATTTTCAGCTAAATAATGATTTGGACTTAATTTAGGTTAATTTTATTGGTTATATACAATATACTCGCTTAGAATATAATTTAAGCTAGCAAGTAGAATAGCACAGAATATGATAACTGCTGTTTCAACTTAAAGCGCATGAACTTATATACAGTGAAATCAGGAAACGAAAATGACGTATGAGAATGTTCTAGAAATTTCAGAACATTCTATAAAAAGTAACTAAAATCTTAAAAACTTATATTCATATTTACATACTTCTAAAGTCTTGTTAGAAATCGGGAGAACTTGGAGAATCGAACTTAGGACCTACGACTTGACAGGTGAGTGTCTACAGCAGCTCGGCATTGCAGACTAGTTCCGTGTAAATATATTAAGTTAACGTAAAGTTTATGTAACCAACTATGAGACGAATTTTCAGCTAAATGATAATTTAGGTTTTAATAGATTAACTTAATTGTTTATTATTCTATATATTGAGTTAACGTATAGGTTATCATACCAAGTATATGACGAATTTTCAGCTAAATAAATTTCCAATTTATGACTTAAATTTTTAAAAAAAGTTTTGAATTTTTTTCTTATTCTTCCCACTTTTTTTCTACTACATAATTTTGTATCCCAACCGACAGTATGGTGGTCAGAGATTTACTGCATGTTTGAAAGGTCCTGTGTTCGAATCTCGGACAAGCATGTATGTTCGTTCCTCCTGACTGTGGGAGTATCATTGGCTGACCTAATAGGGTGTCCCAGAAAGAGTGGTCAGCAAATCTGCCCTTCTGACACCTGACTGGCGAATGTCAATATCCGAACGGGCACTAGGAAAAAACATCATTCTGTATTGAGATTACTGTATTATATTTATTTTTCCATTACAAGTTCCTTGCCGTGTAGTTAAATAGAGTACATGGTAAAAATCCTTACATGTTCACTTTTCATTACAAGGTATTTTTTATAAACGCAAAAGGTACAAGAATTATTTATTATACTTACAACTGTAAGCCTCATGCTATACTTTGTGGTGCATGAGGAGTTTTAAGTCGTTTAAATAAAAATAAAAAAAAATAAAAAAGAGAATTATGCATTCAAGAAACATTGTATAAATTTTCGAACAACCCGCACATACGAATTCCTTTTTGTGTAGCTTACTATTCAATGAAAAAAATATATTTTTGATCCCTCTGAAAGGACAAGTTACAAGAAAAACGTAGTTTAATTACATAAGATAAAAGAAGTACAAAGCAAAATATGTATTCAAAAGACATTATCACTGTAATTTTTGAGCAATTAGCACAAATGGGTTCTTTTTCATGTAGCTTATTTCTATATTTCTCAATGCAAGAGATATATTTTTAATCTTTTTAAAAGTTATTATTAAACGATAGTATGATTGCATAAGATACGAGAAATGAAAAGGTATAATATAAGAGGTACAAAATATTATACATAACACAAAAAATATTGAATATGAAGCAACGAATATTACAAAAGATACAAGATAATACAAAAGTTACAGCAAGATATTTTATACTATTGCCTTGTAAAAATTTCTTTTCATAGTAAACGTTAACTCAATTATGAATTTATTTTTCATTGTATGCAAAAGGAAAAGTTAAATACTTTTTTGAAATCTTTATCATTTTAAAATAAAAAACCATTCTATTTGTTAAAAATCGCACGAAGATTTTAAAATCCGCATATATATAAATGTTTAAAATGACAGGACATTTAGCGTAATAGGTTGCTATTTGCTTTAATTGGCTAAATCAAAGTTACTACCTTTATTTAAATCTAAGAATGAATTTATACAAATAATTTGAAAGTTAGTCTTTTCAAGATATTTAATGTGTAATTACTTTCACTATCTCTTACAAGTTGAATCAACAAATAGACAAATCATGCGTAATTATTTTCAAATACTAAAGATTAACCAATATGAATATTTGTTTGAGAGTATGATCAAATAGTTTAATTTTAATTAATACGAAGCAAATTTAATTGGATAAATCGTTGCGAAAGCAGTTCATATTCTCCCACCTTATTTTATCCTTCAAACTATATTCTATGCTTACAGCAGTTTAATACTTCATTAAACTTTATAACTATTTACTAATTAACTAAGAATACATATTAGCATTGAAATAATTTTATACAATTGGATAGTATTAAATTTTAAATTATTATGAACATTTTAAATTTAATTATTATATTTCGATATTATATGTATAGTATGTATAGCATGTTTTAAAAATTTAATGATATTATTTGAAATACATGGAATTATGCAAGGAAAGGAAAGAATATGAAGATCATAAAATATGTTTTAATATTTCATAACCGTCGTTGATCAGTCGACCCAATTTTCGGGTTTGCGACTACTAATTTTCAACTTCGTAGTCTTGTAATTTTGAACCCAATCAATAATTTTGAGCACTGGATCAAGTATTGGTAGAAATTTTGCTTCATGGAGGACTTTTTGATGGAACTAACCCGCATTTGCGTTGCATGGAGAGGAAGAGCATGAGAACCCCTCAAGGTTAGGCTGATGGCAAAGGGACTCTAACCCATGATCTGTCTACCACTGAGGTCGGTGCAAGCCGGATGCAGATTGGTATCTTCCAATGTAAAGTAAAATGGGCAGAAAAAAGTTCAAAATTTCTTTAACAGAATAAGGGTTAAACAATTCAATAAGCACTTATAAACAAATTGGGAAGACAAGCAACAGTTTCGATTATGTAAGAAAGGACTATGATCTGTCTCGAGACATTAATTCATAGCAATGATAATGGTACTTACTTACCTTTCTAACTTATAGATTATTTCTAGGTTACAGTCAGTTATTTTTACTTTATCATGTAAGATATTCAGTAATCACGCATTATATTGAAAAGATTGGAAGTGGCTATGCAGCTCTAAGCAAAGCCTGGCCTTCTAACTTATGCGTGCTTATTTAGTTACTTCGATGTTAGGCATAAGTTATTTTTAGCTACCGACACAAGGAAAAATCTACTTATATTGATTGTAGTGCGCAGTACATTTGACAATTCATAAATGTATGAAAAACAATCTTTTGTCGAATGCAGAGTTTAAGCTCGCAAAGTCGGAAATGGCTGCGCTGTTCCTTATTGCACACTCAAAATAAGGCATTATAAGTTAAATGTTATAGAAATAAAAAAGAAGTATATTAAAAAGGAGAAAACGTCATTACGACACTAGTTGGTTGGCAGATTTGGTGTTGATTGGCAGATTCGGTGAACTAAAGAAGGGAGTAAAAAAAGACTAAATAATGTCAAACATACATGTTAAAAAATGATAACTACACTTTTTTAAGTGCCGTGTTCTATTCTTCAGAGATTAAGGAGCATTATAACAATTTTTAAGAGTTCGAGTGCCTTAAACTTTAAATAAAGCTCAATTTTATGTAATACGTGCTATATTTCTTAGAAGAATTGATTGGGCTTTAAAGCGGAAAATGTTTGAAAAATTTTCTAAAAAAACATTAAATTTTTTCAAAATATCGTCAACTTGGAAATTTTTTTTCTATATTAGACATGCTGACTAGCATTGAACCAAACTTAACTTTAGTCGTGAATATAAATTTATAACATGCAAATTTATAACAGTTATAAAAAACACATTATTCTCTAAACGGTGTTATTTCGTATGATGAGAGAGCCTCTTTTTTTCGTATTCATCATCTGATGTATGAAAAAAAAATTGAAATTTGGAATAAAATGCAGTGGCTAGTAGTGTGCCGTAATCCATAAACTTAGATGGCTTTAATCCTGTGTCCAATATCACTTCAAATCCTAGACATAAGTATCCTATGTAGACTAAGTATTTTTCAAAGTTATCTGACAGTGATACTTTAACACACAAAGAAACAACTTTCTTGGCTGGAAATAAAAAAAAGCACAACAAAACGAGGATGTCTGTCAGGATCTGAGTGCTCTTCTGGATCTGTCAGTTTTCGGTTGTCCAATTTGACACTCGTCCGTTTAGTAACAACCTTCCAAACGCATTAACTCGGCAGTGGGCATGCAACTGAAATGGAAAGGGGAAGAAAGAGAAAAAAAAAGGAATCCCACAGAAGAAGTTAAGGGTCTAATGCTGGAGGTTGGAATTGAAACGAGGTGAGTCATTTTGTTGGAATACTTTTTGGAACACCCACTTGTGTCTTGTGGGTTTGATGTCAAAAAAATATCTAAAGCCCTCGCACGATTCGATACGGTGATGCGCTTCAGTTCTTGATTTCTATTGGATTCGAAAAGTTACCGGATCTTCCCATGCGGTTTTTGTATAGATTCCTGCCCTCCCTGTATATTCAGACTGACTTCCAGAAAGATTAAAATTAATGCGTAGAGTTTTAGTGAATATATTATACGCTTCTTAGTAATTGAGGTCACTCTGTGAATTCTTATTCTGTGTGTTTAAAAACCTAAAGCAAATTATAAAATAAGTTAAATAATAAGAAAATAAGTATAAAAAAAATAAGAAGAAAAAAAACGGCCTAGCTTGTTATAATTGAATTCAAACGTTTAGTTTTAAATCCAGCTCGATCCGAATTATTTTAGAAATCAACTATTTTTCAAGTTTTTTTTTTTTTTTTTTTTTTTTTTTTTTTTTTTTTTTTTTTTTTTTTATTTTTTAAATTCCTGTTGTTTCAATTTTTTAATAATAATTCATCTTTTCTACAGTGATTCCGATAAAAAGAGTTCTTAACTTCATCCCAACTATTTCAAAAATAAAAGCGAAAAAAATGGTAATATAAAACCGAGACTTTGTTGCAAAATTTTTATAACCAAGAGGCCAAAATTTTTATATCCAAAATTTTTATAACCCTTGTTCACCAACCCCCACAATTGATTCTCATTCAGCATTTTTTCGAAAGCTGATATATAATTTTACTATTAAATTATACAATTATTTTCTGATTTTTGAGGTAAGGATTTCAAGCTTATGACAGCTCATATGCTTGATATTTAAAATATTATACAATGCAAATGCAGAAAAGAAATGAAGACATTTTATTATCAGTGAAACTATTTAGCAATTTTAAAATTTAGCAAATTGAAGTCATTATTTAACTTATAACACTATTTAAAATGAAATAATTTTTTTCAAAAGAAAATTGGTTCAAATCAAAATAAAAATCTGTATAGCTTTTAATTTAAGTGATGAATTGTTATACAGGGCGTCAAGTAAATGTCAAGTTTACGGGATATCCTGCATTGTAACTTACTATATGCTATTTTTCTTAATTACTGAAACTCTGATATAGATTAAATTACAATAAAGAATTTTTTTTTTACGAATTGAGGAAAAATCTGCATTATGTTATTGTGATCAGATCAACCTTTAAAAGACAACAGAACCCATCTCAAATCAGACTTTTAATAGACATCTGTATACCTTTATTGTTGCCGCTGTCTTCACACATTATAATCTTCATTTCATATCTTGTTCAGTCAGCTCCATCTTCTGTCAAGAGATGTCCCCACCAATGTTTTAGACATGTCCAACAAGGTGTAAGAAAGATCTATTTGACTACAAGGGGCTCTTTCACTGATCTTTTAAGATAAAATTACCCATTGAGTTATTTGAATTGAGGTATTTTTATTTTTATATCTTTGTTACCGAATTTTCAAGGTCCATTATCTGGGCTGTCATATGTGTTTTGTTTTATGAAGTATGTTTTAAAGATATTCTATTACTTACGCTAATGAATTTTGAGTATCTTATTCAGTTCCAAGAGGATATACCATTGTAAATAGAGTTAAATTATAACTGACAGCATTAAGAATGTCCAGAAATCGTTACAATACAATACAATATATATATATACATATGTGTGTGTGTGTGTAAACTAGATTTTTTGACCCTATTTATTATTTTCTTTTTAAGTGCACTTTTAGAAATTTACAGCTATGTTAACCATTAAATGAAGCTGAAACCGACTAATTTGCTGCTCCTTTATTATTTTCTAATTAAAATTTCGTAACATTCCTTTGTAATCACGTTTTTTCTAATCTACATCAAGGGGAAATCAAAAAATAAAATAGTTTTGAGAAATACAGCAAAAGTTATGATATTTGTAATAATAATAAAAAAATGTGTGTTTGTGACGTTAGCCTTTAAGCTTTCACAGCTTCGAAATTTCAATGAATCCCTTCATGAGAACATTTTTGAAAAAGAAAAATCATAATTGGATGCAAAATGAAATTATTTATAATTTTCAATAATAGTTTTAAACGTTATGGCTGTGAAGCCGGATTCTTTAAACAATATAAACAATGCAAATCAAATTCCTGAAACAATGGAAATAGTTTAAAAAAATACCTATTCTTTTTTTAAAAGCATATAAAAGACGTGAGTTTGCACGTTACCTTCAGAGCCTTCACAGCTTCGAAATTTCAATGAATCCTGCCATTTTAAAAAAACAGGATAATTGGATTCAGAATGAAATTATTTTTAATTTCTAAAACTAGTTTTAAACGTTATGGCTGTGAAACCGGATTCCTTAAACAATATAAACATTGTAGATCAAATTCCTGAACCAATGGAAATATTTAAAAAAAAATACCTATTCGTTTTTTTCCAAAGCATGTAAAGGACGTGAGTTTAAACGTTACCTTCAGAACTTTCACAGTTTCGAAATTTTAATCAATCCTACCATGACATCATTTTTTAAATTGCCAAAAGGATTAATAATAGATTAAGAAGAGAATTATTTTAAAGTTAAAAATATAGTGTATGAACGTTATGGCTGTGAGGAACTGGATTCTTGAAACAATAAAAACAATGCAAATCCAATTCATAAACCAATGGCAATATTAAAAAAATACTATTTCTCTTTTTCAAAGTCTATAAAAGAAGTGTGTTTGTGACTGTAGCTTCTGAGTGCTCACAGCTTCGAAATTTGAATGAATACCTCCATGAGAGCATGTTTGAAAAAAGGAAATAATTGGATTCAAAATGGTATTCTTCTTAATTTTAAAATATAGAGTAGAAACATTATGGTTGTAAAGAGCTGGATTCTTGAAACAATGCAAATCCTATTCATGGAACAATGGTAATATTCAAAAAAATACTATTCCTCTTTCCAAAGCGTATACAAGACGCTTGTTTGTGATGGTAGCTTCTGAGCTTTCACAGCTTCGAAATTTGAATGAATACCTCCATGAGAGCGTGCTTGAAAAAAGGAAATAATTGGATTCAAAATGGTATTATTTTTAATTTTTAAAAATTGCGTAGAAACTTTATGGTTGTGAAGCCTGATTCTTTGAAGATAAAAACAATGCAAATCCATTTCCTGACACAATGAAAATATTCCAAAAAACACCAAGTCGTCTTTTTCGAAGTTTATTTTATGATTGTATCTCAAGGGTATCATAAGATTGCAACATTATTACACTCAATAAATCTTTGCTCCCTACTATAAAATAAAAAATAAAATAAAAAATCCCCAACATCTCAGTATTACGTTGGCTCATTTAAGACAATAAAAAAATAAAAAAACAGTTGTAAGATTGATCACTTGCATTTGCCCCCTTACGAGGGATGTGGGAGTATTCCCATTGAGGGGAGGGTCAAATGGCAACCAACTAAGCAACCCCATTTAGATTAGTCGATCCAGCTCAGTACGTTGAAGTCAGGCAAATTGTGACTTATGTACCTTTGCACTTAAAGACTTATGTGACTTTTCCCCAGGACACGTTTATCCACTTAAGATATTAAGTCCATTCTAATTTTGCATCATGCTGATAACTAAAAGATGTATTTCCATTTGCATATCAGAGCCTAAAATGCCTNACTTCGTAAGATATGATCAGCAATTGTTTTTTCCAAAAATAATAAAATAAGTAAATATATGCAATGCAATAAATAATATATCAGATTTTGAGCCGTGATGGCCCAGGGGATAAAGCGTTCGCCTTCCAATGAGGCGAACCGGGTTCGAATCCCAGTCGATACAAATTCCGCATCCGGCTTGCACCGACCACAGTACTGACGTGAAATATTCTCAGTGGTAGACGGATCATGGGTTCGAGTACCTTTGCCGTTAGTCTAACCGCGGGAGGTTTTGGTGGTCTTCTCCATGTAGTGAAAATACGGGTTAGCTCCATCAAAAAGTCCTCCACGAAGTCAAATTTCTCCCAGTACTCGATCCAGGAGTTCCCTTGTCTTCTGGCTCGGGTTCAAAATTACAAGGCTACGGAGTTGAACATTAGTAATCGTAAAACCATAAAATTGGGTCGGCTGTTCAACGACGGTAAAATAATAAAATAAAATATATTGGATTGAGTAAAATGAGTTTCGATTATAAGTAAGATAATGATCATTGTCGGCAGTTTTATATTTCTTAAATCGTCATATATATATATCAAATTAAAGCATATTTGAAATTTCAACCTACCAGATTTAAACTTCAATTAAAAAATAATTTTTTCCCAAGAATTTAGTTACAAAGTGAAGCAATAATTTAAAGACGATTACATATTCTAACGTCACGCTTTCTAAACATCAAAATAAACTTATTTGCACATAAACTTGATACAGCTGGGAAATTATACGCATTTACAAATATTTTTTTTATATACCGATAGCAAACATTTAACATTGCCGTTTTTCGCATTTCTCTGAAAACCACAGAGGGTTGAGCCAGTACCTCCGAGAAGAGAGAAGGCCTCAGCACGGGTTACCATAAACAAGAAATTTGACCCTTTAGGACTCAAAACGTAATGACATCGTTGTTATTTCCCCCCAGCTTCACAGCTAATGACATATTTCTTATTTTTCCTCCACTGAGCAGTTTATGTTCGTTACTTCGGACTACTATAGGAGGTGTTGGTACTCTAGGAGGTGTTGGTTGAACACGCTCTAAACACTATTCTAAGTTAATGATCCTTCAAATAATACCTTAATGGGCTTAAACATTTCGGTGCATGTTCTACTTACAGTAAAAATTTTTATGCTACAACTCTACCAATGTCATATTTCTTTATATGACATGCATATGTTTGATGAAATAGAAAGATTTAAGATTTTTATGACGGTTATATGTTAACTAGATTTTTTTGCCCTATTTATTAATTTCCTTTTAAGTGCACTTTTAGAAATTTACAGCCATGCTCAACCATTAAATCTAGCTGATTTGCTGTTCTTTTATTATTTTCTAATTAAAATTTCGTAACATTCCTTGGCCAACTCGTTTTTTATAATTTGCATAACGGGAAAACAAAAAAATAAAATATTTTTGAGAAATACAGCAAAAGATATGATATTTGTAACAATTATAATAATAAATGTGTGTTCGTGACTTTAGCTTTTGAGCTTTCACAGCTTCGACATTTCAATAAATCGTTCCAAGAGAAAATTTTTGAAAAAATAAATAAATAATAATAATTGGATTCACAATGAAATTATTTTTAACTTCCAAAAATAGTTTTAAACGTTATGGCTGTAAAGTCGGATTCTTTAAACAACATAAACAATACAAATCAAATTCCAGAAACAATGGAAATATTAAAAAATATACCTATTCGTTTTTTCCAAAGACTAAAAAAGACGTTTTTTGGACGTTATTAGCTTCAGAGCTTTCACAGCTTCGAAATTTCAATAAATCGTTTCATGAGAACATTTTTAAAAATACAGAAAGGATTAATAATAGATTCAGAATGGAATTATTTTTAATTTTAAAATATAGAGTAGAAACATTATGGCTGTGAAAAACTAGATTCTTAAGACAATAAAAAGAATTAAAATCCAATTCATGAAACAATGGTAATATTCAAAAAAATACTATTCCACTTTCCAAAGCGTATAAAAGACGTTTGTTTGTGATGGTAGCATCTGAGCTTACACAGCTTCGAAATTTGAATGAATACCTCCATGAGAGCATGTTTGAAAAAAGGAAATTGGATTCAAAGTGGTATTATTTTTAATCTTAAAATATAGAGTAGAAACGTTATGACTGTGAAGAACTAGATTCTTTGAACAATTAAAACAGCGCAAATCCAATTCATGAAACAATGGTAATATTCAAAAAAATACTATTCCTCTTTTCCAAAGCCTACAAACTTGTGTTTGTGATGGTAGCTTCTGAGCTTTCACAGCTTCGAAATTTGAATGAATACTTCCATGAGAGCATTTTAAAAGAAAAAAAAAATTGGATTCAAAATGGTATTATTTTTAATTTTGAAAAATTGTGTACAAACTTTGTGATTGTGAAGCCTGATTCTTTGAACAATCGAAACAATGCAAATCCATTTCATGAAACAATGAAAATATTCCAAGAAATACCAAGTCGTCCTTTCCGAAGCTTATTTTATGATTGTATCTCAAGGGCATCATAAGATTGCAACATTATTACACTCAATAAATCTTTGCTCCCTACTATAAAATAAAAAATAAAAAAAAAAATCCCCAACATCTCAGTATTACGCTGGCTCATTTAAGACAATAAAAAAATAAAAAAAACAGTTGTAAGATTGATCACTTGCATTTGCCCCCTTACGAGGGATGTGGGAGTATTCCCATTGAGGGGAGGGTCAAATGGCAACCAACTAAGCAACCCCATTTAGATTAGTCGATCCAGCTCAGTACGTTGAAGTCAGGCAAATTGTGACTTATGTACCTTTGCACTTAAAGACTTATGTGACTTTTCCCCAGGACACGTTTATCCACTTAAGATATTAAGTCCATTCTAATTTTGCATCATGCTGATAACTAAAAGATGTATTTCCATTTGCATATCAGAGCCTAAAATGCCTCCGTCATATCGTCAGTGAAATATCACTTTAAGTTTTATACGCGGTTTTGTTTCCCTAAAAATTAGATGAATTTCGTCTTGAATTATGTCACGTGTATCTAACTTGATAAGGGAATGGAATTTGGTGAATTATGACTGTATTTATCTAATGGTTTTCATAAAAATGTCACTAAAAGGTTAGTTTAACTATAAGACTGTATTTTGCGACGATTCATGCCATATTCTGGATAAAAGATTCGAAATAAAAGTCTTCTTCTTATTTATTTATTTTTGTTTACTTTTTAAGTGACTTGAAATAAAGTTCAAAACAAAATATTTAATCTAATATTGGGTTCACTGCTATTTTGCACGAGTGTGTCATCTGTCCAATTAAGAATGAAAACATATCAGTAACTCTGTACCTTGAACTTTTTAAACGTAAAATAACTTAAAGAGATCATGGAAAGTTCGATGAGAAGTGAAGCGATTGTACCATAGATATAAGGGCAGATTATTAGTCTCTGATTTGTACCTAACCACGTGATTTAAATCATATTTAACTGGATGCCTGTAAACGACGTCACGTGATTGTGTGTAACCTGATTGGCTTCTGGATTGACAAATGCCACGATTTTACTTACGATGAAATCACTTGCAGATATCCAATTTACTACTGATCAAGATGCAGAAAGTTAAGTTTATTGTCTGAAAACTAATGTCTTAATTCATTTTCTTTTCTAAACTGTTACTGTAGTGTATGTACCACTACAAAAATACAATTCCAATTCACTAGTATATAAGGCATTTTTACTCGATTCTGTGTCGGGGTACCTTTACATAGACGAAGGTTGACATTGTCGATAACAACTCACCTCCCACAGTTACCAATTAAATTTTGTTCTCCAATCTAATTTAATAAATTATTCCTTTCAGATCAAAACTACAATACCGGAAGCTAGGTAGATTACTTTTTTTTGTTAATTTTCTATTATTTGCAAAGTTTTAAATGATTTAAAAACTTTTCGACTTCAAGTCATAGCGGGCCAGGATTTCAGATCGAAACTGTAAGTTTAGTTGATACCTAACGTTTGTACACAATGGTTGGAAATTATAAATTATTTTGTGACTATTCCTCTCCGATTTTCATAGATAAAATGAAAAGGGTTAAATGAACAACTGGTATTATACCTTATAATACGTGCTTCTTCGTTAGAATCACAATGATCCTTTTCAAGCAAAAAATATTAAATAATTGATGCCATCTTTTAAATAAAAAACTTTTGATAAAAGCGGAAGCATTTAAACAAATTTATTGTTAAAAAATTTCATATTTTCTGAAATAAATTAAAGATCAACCTAACCAATCTTCTGTTTCTTACATAAATGAAAGTTTTGGTCAGGCCCTCAGATCAAATATATAAATTTAGTTTGAGCCGAATGGTTACTTTTTAGTTGGCGCTGTTTGTAACGTCTCAACGTACTTCGACTTATATGCAAGAGAAAAATAGATTAGTGTAGAATTTAGAATTTATGCTGTTACTTAGTCAACTAAACACGCTGAGATAGGTCATGCGCTGACACATTGCCATTTTTGCTCATTGCGAACCCAGTCTAACATTCATACAGAGTGACTAAATATAGAATTACAAATTTGGATGGAGGTCATAAAGATTGAGAATTGCATCCCGAACCATAGCTGGAAATATCAATGTACGCAGTTAGGGGCTCTAACATACTGTAGACTGGCTAGACGCGTGCGTTGTTTATCTAAATTGTCTGAGTTTTTATATCTTCTAGTTATTATTGATTAAAAATGCCTTCAAATATGCCAAGAAATAACTACTTTGTCGTAATTCTATAATTTGATTAATTTGCCAAATTGGTCACCAAAACAAAAACAGACATACGGTTTATAAAACAGATATTTCTGTGCCTAGTTGAATGTAATTTTTTGACACTAATAGCTAGAAAATTAAAAATTAGGGCAATTTAGATAAATAAAAATCCCCCAGATAAAACGAAAGGGATTACATGGCCAAAAGATGAAAAAAACGGTTTTTCCGCGCTAATAAAACTGCCTTTAAAATTATCCTTATCGAGTTAAAAGTATTAAATAATCGATCCTATCCTTTAATTAAAAAAAACTACTAATTAAAGTTGAAGCTTTTAAACCATTTTTATTTATTTTAAGAAACTTTATTTAAAGTTTCCGTTTCATGCTTTATTTCCATTAAGAAAATTCCCCTGAAAAACTAAATCCTAATACGTGATTTAGATTTTTTGTTTATAAAAAGGAATTAAATTAATGTTTTTTATATACTAATTTCGAAAAAAAAGTTACTCACAAACTTGTTAAGTAACTTTAACAACATGCAAAAATTGAATTTCTTACTCGAGCTGTAATTACCGTCGAATTTCTTGCATTGAAAGAAGTAAAATTAGTTCTCCTTTCTTACACCATTATTTATGTTTTATTTTCGTTATTATTACGATTTTTTTTCTTGTTTTAGCGTTTAATTTCCATCGTTATCAAATTACGCAAATCCTTGCTTCATTCAGTTGAAATATAACAAAGAAATATTCTGACGAAGAAAAAAAAAACCGTAATATTTTTTTGGATCTACTGAGTTGTAAGCAAGAAAATGTTTTATAATTAGAAATAATTCATCAAGTAAAGATGTTCGCAAAGCTTATCTTAGTAATAATTTTAATTCACCGTAGAAAGCTTCCGTGCGTTAAGTTGGTAGAAGGTATAAGAGATTTGATTAGATATAAGAATCTGTTAAAAAAAAATATTTATTTTAAAGTAGGAAACGATGCAAAACGAAAATGTTAATTAAAATTAAGAATTTAAACAAAAAGGTTTTCTAATTAATTGGCAGATAATATTTTTTGTTACATTTTTGCTAACTCATAATTATATGGTTGAATAGATGGAAACTACAAAAGAACAGTATTTGAAAAAAATAAATAAATAAAACTTTCAATTATGATTAAGTTAATCTTGAATACGGTTATAAATTTTTTTTTTAGAAAAAACTGATGATAAGCATTCTGAAATAAATATCTTTATCATTCAAGCTATCAAATTCAGTTTTAAATACTGTACTTAAATTTTTACTGCGATTTACTAAGAAAGTAAGAAACATTAAGAGTTTCATACAAAATTTTTTACCTAATTAGTTCAAATTTAGACAGTGATGTTTATCCCTGAAAAAGAAACAGTTTATCCCTGAAAAAGAGGCAGTGATGTTTATCCCTGAAACAAAACTCGAAGACAATTGAGTCTAAATGCTTAAAAAATTTTAAGCTAAACGGGGTATGCAATTCGCTTTATTGTTTAAAAATGTTTTGTAAAATTAAAAAGTACTTCCAAGCATTGCAAAAAAAAGTATTTTAGAATAAATATTTACATTTGCTGAAGCCCTCTTTTTTTAATTTGGTAGTAAAATTGAATTATTTTGTTCATAACATACAAAAGGAATACTTACTATAAAGATTTTTAACAAAAAAATAGGTTTTATGATATCAAAGTTTGGTTTATAACTGCTGATGCCCACTACACGAAAAATTTCACTCAATGTTGAATCATAATATTAGTACTTTATACCATATATCGGTAACTTCAACTATAGTATCGGTACTTTCAAACATAATATCAGTATTTTCAACCATATTATCGGTACTTTCAACCAGTACTTTGAACAATTATACGCTGTTACTTCCCCAATAATTTGAAAAATAATTCGGTGTTGTTGCTGTGAAGTGTTTGGGATCAACTTTCCAGTCATTTGGAATCTTGGTATCACGCAGTCTTGTTTAGGAAGCAAAATAAGTAGGTTCAACTTCGACCATGTAACAAACCAAATTTCTGTCTCAAATTTTAAAAATATCACCTCACTCTAAGAAGAAAATTTTTTTGATTTAAAGTGCTCTACAATGGGGCCACTACTCAAACATTTACATAGTTTCAATTGATTTAAGAATAAAATGCATGGCTTACAAAATAATTTAAAATGCATATATTAAAATCATTTATTTAACATGCCTTTTAAGCCTTCTAACAAGTTTTCATTTTCAAATTTTGACAAAAGATTGTTATTTTTCAATTTTTGGTCTTATTTTATGATAAATTGAGACTTTTTCATTAGCTTTTCAGAAGCAATATCGGTTGATACGTAATCATTTTCAATTATGATTACGATTTCTTTCAAATTTTCAAATTGAGTGATAATTTAAAAAAAAAATTAGCTTTAGTTTTTGGTAAGACAAGTTAAAGTTTATCATAAATCATGAAGTTGTTCCTGAATATCAATATACGTAGTTGAATGCATTTTTTCTAGATATTCTTTTTAATAATTTAAAATCAAATAGCTTTCCATTATTTTTTTTAAAATTTCAAAACTACTTTTTAGTTTCTAATAAAGTAATAGTTTTTCATTAGAATTCTAAAACAATATTTATTAATACAAAATCAAATGCATGTTCTCATTTATGGTTTTGTTAGTTTAAGAAAAAAAAAGAAGATTTCTTTTGGATAAATATTTTTAAAATATACATATTTGTTATCAATAGTACCTACATTATAAATATTACAAACTGCGAGAAGAAAATTAGTGTTGAATTTCTGAGTTAGAAAACTACAGAAATATTTATGTTTGAATCTTTAAATGCTCGCTTCGAAGAGCAAGAAAATATGAACTTATGAATAATTCAAAAACGTCTTAAAACGTGCGTTGGAAATAATCTTACGTTAAATATTTCTTCTCGCCAATTTTTCTCTTTCATGAAGAAATTTTTAGCACTAAGAAGCATTAAATACCCATTGGAACAATTTGTGAAATGTGGAACAAAGGCTGCATGCAGAAATGCTTGAATATATTTATTTTATTTTTGCATAAACTAATAGATCCTCGCCAAATGCATATGGATGAAGCAATTGGAGAGTTGATAGAAAATTTGCATATTTTAAGTTGCGTTTTACGAGGCTGCTAATGCAATATGAATGCAAAGGATTTAAAAGACCTTAAAATAGCAGACGATGGACGTTAGAAAATTTTTTAAAATATTCTAGAAACAACTATAAAAAGTTTTATTAGGAGGTTTCTAAAAACTATTTTCATATAATTATTTTTCGCTAAATGATTTGGATCTGTTCCATGTCTATTAGTCTCTTTCATCTGAATTCTTTAAAAAAAGAAGTTTTTGTAACGATTATTTAATTTAAGGGGGAGTTGTAAAATCCCTTAAAAATTCAATTCCAAGTAAAACTTCGAGGATTTAAAAGCTTATAGCTGTATTTCTTCTTAAAAAGTTTCAAACTACATATGGCGAAGTGAGGTCAATTATGTACTCTTCATTTCTCTATTCACAGTTTCTAAAAACATTTTTTCAAAAATTGTTTTCTTACAATAAATGCTAATAACATTTTTTATTATTCCTCGAATTGAGTTGAATGTAGGGTTTAATGGCACAAGGTCCACGAAAAGACATGCTGCGCCAAACATTCGGTTTTAAAACGAATCATTATTATTCCCCGAAATATCATTACAAACCAAAAATATTTTAATATTTAGAGCTTTGTTATAACTTTGAATGTGCCTCACTTCACATTTCATGTGAAACATTTTTTTTTTATTTTGCTGTCTATTTTTATTATTTACTATGCATAATGATATTTATTGGAATATTAAAAAATACAGTTGTAAACATATTTTTTTAATTTTATATTATAAGTTATATATAATTTATTGCGTATATTATGGAAGCATAGTTGTAACGTATATTCATAGCATTAAGTAGAAGTATAATAATTAGTACATTATTTATAAAGTATAGTATAGTATAGTAGCATAAGAGAAACGTTTATTCGTAGCATTATTAAACAGTCACATACTAAGTACTAGTACATTATTTATAGCGTATACTATAGTAGCAAAGTTAGCAACTTTTATTCCTAGCATTATTACGTAGCAGTATAATAAACAGTAGATTATTTGTAACATATACAATAGTAGCATAGTAGTAACGCTTATTTATAGCATTATAGTACTGTATGTTAAGAAGGTCGACTCTAAAAAAATATTTTTTGAAGAAATAAGAATTGACAATACAAATATTGAAAATGAAAGATAAAAAGAATTTTTTAAAGTAAATGAATTGAAGTGGTGTTCATAGTAGACTCCATTTCTCAGTAGGTAAGATAATTTAGTATCGATTTATGTATAATGTCGATTAAAATACATTCATATTTAATTAGGTGAAAAATCATGTCTCAAATTGTTTTTAATCAAAAGTGGCTGAAAAATATCAGTTACCTTAGTACTTTAATAAAAATAAGTGGATTCCATTATGATCCCCATCTCGTCATTCAGTTTAGAGGAAATTCTTTACCTTTACGAGGGTTAGAATAATATGGCTATTGTTTTCTTTAATTATAATTTTGATATTTTTGAGCGAGAAAAAAAATATTTTTAGAAAAATTTAGTGTAAAAAAAATTCCGGATCAAATTCACTCAAGGTGCCGGTACTTTTTTCCGTAAGATTTTTATTTTCCATTTCTTCCGAACATGTTACGGAACAGAAAATTCTGATGTAACGTAATTTTTACAGTAATAACTACAGTAAAATCTCTTATTCACTCTAATTAAAGAAATATTACGGTATAATATTTTACGGTTAAAATGGATTTTACGGTTAAAATGGATTTTAAAGTAAAATGGATTTTACGGTAAAATGAATTTTGCAGATGATGCATCCAAATTGTCAGAACTTTATACCTTAATTTTTTATAGTAAAGAATAACTCATTGTTTTACATGGCAGACAATTATTTAATAATTTTCGAAGTATATGTATAATCCGCGAAATTACAAAATTTATCTTGAAACATCAGCAGATCGTCCAATAAAAAAATCAGGATTATACTCTCTTGCTATAAGAAAATCAACATAAGCGATAGAAGTTCAAAATTGAGATATTCGACATTTTTGTATGATAAATTAAAAATTTAAAAATATCAGTTTTTTAAGTTCTTTTTTAACGCTGATAGCATTAGAAAGGGAAGGAAAATAGTTGTCACATCGCTTTTCTTGAAATTTATTAAGGAAAATTTACGTTGTTTTTTAAATTGCACGATAGTATACTTGAAATTGTATATAATTAGATACAAAAAAAAAACTTTTCTAAATTTTCTATTTATAGTTATATTTACCCAGTTAAGGCTCTTTTTTGCCTTTTTTTATTTAACATGTGAAAGAAAAAGTAAATTATCTAAGAGCTATTGTGGCCTAAATTATAGTAAACTGCTTGATTTCCTGTTTTCGTCTTGAAGCTTTTGAGAAAATCAAAACAGATATTACCTTTATACACGGGAGAGAAAGAAATGTTTTATCGTTTTGATTTGACGCCATTAAGATTAACCAAGAAGCAACGTTATTAAAAAAATCAATCATTTTAATAATAATGTTTTGCATCAAAATTTTGTACATTTGAAGATAACTATTATTGTTATAAAAACAGTCTGAGTTCGAAGTATTGATGATAATAATTAAAACGTTTAAAAATCATTTGAATAAGTATCAGATTAAATCGAAGTTGTACAAAACTACTTATATTTAACTTTAAATGAAAATGGGCTGTTTCTTCTTTAGACAATAAATTCTAAATTTGCTGGGGTGAACTTGTCTAAAATGTATTTTACGTAGAAGAAAAGCAGCTGAAAAAAAGATCAGAATTTTATAAATGACTTTTGATTTCCTAGCATCCGTACCCATTTAAGTTATTTTGAAAAACTTATCTTTTCACTCTTAACTTAATATGATTAACACCTCATAATGCTATTTATTTATTATAGTGCAGCTTAGTTAATACGGTACTTGTCGGTTATAGGGATCATGAAACCGAAGTCGCCAACGAAACGGAAGAACGCCAAATTCTGGTTCACACATGTCGCCGGATATCAAGAATACACTTAGTTGTATCAAATGCGACAATATCGTGCTCATTAATGATAACAATATTTAATGAATGCGAAAATATCGCAATCATTATTGATAACTATTATACCTATTTATATATGATAATTATTAAATATAATACTATTGTGTGTGTTGATAAATTTAATTTGTTTAACAAAAATATTGATCAATGTAAAATGAATATAAATTAGTCAAATTAGAAATCTCTCTCTCTCAACTGTTAAAAATCAAGGTTTTTTGGTATTTATGAATTCTTCCATCAACCATTTACACCAAATATGAAAACGATTGCCAAAACATCGTTTTTCGATCGATATTGGATTAAAAAGAATTAAAACGTGAGTAGTGTGTAAGACGTTTAATTAAGTACATTTTATTTTCTTAGCTGAAAAAAATTATCTAAATTTGGAATCTATCTATCATAGAAGATGATGCAGCAGCTTATTTTCGTATTCAATATTCATTAATGAAATAAATACATGTTTGTTATATTTCTCTTAGTTTATAATCAATTACTACATGAAGCCTAATTAATTTGGAAGTTAACAAAATGAATTTGGAATGATATTAGGGAAAATGGTAGTCGGGAAAATGGTCAACTGTCTGAACATTAAATTACTATTTTTCTTTTATTTTGTTTCATAACCGTCATTGAACAGCCGACTCAATTTTGCGTTCATGTCTACCAATGTTCAAGCCTTGCAATTTGGAAGCCAAGAGAGCTCCTGGATCAAGTAATGAGAGAAATTTGCCCTCGTGGAAGACTTTTTGATGGAACTAACCCGCATTTGCGTTGCATAGTGAGGTAAAACTCGAAAACCTTCCACGGTTAGCCTGATGGCAAGGGGACTCTAACAGCATAACTCTAACGGCATAAATATTAAATTACTATTTTTGAAATACTTCGCAATAGTAAAAATCGTTAATTATCGATTGTAAGGAACCAATATGCGTGTTTGGCGACAACTCAGAAAAGTAGTCGCCAACATATGGTCCTAATTGATGATTCTTACTTTCAGTCGTTTTCTCACTTTGTCCTTTTTGAAAAAATTATTATTTTATTTATTTTAACTGTTCTACTTATCTAATTCTGTTTGTACTGTCTACTTCTTTCCACTTNTTGTTTGATCAAGTTTTTTTCATGGATGTTAGCGTCATGGTTTTTCGCGGAAGCCTTTTTTTTTAATGGAATTTAGTAAAATCCTTTAGCAAAAATGCGAAAATGCTTTGTTGAATTTTAGCATTTTTGAGGGGTCTTTTCGCATTTTGCGAAAAAAGCTACCGTAGCGGAAACCCTGTCACTTTGTCCTTTTTGAAAAATTATTATTTTATTTATTTTAACTGTTCTACTTATCTAATTCTGTTTGTACTGTCTACTTCTTTCCACTTCCAACAACCAAGCATTTTTTTGAAACAAATTTAATCAAAATATTTTTCAAATCAACTATAATCAATGGGAACTCACTGTGTAAGCACTGTATTAAGCTATAGTGCACTCTCATAGTAAAAGTTTGATGCAAACTTAATAAGGTATTAATGTGAGCTATGTTTCCTTTCAAATTGAGCTATAGTATCGAGTGAACAAGTTTAAGGTTTTTTAATTTTCGTAGTAATATGGTTTAACTACGCATCGAGTTAAGGTTGTGGAAACTTGGACGATTCTTCGGATAAATTCACTCCAAAATTTCTAACTATGTATAGCAGTTCTATTTGACTCTATGAAGTTACGGAACCAGACCAGAACAAAATTTTACTCTACAAGCAGCACGAAATATTTCTCTACAATTAGAACAAAATTTAACTCAACAACTAGAAATAAATTTTACTCTGCAAACTGAAAAAAAATTAACTCTATAACCAGAAGAAAATTCCACTCTATAACCAGAATGAAATTTAACTCAACAACCAGAACAAAAGTTTACTTTACATCATTTACAACCAGACGAAATTTTACTTTACAACCGGGACAAAATTTAATTCTGCAACAGAGCAGAGTTCTACTCTACAACCAGAACAAAATTTTAAAAATACATAGATTCAGTACTATATTGCAGAGTTGTGCGAAATCTGAATTTTTATTTCAAATTCATATTTTTATTTCAAATTCATATTTTTATTTCAAATTCATATACAAATTCATATTCATTCAGGTATGGTTATTTACTACCCATATGGACCAAGGCCCATACCTTTCCACCGTAAGAGGCTCTTTATAGAATTTGTATGTTCGAAAGTTTTTATGAGACTTTCCATAGTCACGTGAGCTTTCCCGACACCGTACATTACAGAACAGAGATCTAACCATTCCGGCGATCCATCCCAAGTAGTTTCATAGGCTGCTTTAAAAAGTTGGTGAGCACTTCCATAATCACCTTTTTCAGTTTTTATCTGTCCCAGCCTCAATGATGATACCACAATAAATATCTTCAGTGAATGTTTTTCACTCAGATCACGGCAAAGACTGAGAGCCTCTTCAGGATTCATCGGCGAATCGCGCAATTCCGACATTGCAAGGTAGGCATCACACATGCCATTCACATCATTGCTCTGTTCGCTGAGTTCCAAGCTACGTTGAAAATACTGCAGAGCCTCATCGTGCCTGTCAAGCCTGAGCATGGCTCGGCTTAAAAGCCTGTAACCAGCAGATTTATTTTGAAGAGATCCATTTGGGTATTCTAGCAGGTTTGAAAAATACTTGAACTCTTTCTCATTCTTTAGATATTTAGGTCCAAGCGTTTGATAGACTTTAAGGACGTGGTTCCAAAGATGGTCCTTATCGCTGGTTACTGTGATAGCCTTTTTTAAGCATCGTAATGCCTCTTTAAGATTACCAGCTTTCTCTTCGATTTGAGCCAAAAATTGGTAGGATTGTTTTGAGCCTGTTTTATAGAAGTACTTTGACAACCATTCATATTCTTGCAAACAATCCCCAGCTTTTAGTCTTGATTCCAGACATTTCTCTTGATCACCTTTTCTTTCCCATTTCTCGGCTTCTTTCAGGAAACGCATTGCTGGTTTGAGGATTTTTCTGAGAGGGAATACTTCTTCGAAAGACTTCACAAAACCTTTCTCCAAGATTTCTAAGCATGATCTTCGCTCAGACTCGTACATATACCTTTTAGTAAACATAGTATAAAAATAGCATTTGCATTGATACTAACTCAATTTCGATTTATTTATTTACTAAAACAATCCACACTTTAATGAAATATGTACTCAATGGAAAATGTATTCAATTGAATCAAAACAAATTTGGAATCTCAAATTCATCACACTTTATTTTTAGCAACTCGTGTTTTTTTATATATTTAAAACGATTAATCGATTCATAGACAATTAAGTCTAGTATATTGGAAAGTGTGCTTAAGTGTGAATTAT
The DNA here is from genome assembly GCF_043381705.1 of Parasteatoda tepidariorum. Lineage (NCBI taxonomy): Eukaryota > Metazoa > Arthropoda > Arachnida > Araneae > Theridiidae > Parasteatoda > Parasteatoda tepidariorum. The sequence continues at coordinate 20,068,442 of NC_092206.1, forward strand.
TGCATACTACTTTCAACATTCAAAAGTTCGCACATTGCATTTTAGTTATAAAACAAACAAACGAACACTTTATATAAGTACGTAGATTAAATTTTATGAAAAGAGCCTTTATCTTTGCTCGATCTACGCCTAAACCGATATAGTTTATACTGGAGATATAGTTTTACTGTAACATCGTCTCTGGTTACTATGGTAATCTTTGCTATTTTGCTTCAAGTGACGTCACTTTTATGTTAACACATTGACTTAACAACTTATGTTTACCTTTATGTGACTGGTTCCTTATTCACCTGATTATGCTTTATTTCTAAATCTTCAAATATGAGAGCTTGCTCCCGATTGTAAACTATTACCAATTGTACTCTTGGAGCATGGATCAAAACTTAAGAAGCTTGTCAAATTACTTGGTGAGTGACCAGTACTTTCATTCCCCAATCAAAATTTTTTTCTACAGTAAATAAATACTTTCTTGCATAAGTTAATATTTATATGATACTTTATATTTCCTTTTAGATTTCGAGATTTGAAATAAAAGTTAAAATTATTCATTTTAAAAATCACACCAAATTAATTTTACACCTGCAGAAAACAGAATTTTTGGCCTCAAATTCATCCTACAAATGAGTTATTTAAAAATTCAATATAATTGCACTTGCAAACTATTTATACTTAAGAGTATTCAGTGATCTCTTAAGAGAGTCTTTTTAATAAAATCGGTGTTTTTTAAACACAAATTTTGTCTATTTCTCTGCAAATAGAAACAGACAAAATTTGCTGAAATAAATCAGGAACTGAAATACCTTTACCTATATAGTAAATCGTGTAAAGGTTTTGCTTCTTATAGAAGCAGCCCTGGTTTCACGACAAAAAAGCTTGTCCCAATGGATTGTTGACAGCGTAAATCTAAGCCCAGATGGTGCTAGGGGTCAGAATTCGTTGTAATACTTCCTGGTTACTAGTTGTGATAGGTTTTTACGCCTTGGCTTGGAAAAGCCGACCATTCAATATTATTGCACTTGTAGGGTTTGCAATATTACGAGTTCTTACAATTTGACTTTCAAAGAAACAAAGAACCAATGAATTCGGAAGGCCAAGCAAGCATGTTAATGATGCTACCAAAAAAAATTAATAATAATAATAATTGGCGATATTTTATACAATTATAGCCAAATAAGGGATAACACGCAAAACGTGGCGAACCTTGCACTTTATTTATGTTGACATATTAATTTTCTCAAATTTGTTTTTAGGCTCACAACCTGTTCGAATTTATAAAGAAGACTCAAAGACTCATAAGAGTCTTCTGAAGATATTATCAGAAGACTCTCATGAATGGTAAAATTTCAAGTAAATTTGAACGAAAATCACTATAATAAAACTTCTTAGAATATAAAGCCTGTTTGCACATCTCCTCGTAAGCATAGCATAAGTGGAGGAATACATCGGAAGTTTCTAAATTGCTTCTGGTTTCAGGAACCTTGTTATTCATTCAGTCAAGCATCCATGTTCGAGTCAGAAATTCCCTTATTTTTTGAGGATGGTTAGATGGTTTCAAGGACTGTTGAGTTTAACTGCTTGCGAGACCGCGATGACCAAACTGTTCCAAGCTCAAAATAAACCTCATTCTCAATATAACGAATTCAAACGATATTTCATACAAACTTTGATATAAAGAAGATGCAAAATGAAAAGAGAAAATATAGAATAAAGAATCTCTGAGTTGCGTAACCCGACTTAAAGATAAACTATTCGATAGATAAAATTACAAAGATATGGAGGTTAATGTTGACGAAAATTCTCTTCTTTAACAGGTTGTTCCTCAATCGTGATAAACAATCGACGATTCAGAATGAATTTACTATCACTTTATTTACTTTTTATTATTATTTACTTTTTTTTATTTCGATATTTAAGGCAAGGTCTTAATTGTTGAAAATATTATCGATTCGATATAAACTTTGGTTAGTTTGGAAAAAATGCAAAATGACACTAAACTCAGAATCAGCCATTCTGCTGCGAACGTATTTGACAATTACGTACAAAAGTTGAAAAAATAGAGCTATAAGCTAAGTGTGACAAAAAACTTGCGAAATAGATAGGACACCTCTTACAAAACTCATTACAATATTGTTTTTGTTACTATTACAGTTCCTTATATTGTTGCATAGTCCTCATATAGTTGCATAGTGTTATATTGTTGCATAGTCAAAAATGCAAAATGACACAAAGCTCAGAATCAGCCATTCTGCTCCAACAGAAATGACAATTATGTACAAAAGTTGAAAAAATAGGGCTATAAGCCTATTTTGCGACAAAAAACTCTAAGTGCGACAAAAAACTTGCGAAATAGATAGGACACCTCTTACACAACTCATTATAATATTGTTTTTGTTACTATTGCAGTTCCTTATATTGTTGCACAGTCCTTATATTGTTGCATAGTATTATATTGCTGCATAGTCAAAAATGCAAAATGACACAAAACTCAGAATCAGCCATTCTGCTGCAAACGTAAATGACAATTACGTACAAAAGCTGGAAAAATAGGGCTATAAGCTAAGTGCGACGAAAAATTTGGAAAATAGATAGGACACCTCTTAGACAACTCATTATAATATTGTTTGTGTTACTATTGCAGTTCCTTATATTGTTGCATAGTATTTTCGTGTACATTGATTTGTTATGCAACTTGTAATCGATGTTCTCAATTGCTGTGCGTATTTATTTCTAGTAACGATAAATTTAACAATTAGCAAGATTTTCAAGTCGCAAGTCTCTAAGTTAGCTCAACAAAACAAATCACCCACCTGATCATCATTAAGAGCAACAGAAAATTTGCGGTAAAGCGCCAAACGTCAAAGACTATCCAGGCGGATTCGAATAAACACATTACAGCACAAAATTCGCCCATCGACAAGCGTAGAAGAAGAAAAAAGGAAATGAGTGAAAAGGAAAAAAGAAAAGGCTACATTTTCACCTTATTAACTGCTTTGAGTCCGGCCACTCCAGCACTTAGCCATCCGGAATAATATCGTTAGTGCGGAAATTACTCTGTCAGAGTCCGGCAACGGGAAGAAGGATGGGCGTTTTGTTCCAATTGAAGGATTTGTTACGGCTATTGGCTACCAGCAGCTGTCACTTCTTCAACTTAAGCTGTTTTCTTCGTTAAGCTTATTTCTTACCTTTTTTTATTCTTATTTTTCTTAAAGACCATGTGAAACAGACAAGAGTTTATTTCAATTTCTATGTTCAACAGAAAAGAGCAGTGGTTACGAAAACGAAACAAAAACAGAATTGGTTTTAATCATTTCGAGTGTTACGTGTTAATTTTCTACACCATTAGGTTGCAAGCACATTTTACAAAGTTAATTTTTTTAGGTGTTCTGGCGATTAACCTGATAAACAACCTAATCATTAGGGTATTATATAGCAATTGAGTTAGAGAGAGTGTTAAAAAATAAACATTAGCACTTCGATTTTATGATTGAACTTTGTGTTTTTCATTAGAGTTTCCCATAGTGTTTATTGTGAATTTGTAGAATAAATTGGCACTTCTTCGAGGTAGATCTGAAAGCACAGTAATTATAAATAATGTATTACACGAATAGTTCTGTTGTGCGATATCTTAAAAAGTAAAAGCCCTGTATTAGATAATGTAAAATCCCAATATAATATTAAGGTCCTGCATTAAATATTAAATAATTAAGCCCTGGTTCCTTTTTAATTTCATTAAAAAGCTAGCAATAGCATCTTAATGCAAAATAACTAAAATTTTCAATCGTAGTTATATAAATTGAATAGCAAACAAGCTTGAAGAAATAATGAAAAAAATAAAAATTTTGGGAAAAATATACTTGAGGGTGCCCCTTGGCGAAATTGGCGACTTATGTCTGGCGCTATTCCTGTTTGCGCGGAACACCGTGGTAACAGGAATTGTGGCCAAAATATAATGATATTTCAATAAAACATTGGAAAATTTCAACAAAACATCGGATAAAGCTTGCAATGTAAGCAAAATTAATAAACCCAATAAAAATGATTTTGAATCGAGGCAAAAATTAATGGAGTAGGCGGAGAAAGAAAAGGAAAAAAAAAACAACAACTCACTTCTTCATTAAGCTTGAATATTCTCAGATTCAGGTGCGCAGAAATATCTAATAACAGTTAGAAACTGTCTAAATTTATCATGAATAGAATCTGTGTGCCTCCATCGCTACATAAATTCGACAAAATAGGAATCGAAAATGGCGTCTGTAATATCGGACTGGCGGTGACATTTTTTTCTTAAATCCCTTTTTATGACTGCCCACATACCTTCGATCTTATAGACCAGATTCAAAAGTAACCTTACCAGCCGGTATCCAGCGTAGAACTAACGGATCTCTGAAATTACAACCGTTGAACACTTAAAAATACGCTAAAATCTAAACCAATCAGAATCACGATTTGGTTTCAACATCACCCAGCTAGGCGATCAACAGCGATCACAACTTGGCGAGAATCAAGGGGCACCCTCAAATATAGTCTATCCAAAATTTTAATTTAAAGTTCATCGAAATGTTATTTTGATTTGAGTACGTGTAGTTTTTAAAGATATTCGTCAACATTGTTTCTATTTTTATAGACTTTTCCTTATCCGATGCTTGCTGTAACCTTCTGATATATTTTGTTTAAAAAAAATTAAAAGAAAGTTCATACGAAGTAAGTTCTGAGGAAATGCACAGAGCGCGGTAAAAGAAGAAAGACACAGAGACTCATGGGTAACTTTTGAACCCAAGCATCAAATTTTCACGAACTAGGGCGCTCAATAATGGAGAAATATGATGCTTCAAGAAACTAACCCTAAATATGCAAATTAATTTGCTAGAACAATATTTAAGTAACGCAATCGTATGCAAAACGTACTTTTTCTGAATAAACTTACTTTTTTTCTCAACGGTTATTTGAATCCAAAAAATCCTCAAAATATGGAGGGTAGATGCAGTCTGGAAAATATGGTGGTATTAATAGTTTGGTCAGGACAGCTGTTGAAATTTTAGAACTCTTAATCTTAATTTCATTCTATGCGTAATTCGCCGTATCTCGAGAACCTTTCTGATTCTTCAGTTTAAAAAAAGGGTATGTTTTTCAGAGAAAGTACGTTGTGGTGTCTGATTTCTTGCGAAAAATATCGTGCGCATTAATTAGGCAGCAAATTTAAGGTACCTGTATCTATTTGAATCTTAGTACGCGAAACTCCAATCATTAAATAAAATGTTGTTCAGTGTGTTACCTTTCTTTTCGCACTTAATAAAGTTTGAAAAATTCCTAATCGAATTACCATAAAATCTATCTTTACCGTTTACGAAAAATGTAATTTGTGGTCAAAATTTTGCAGAACAAAAAAAATCTGGCATACAGTAATTTTTACGGTAATATTGACAGTAAAATCGCTGAAACACGGTAATGAAATAAATTTAAAAATTAGTACACAGAATTTTACGGTGAAAATCGATTTTACGGTGAAATGATTTTTATTGATGATGACACGGTGTCAGCAGAGCCTGACTACAGCCATGGCATACGGTGCAGTTGCCCCGGGCCCCACATCAGAGGGGGCCCCTAAATCGAATCGAGAGTTTATTATAGGTTTCTTTTTTAATAAACTTTTTCTACACAAAATATCGGTACAGTGTTAAATCCGTCTGTTTTATGTTAGCTTCTTCATTAATCTATCGTATGAATACAAAAAATCTATAATTCGTAAATCCATGACTTTCTAGAACCGAATTCAGCTAAATTTACGTAATTACGGTATACAAATTCGGACAATCAAAAGCTTGTATTTTTTCATGCCGCAAAATGTGATATGTTTACAAAAAATACAGGGTTCTGATTGGCTTAATTGAGCCATCATAATTGCAAAAATCTAGCTTAATTTCTCCCTAATGTCAGCAAGGATATGAAATTTTCACAGCTGGATGACAAAGTTAACAATAAACAAAACTGCATTCGGCATGATGGCACAGAATTGTCAGAAAATCAGTAAAATGGACAAAACGATATTTCGTTTGACCATTGAAGGACATTGACTTAATAGCTATTTTAGATTCTAATCAATTTTGTTATTACATATGCATAATGAGGTGAAAATTCTTAAAGTTCGATTTTTCGTTACTGAAGTAGTGACCAAAGGGGGGCCCCAAAGAAGTTTTTGCCCCAGGCCCCAGTTAGGCTAAATCAGGCCCTGGCTGTTAATACTTTTATCGTAATTTTATCCGAAATATTTCATAGATTTTATTGACTTAAAAAGGTTTTTCTAAGATAATTTTCACAATTTCCTTCCATTAATATTTAGAGACACACACTTCGAAATAGAATTTACTTTCTTTTCTCAAAATAAAAACATGACTCCCAAGTTCTTCAATTAATGGAATTAACTTGACACAAGACATGGGACAAAGCGTACTAGTGTTTACGTAATTTCATCTAGTTCCAAAGAAGAATAATTAAGCTATGTTTTCCAAGTATAATATTTGTTCCTTCTAATCATTAATAATGTTGGAACAAGTTTCTTATTCCATGAAAATGCGCATAAATTAAAGAGAAATGAGATTTTAGAGTGTTTACAGAAGGAATTTTAGCATAAATAAATTAAGTTGCGATACATGAATTGAAGCGTAGAGTGCATCGCATGCGAAAGATTATGTTAATGAACCAAGGATAACGAAATATGAAAATTAGACAAAGGTGTTTACATATGATTTCCTGGGAGAATATGGTTAAAGTGTCTACAAGAGATGCAGGTAATGAGGTCTTCTTAAGTTACCTAATGCAAATTTATTTAGAATTCTTTTAATTATTTAAATATTTTGGGATCTTAATATAAAATATTTACCAAAAAGAAAAAACTATCGCTATGAATCTCTAATTTTACGGTAAAGTCCTCATGAATTCCTAAGTATTATAAAATTATATAAATAAAAGCAAAATGTGAAAAATTAAGATCAGAAATATTTATGTACAATTAGATAAACATTAAACATATATTTTGTGAATTTAAATAATTTGACTGTAGTGAACCCATTTAGTTTCTGTCTTCAATGGTTCTGATAAGCTACAATAATAATGCAATTTAAATAATTTACTTTGCCTTACTAAATAAATTATTTAAGTAGTAATATACCTTAAATATATTACTACTTAAATAGTTTATTTAGTTATAATTAACTGTGACCTTCATCATATTCATTTGATTCCTGGGAATATATTTGTCTTCAAGTATTTCTATTATTTATTGGTTTACGTAATATGGCTTTTTTTGTTTTCTTCATTTCATGTATTTATAGTTTTCAAAAGCATTTAATATTCAGAAGCATCTTTTTCAGGTTTAGGAGGTAACTGTACCCCTTTTTTGTTTGTGTGTTTGTCTTGCTTTCTATTTTCATAGCGTTTGAATTAGCCTCTTTCCCCTTTTTTAAATATGTTTTACTTCTACACTAGAATTTTTAAAAAACATCAAATTCTTCTAATAATTTAACTTTTAAAAAATTATTTGTTTGTTAATTACTTTGTTAATTCAAGTTATAACGTTAATTTCTCTTATTTTTAAATACATTTTTGTTATATTAATTTTATGGGCTCAACCTTAACTATAAGCTTCTAAATTTGCATATCAGTAGACACATTAGAAAGATTATTGAAAAGAAGACCGGATTTTGCTTCTTGAGTTTAGAAATTTTTCCAGTTTTTTCCCCATTTTCCCAATAAAAAAAAATATTTCCTACATGCAGGACCCTCCAGAATATCGAAAAACACATTAAAAAAATAATATAATGTAAAATAAACAAAAGAAAAAAAAAGAAAACTCTTTGAAAAAGTGTTCGTCCCTGGGATTCGAACCCAGAACCCGTCCCTTCAGCAGCGAACTTGCTTGTCCGGTGTCCTACCACCCAGTCCACGGTGATACTTGAAGCCTGCCAAAGTTTATGATGGAGCATAAAAAACTCAGCAAGACCGGGTGTAAGAATTCCAAACATCGGCAGATATATTGATTTTTTCCTCTTATAACACTGCAGACCACATGAGCTCGGTCACATGCCAGTTCTTTTGATAATATTAATGCTTGTTGATAATATTTTGGCTACCAAAATCAAAAAATTTGTTACCAATTTACAAATTTGTTGCGTGATGAACAATTATGCAATAACGAACAATTTGTGGCATGATGTTTATGATGGAGCGATTATGCCCTAGCAACAATTTTACCTTTTCGCCAGTCGGGCTGAAAGTTGGCTCAATATGGGTTTTATACGAACCGAGGTCCAATATAAGGAGGTCTAGATTTTTAATATTGATCAATATCAGCCTATATTGGCTGAATAATGAATCTAAAATATCGGGTGAATCTGAAAACTCTATTTCAGACCGATATTGGTTATAAGGTGGCAGTAAAATATCGGCCGAATAGGACAATTCTATATCGAACCAATATTGGAAAATAACGGACCTTTGAACACTTATTGAGTCAAGATTCGTGAATATTGGTTCGCTGAAGATCCAAGCTATTTTGCTGATAGGGTATATGTCAGATAATCCTGCAACTTCATTGTTCTAACTCAACGGTTGGAGAGTCTTAAAAAAAATTGAAAGAGAAATTAACTTTACTGTCAATACAAGTTTGAATAGATTAAATAAAAACAACAGGCAGAGTAGTTTTTTAATGTGTTTTTTGTTAAGCATAAGTTATCAGTTTTTGTTATTTTTTTAAAAATATAATTCAAATTTAAGATAAAATAAGTAGTAGAAGCTTGAGTGTTATTTACTACTTAAATCCAAAAATGTCCCAGAGGCTGACCCCCTACTAGATGGCTCAATGACATCGAAAATGATTTGGGAACCCTAAAGATTAGAAATTGGAAGGGAGTTGCCATGGATGGGAGGCGCTGGCGTTTGTCAGCTGTTGAAGCAGCCAAGGCCTGCAAGGGGCTGTTGCGCTGACAAGGAATAAGAATAAGAATCCGAAAATGTCTTACGGTGCTCTTCTTGTATAATTTGAGTCATGAATATAAATTGCTTTTAAATTTTTTTTACATAATTATAGTGGTTATTTTCAAAAGTTGCAGTTTTTACATTATTTAATATAAATTTTACTTAATTTTATTATTTTTTATAGAATTCTGTTACATAATATATAGTGAAATTCTTTGCATTTTATTAACATAAACTATGGTTTTTCAAACATAAACATTAACATAAATTATGGTTAACATAAATTATAGTTTTATTAACTTAAATTATGGCTTTATGGTTATGGTTTTTCATTCCGTCGTTTGCATAGAACAAAACCGATAATATAATTCCATAAAAGAGCTTCAAAAACATCGAAACTGTCACAGAGAAAAGAAAAAGACAAGCTTTCCAACTCATAACTCTCCCAAGTCCAGTTCAAATGTCCGGCAGACGAAGTCATAGATCTTGATTAAAGCGGACAATGCAGGCCTCAAGTAATTGGAAACTTGTCCTTTAACGTAATATCGCGGTGCGAAACCGATCCATTAGATTGGAAATGGGAGCCATCACTTTCGAACCGATACAAAGATGGAGGTTCAATTGAACCATTTGTTACGGTAATAGAATTCTAGATGCCCGAAAGACGTTGTTTGCTGCTTAATGACATCAGATGCAGGAGATCGAAGCCAGAAAAGCAGTGAATCTTGGCATGGTTTGAATGATCCATACCATTCAACACGGAAATACGCTTTAATTATTTAACTTTGGCGCCATTCTCTGAATATCATATTGGCATTATCAAAGTTCATCTTGATGATTGAATGGTTTAAATAGAATCGGCTGGGATGGCTTTTATTGAAGATTTAACCAAGTTTAGGTAATAATACCATGCTGTTAACATATATTTGCATTGTGATATGAACACGAATGATTGTATGTATAGAAATGAGATAAATTTAAATATTTCTGTAGCGTAATGCTGAATACAGAGCTTTTATAAAATGTCGGGTTAATCACAGAAGTTTAGTTAGGCAGGGTAGTTCTAGTGTATTACTAATTAATTCTCTGCTCTCACCTTCCTTGATAATGATTCTCACGATTTCGTGAATGTTTTTTTTTCGCCCTTAAAGCTACAGATGTTTGCGTATCTATTATTAAATAGTTATTTTGTTCTATGTGTTTTGTTTTGTTCTTAATTACTAAGTGACAGAGAAGCATAATTATTAAATTTCAGGCTCAAATTTGTTAGTATATTCGCATTATCGCAAAGTCCATCACAAGGATTAAATTATTTAGATAGAATTGATTAGGAAAGCTTTTATTGTGTACTGATAAAAGTTAATTTACAGTTTCTTTTTTTTTGAATTTATTTTTGTGCCAATAGGTGGCAGCATGAGTCTTAAAACTTATAATAATGACAGTAAAAATAAACCTTTTTTCTGAACTTTTAATATTTTTATATAAATGTAATAATTAAGTTTTATTGTTAAATGTTATAATTTTAACTAAGAATAGATATAATATAAACCTTTAATTTTATATATTTCACTTTTGGTCGTAAATTTAATTTGTACTTTTTGTAATACTGTATGGTGGCAACACACTGGGTTGGATGATGAAATTGATGTTTTCGAAGATAAGAAGTTCTGTTGATGTTCACGAGCTGAGGAGGTGGTTGAAAAGCTCCTGGAAAAATTGTTGAGTATCCAAATGAAGTGATAAAATCTTTTTTAGAATAGTGTAATCCGTGCCTTATGGTAAGGCATATTGGCATGATATGTGTGGAGGAGGGAACCCTAATGTATGCCACATGAGTTAGTGCTGGTGAGAGGAAGCTCACGTCTAGTGGTCACACGTGGTATGGTATAATAGTGGTAGTTTTTCATCTACCAAACCTAATGGCTAAGAGTTAATGAGGTGATATGATAAGTGCATAATCTCCAAGCAGTAATGTTAATATGGTATGGTATTATATATATATGGGGCAAGATGTTAGCCCGTGGTAATCACTGATGTGCAGTTTGCTTGTTTGATGCTAGTCCCCTCGGACAACTTTTTTTCATATGCATTCCTAATGAATGTGTCATTTTTTGAAAAAAGTAAAAATGTGTTTTTAATCAAGTCCCTTAAGGACTTAATCCTTATTTTGAAGTAATTTAATAAACCCAGTTATTTAATCTAATACCTTAGATAGCATGTATTTTCTTGTTGTGTGATGAGGGTGTTAATTTTTACTTTGCAGATGAACAGGTAAGGTATCCCATGCTGGAGAATCGGTGGATCATTAATAATTAACTTAGATAAGGGAAGATATACACAACGCGATGTTTAAATTTAGGGGAATATACTATACTAAACGGAACAATTGAAGATGTAACCAAGATTAGGAAATAGTAACACGCTATTTAGAACGATTAGTATTTGAGTATGGGCTAGGTTTCTTATTGTTAAATTTGTGTTTTATTAACGAATATTTGAATTATAGAAACGTGATATATTCAAATATTTGTCAAAGTCAAAACATGACGGCCAAATTAAGGAAGTGTGTCAAGGTTTTGTTTTATAGGTTGGTTTTAGTGTCTTTCGAATCAATACTTTGCTCTTATCTTCCTTGATAATAATTGTTTTCATAGTGTTTTTCTTCCTCACTCAAAACTATACATGTTTATGTATTCATAATCAAAAAGTTCTTTTGCTCTATGAGTTGTGTCTTAAATCACTAAGTTACAGAGAATTCTTTTTAATAATTCAATTTTGGTGCCAATCTGAGAACATCCTAATGGCATCATGAAAATTGATCTCAAGTATTGAATGATTTGAATAGAATCTTCTGAGACATTTTTTAAGGGAGATCGAACATGTCCAGGTTACAGTACCATGCTGTTCGCAAAGATTAGTATTGAGATAAGGGTTATGTCTATGCTGAATATAGATTTTGTAGAATCCAATAGAATGTGATTCTTGTTAATGAATTGGATACGTAGAAAAGTGGCAGATTTAAATGTTTTTATAAGACTGCATTCACCATGAAGCTGTCGAAAATGTCTGGCTAACCATGGAAGTTTGCGGGTAAGAATTGGCAAATAAGCGCCAAACATGAGCTAATATGGTTTCATAATCACCATTCTTGAGCAGCAAATAAAATTACGCTCATATTCGGAGGTGCATTTTAAGTTTTACCAATAAAGAAAGATGTTATCAGAATTGGATGAATCTTCATCAAAAATACATTTAAGTTATATCTCACAAATAATCTTATTATTGATAAATGTAATACTTTCTTTTACCAATCTCGATGACCAATAATGACTTTAATAACATTCTTTTTTTTAATCTTAGATATTGTTTTGATTTTAATCAAGGATAATCGATTTTATTGGAAATAATGGAGAATTTCGCATATATGAAACAAATTTGAATGAACAGCAATAGCTCCTGTGATAAACACAAGCAGTTTTTATTTTTGTTCTTACATAATGATTCTACTCTGCGTTGGTCCTGACGTTGACAAATAAATGTAAACTTTATTTTGTGCCTTCTCTAAGGTGCCTTAGAAAAAAAGCAAGGACAATTATAGAAAAAATACGACACAGCAGAAACAGATACAACAAGATACAGGCTATAAAATATGCGTATCGATTATAATTGGCATCTTAATGCTAACATTAATGGTAAATACTAAACCTTCGTTTCAGTTTAATAAGTACTTAAAATGTTTCCAAATTCAAGATAATTTTATTCAGAGCAACTTAACAATTTAATTAAAATTCGAAATAGGAATAATTTTTTAAAATCCGTTTTGGAGATAAATATCTTATTTTAAACTATCATGTTCTATTTTTCTACAAAACGTTATTTTGAGATTTGGAAGCCTTTATTAATTGTCTTAATAAGAAGATAAGGGGATACCTGCAAGTGACGTCATCGTATGTTAATCGTGGCTTTATCGATTTAGACAGGTTCAACTCACATGCGTGACTTCGCTTTACAGGTCTTCAATTAAATCTGATTAAATCCCATGGTTAGGCATAATCATTTCACTTCTTTTTGAATTGAAAGTACCCAATGGGATACCTGCAAGTGACGTAGTGATAGCTCGATCCTGATTGGTTGTTGAAGCGTGGCATTTGTTTACATTAGCAACTTATCTTTCTATTCCATTTCGAGTAAGTCAAGCCCGTTAAGCATAATTTCTCTTAAGTGCCACCTTCTGTATTCTTTCACAAAGATTTATTGACAATGATTTAAATTTTTTCATTATATAATTCTTACTTATCACAAAGCCTGGTAAGAAACAATGCAGAACATAAACTAATTACACTTTGAACTTGCCAGGTACACAAAACAAAAATATATCACAGTTACAATAAAATGCATGAAAAAATAATAAATCTAATTTATGTAAGATACATAAACGAGGAAGAATTATATTTTAACAATTTTGATGCATTTAATTAAGATATTATGCGTTATATTTAATTAACTTCATATTAATTAACATTTTAACTTATGTGGAGAAACTTCGCTCGACTCTAACATACTTTCTTGTTTATAAGTGATCAGCTGACGCTGAGATCATAGGTCACATGTCTGAGTATCAGTGATAGTCTTCTTCTAGAGTTGCAAATGCCCAATTAAAACATTTTATCATCGTTTTCACATTAAACAAATTTTATTGCCAAAATATAGTTTGCTTACATTTGATTTATGTTTCAAAGTTTGTCAATAAGATTTCTAAACTCAAACTGCTTTCAGAACTTATGTCTGGATTTGATAAATATATATACTTTAAATGAAATAAAATGATAATATCTCGAAACTCTTAAACAAATTTGAGAGATAAGAAGAAAAAAGTATAGCGTAGTTTCAGCACACTAGAAAATTCAAAAAAAAAGTAGCAGGTAAATGTCATCAACTAAAATGATAACAGTGTCTACCCGTTATCACCCAAGTAGCATCCATAAAGAGTATCAAGGGGCCGAAGTTGAGAGAAAGTATTACGATTAATAACGGGTATAGACAGATATTACTGTCACACGAAACAGGCATTGTTGACGCCTGGGAAGAGACCCTATTGATCTTTTTTTGTCTGCCTTGCTTAATACAAGGCTTAAGTCTTCTATAGTGTTGTTGAATATGCTGCATGCATTTATTAAGAAAATTGTAATTTTCAATAGTCACAATAAACAACTAATTAGTAATTTGTAACAGTCATTATCGAAAAAAATTTGATGCTTTTTTTAAATGCATTAATATCTTTTTAAAAATATTCCATGATTTAGTACTGTTTAAGTACCATTTAAATTAATAAGCATTTTTTTCAATATAATTGTTTCTCAAAATAAATATAATCAGTTACATTTACTTATTATTTAAGAAAAAAATTAGTGTTTTTTAGCTGTAACTTTTCCAAAGAAGTTAGGTATTTTTTTCTGTCACTCTTCAACTGTTATTCATAACGAGAGTTAAGAGTATGAATGAATAATATTTAAGGATGAACCACTCTGACGTCATTACAACTCATTTTTCAAAGTTTCTTTCAGCTCTAATCACAACAGAGTCAGCTATTATAAATAGAAAACTATAAGTTGATGTCGTGGATTTAAAGAGTCATATTTTTATTTACTTTTGATTGTTTTTTTCATTTACGTACTTCTGTTTTTTTTATTTTATTTAATTAATTCAACGATAAATTCCACTACCAACAGATTTGATTTAAATTTCTAAGTCTTAATTTTTTTATTTCTGGATGAAAAGTGTAGCTAAAGTGTCATTTGGAAAATAAAAATTATAAATAAATGAAAATCTTTTCAAAAAGACTACAGCTAACGTATTATAACGAACTTATTAAGAAGTTTACCAATTTTCGTCACGAAACCACTGTCTGATCAGGCGAGAAAATTCGATTGATTGAACGAAAGCCGCTGCTTATCAAAGATGAAACTGCGACAAGAACTACTGGGTTGAGGAAACATATGAAAAAAGCATGTTTCCTTTTTCGAATATATATACATATATATATAAATTTTATAAGAGCAAATTTCAAAAAAACAATAGCTAACGCATAATAACATACTTCCTAAATAGTTTATTAATGTTTGTCACGAAACCACTGTCTGCTCAGGAGAGCAGATTCGATTGGAAAAGATTGAAGTAAAGCAGCTACTTATCAAATATATAGTCGGAAGAATAATACCACATTAAATCAACTTTAGTCCATTGTTCATTTAGTTTTAGTCCTTATGAGCAAAGTAGTACAAAACGGTATAACCCGCCATTTCTTATCTAACTTCAATTTAACGAAATATATGTAATATACTGATTTAATAATGAAACTCACTTCAAAAATTCATCATCATTTTGCAATTCCCTAGACTAGCTAAAAGAGTCTCCAGAATTTAATCAGCCTGTCACATTTTAGGCTTGTTGCAGGGAGTCAACATACCTTTAGATTAATCAGAAAAAAGTATCTTTAATTTCTCCTTCCCTCTGATTTATGTCAGGTAGTTTGTAACAATTTTATAGTAGCAAATAGCCTTATTAAAAGAATATTACAATAAGCCTGAGGAAATTCAGTCCGAGTAAATCACCGTACATTTCCTTTTAAGCCTACAGGCATGTAATCTACTTGCAACAAGTCTTAACATATTAAGCAGATTAAAAATATTGGAGCAATTAGCCTCGTATGCAAAAAGCCGGGAATTTTTCAATTAGCCTACGATAGATACATATTATAAGAGCTACGATAGATACATGATACGATACATATTAGGATACATATACGATAGATACGTATTATAATAGCTAACATTTTCATAGTAGACTAACTAGCCAATTACAAAAAACTCTCTGACAAAACTTCACCTTACTACATGGTATCAAAAAGAAGAGTTACTATCTTTTTTTAGGACTGAAAGATATCACTTTACAGCAACTTCATACTTCTATAATCTTATAGCTATTTTATTTTGAGAAGAATAAAAGTGTCTTCAACTTATTTTATACTCCATCCTATAATTGTCCTTTCAGTACCATACCCCACTTTTCAATCATTGCGCCCGCCCCCCTATTATCTAACTTCATTAGGTGTCCAGAAATTTGATATCCTGCACTGCATCCATCGTCAACACGTGATCTCTTACAAGCAGCCACCCCCTATGGTATTTGATGGGTTCACAAAGAAATTTCCGCCCTCAAATTGATTTTGTGGGATGCCTAGTTTCTTTCTTTTTTTCATTATTAACGCTTTTATTTTCATTTAAGAATTTTTTTAGGAGAGGATGAGTGTTGATTTCACACTTCCTTCCATTTTTTTCCCTTTCGCGACAATTCTTTTTTTGAGTTTAACTCTTTGAAGTTCTGTTTCCTATTACTTGCGGTGGCTTGGCTGAAAATCTTTATTGGGAGGGTATTCGCGAACACTTATTTTGATTTCGATACTATATAAGACCGATGAAAATGATTACTTGTTGTTTTAATTTACAAAACCAATGGATATAATTCTGTTTTAATTTACAAGGCCGATGAAAATGATTCTATGTTATTTTAATTTAAAAGGCCGATAAAAATAATTCTATGTTAGTTTAATTTAAAAGACCAATAAAAATATTTCTAGTTTTTTTCCTTTTTAATTATCTTATTTTTGCAAGTATTTTTTAGGTTGAAAACTAATATTTTTTATAACAAATTATGTTTTCCGTGCAGAAAAAGAGCAAAAAAGATAGTTTAAAAGTTATCTAACAACAACTCTAGCATGAGAAAGTTAGATATTTTTTAGAGGCATTTTTTTTGTAAATGCAACTACGCAATTTTCAAGATCTGGCAGCAATTATTAATCAAAATAAGTTGAGTAAGTAAAAGAATTATAATATTTCTAAAAACGCAGTAGCTTTAAAACCATAAAATCTCGTGTATTCTCCGAAAAAGAAGTTTAAATATTGAACCAAGTTATTGTTCATACTTGATGCAACATTACTAAAGCGAGAAGTTGAACTACGATCCAGTTCCAGATAGAGCCACTTTATTGTATAGTAAAAAATTTACTCGAAAGTTCAATATATGTAGCATAACAGAAAAATAATTACGCAATTAAAAATAGCCATGGTTTAAAACTAAAATTTCCTAAAGAGGAAAAACTAATCGTTAACACCAACTGAATGGCAGGAAAATGTTATTTTTTATTGCTGCTACAGGTTTTTTGATCATATTCTTTAATAGTCGACTGTTTTGCAACATTAGCCTTTTCAAGACTAGTTTTTTCTCTTCCAATAAAAAAACAAATAGCGACATTAATAGATCAAATAAGGTAAAAATAATAATATTTTGTCAAAAAAATTTTTTTTTTAACTATTTGGGTGATTTAGGTGACTGGAATACATGTGTCCCACCTGGTTTTTAGGACACGTGTGTTACAGTGCTGTCTTCATTTGCGGGACACATATGTCCCGGTGGGGCCAAAAAGGTTAATTAAATGCTAAAAAATACTCCATTCAGAGATTAAGTTGTGGTATAGAATATTCATTAAAAAAATTGTTTTAAAGTTGAACCAGAATAACGGAATCTTGAACCATAATATTGCAGGATTATGTTGAAACCTTTATAAACTGCTAAACTGAATTCTTCTTCAGTTCTCGTTGAACCACAATATTGTGTAATCAAATGTAAAGATAACAATAATAATGATGATAATAATATTAATAATAATTATCACGATAATGTGCTTCGACTTAGCAGAGCCATAGAGGGTTGCGTCAAATTTAAACGATATTATAATTAACTATGACACAAAGTTTTTATCAATAGAGCGCTTTTGCATAGCATTATGTTAACCGTAACACTATTTTTATTTTCGATCCCTTATGGCAGTTTTTACCAAACTTATGAATTTTGCGTACTCTTTTTAAATCTTTCGCAACGCTGTGTACCCCTAATAAAAAAATGAATGCATTTTTTACTATAAAAATGCACAAAAGTTAAAAATCACAGCTGGCTGTTGACGCCACTAATTATTAACTGTTAACTCTGCAAAAAATAGCCAATAGAAAAATACGTAATCGTAAATTTTCATGGCTAGCTTTGTTTTTAAATAAATTTTTTTGAAATTTTCATTTGTTGCAAGAGATTTCGTATAAGAACGCGTACCCCCGCTAAACTGCTACCGTACCCCTGGGGGTACGCGTACCACACTTTGAGAAACACTGCCTTATGGGCACCATGATTTTTAATTTGTGGGGAATGCGCTTTGAAAGAACGAATGTTAGAGTTAGAGGTAACCATAACCCTATGAAAAATCTTACTAATTTGTTTTATACCCAAGTCAAAATTCTTGATAGTACCATCAAAGGATTTTGATGGTTTATAATGGTTTCAATAAGATTCTTGATGGTCCAACATATGTTGATTGTCGCTATCTTACAATAATTTTCATCAAATTTCGATGGTGCAATAAACTTCCATCATTTTAAAATGGTAAATGTTGCTTTAGTGGTTAAACATCAACTAATGCTTGATTTCTGATGGACCAATATGAGCCATAATAGTTTGATTAAAGATGTTTTACCCTTATAATAGACTATCAGCAAGTTCTGTTTAATATTGTCGGACCAACAATGACCATCAAACTATCATAGAAAAATGTTGTTTTACTATTAA
The DNA here is from genome assembly GCF_043381705.1 of Parasteatoda tepidariorum. NCBI lineage: Eukaryota > Metazoa > Arthropoda > Arachnida > Araneae > Theridiidae > Parasteatoda > Parasteatoda tepidariorum. Next base: position 20,087,084 of record NC_092206.1, read on the forward strand.
GATAGTGTACCCAATTTTAATAGCGATTTGTTGAAGAAACTAATTACAATAAGGAATCGAGTTCCAAAGTCTATCCTAATCTTTCCAAGTGTCTAGATTAATCTTTGGTATCGTTTTAATGAATTGGCAGCATTAAGAAAGAAGGTAATGGATTTCTTTTGTCTAGTGCAGAAACTTATTTCTTCACGAATTAGAATTAAAAGAAAATGTCGAAAGAGAGCTTATAACAAAAGTAAAGTTTTCATTCTTCTAAAAGTGTATCAATCTAAAATCAATCATCTCTGAAAACCTCATTCCCTAACACGATATGCATTAACTCCTCTGGTAGACCTGGGTATATAAATATTAGCACATATCCATGTTATGAAAGGAACCTTTCCCCTCCTATCACCTACCATGTTTGAGTTACAACAAAACCCAAATGTGAGAAAGAAAAAAACTAGCACATTGATCGTTTTTTTTTTTATCAGACACGGTACCTTTAGAAGGAAAAAAAATATTCTCGAAACAATAAAAATTGAAGCGACAGAGTGGTTCTAAAGAAAATTGAAGAGGGACTTCTTTCTTTATCATTCAATCTCCGTTTTATTTGCCCCTCGAATGACTATTTGCTAAGAGCCCCCCCCCCCTGATGAAAACTCTCTTTTCCAATGATTAGTGTTCAACTGTTGACTGATGACTAAAGTTCAGAACTTTATATCATTTGATTTTATTTCTTCTTTAACCTATGTCTGATCTTTTTTTTATATTTTGCCCGGGTACAGAGTCTTGTTAGTGTTATTTTTTTTATTTTTAGTACTGATAGCATCACATCTATGTCAAGAATAGAGAGCATGACTAGCATCGATTTTTTTACCCTTCATTGGAAAGAGGTCATGTGATTTTTATTTTTTACAACTTCTTTCAGAATCTTTTCTTAAAAGACAAATTCTTCCTCGAAAATACCATTAAGTAATAATAAAAAAATTCTCCTATGCCCCCGATGATTTTTCCCATTTTTTTTCTCCTGTTTTTGCTGAAGATTTCCTTTTTTTTCTTTACTATTTCGGCAAACATACCGCTGTGCTGTAACTACATTTTGCTAAGACATCGTGGTTTGGGAAGATTAAAATGACGAGGGAAAAAAAAAGTTTATTTAACCGTGAGGAGAAGTTTTTCCCTATCACTTAGGGAGAAAAAAAAGAAATTAATTAAAGGAAAGGGATTTTAATCCAACTCTGTAAACAAAACGGTTAAACTTGACGTAAATTGTGGGTTTCCTAACCAAGATGAAAGTAAAGAGAAAAAGAAGTTATCGAAAATTGCTGCAATGTAGCAAATTAAATCTTGCACTAAAATGGTAACAGTCTTAAGTAATAAACAAAATAAACAGAGTATTTAATAAAAGACTTAAGAAAAATATAAATAAAACTTCAAAGAAGAACCATTTTTTCGTCACAAGAAAAATAAATTCTTGCTTTAATAAACTTTCAATTTGTTAATATGATTTTTATACTTCTTGTTGCATAAGTATAAAGAAGAATGATCAATATATATTTAGGTACCTAAGATTTAAAAGAGAAACTTTTTTTAAAAACTAGAAAAAAAAGAGCCATTTTGACGCTTTGAACAAAACTAAATTCTTTCTTTAATAAACTTTCAATTTGCTTATAAGATTTTTTTTTACTTATTGTTACCTAAGTAAAAAGAATTATGATCAATATATATTTAGGTATCTAGGATTTAAGAGTGAAACTTTTATTAAAAACTGGAAAAAAAGAACCATTTTGACGCTTTGAACAAAACTGAATTCTTGCTATAAACTTTCGATTTGTTTATAAGATTTTTTTACTTCTTGTTGCTTAAGTATAAGGAACACTTATCACATATTTAGGTGCCTAGGATTTAAGACAGAAACTTTTTTTAAAAACTAGAAAAAAAAAGAACTATTTTGACGTTTCGAACAAAACTAAATTCTTGTTTTAATAAACTTTCAATTTGTTTATAAGATTTTTTTACTTCTTGTTGCTTAAGTATAAGGAAGACTGATCAACACATATTTAGGTGCCTAGGATTTAGAAGTGATACTTTTTTACAAAAATACAAAAACTTAAAAAAAAAAAGAACGATTTTGACATATGGGGGATAGTGGTTATCGACCATGACCACCTTCCTCTATGAAAAAGTACTCCGCCATAGAATCGACTATTGAAGCAAATATGCACACAATTATAGAGGGGTTTATTTAAAGATAGTTTTGGGTAAAAAATAAATTTTATAATTATTTAATATTTTTGCTCGTTGATTTTATAATAGTGGAAAACAATTTGAATTGTAAGTCATTTAAATATTTGCATCATTTACGCAAATTTTTCAATTCACAATTATGAAGTATTTTTATTCAGTAAAAGGACTTAATGTTTTATTTCGCAACTTAAAACGTATTCTTCTCTAAGTTACTAACACATTTATTGTCTACCCTTCAAAATATTAAGTTTTCACATTAGTGTGTGAAAATCTTTTGATTAGATCAGAAGTTATTTCGATGTTCTGTTTTCCATTTTGCACATTTCATGTGAAGGCTTAAAAATACCGAATAACAACATTTAATAGTTAATATTAATAGTTAACTTGCTGAACACAAATCTACTTCGATGTAATCATATTCAGGAAATCAGTCATATTCGCAGTAATATTCCAAAAGTCATATCTGAAAAGTTGTTTTGTTTTTAAATAAAGGAAAGCAATGCTTTAAAAATGATTTTAAATAAAAATTGCAAAATGACAAGCGGAAAAGTTATCTTAAACAATGGTAAAGGAATATTAAAAGAAATTATTCTTGAAATTATAATACTATATAACAAAATATGCAACTTGCAAAAAATTTAATAAAATCTTTTGAATGTCATAAAAGCGAAATCATTCTAAGTTTATAAAAATGAAACAAAATAATATTTTGAACAAAAAAGAAGCTTCATAACTGTTTACTCCATCAGCTGAATATGACAGAATATTTATTGCTCTATTAAACAAAGCTGCATGTTTTGAAAAATTTAACAACTAATATTTTTAAAACAACAGACAACAAAAGACTTGAAATTTAGTACTTAGCGAAATATGCGGCTTATTTTTCCATAATACTTATTGTAAAGTATAGATTACTTTAAAAAAACGCTTAATCTTCTTGAACCTTTTTAAAAGTTAATATTATTTTAAGTTTCGAAAAATGGAAGTCATTAAAATTTATTTCAATCGAAAAATATTTTGTTTTGACAATTCTTGTAATAAGCTGCTTCTAAATTGAAAATTTAATATTGTATAAAAAATAAAGATTTGGTAAAAAAAATTTATAAGGCCATATAACTTGAATTTGATACAAATAATCAAAATCTTTGTAAAAATTAACAGTTTCCATCCTTTATGATTGAAAGTCTAGTTTTTAAACAATGTAATTGAGTTTTAATATAATTATGAAATATCAGGTTTCTTTATGAAAAAGATTTCAAACTAGACATTAAAGAGAAACAAAATCCATATTATAAAATAAATAATATTGCATTAAGAATTAAAACATGTATTAATTCAGCTACTTTAGTAAAATGTATAATACAGTGTTAGTTATTTATAATGTTGAGCTAAAGATAGATATACAGATGATTATAAAATTATGTAACTTTTAAAAGTAGTTACAATTTATGGCTATAAAAACGTGAATATGTATTTTTAGTACGATAACTAATTATCAATGTAAAGACTTTTTCCGGAAAAAAAGAGGAAATATTAAACTACTTTTCCTAAATAAGCCTGTTAGCATTTAATCTGCACATGATGTGTGTATAATAGTTAGGCTTACATATATTGGAAAACAATAATAGTTATAACTCAAAGGTATTTGGTATAAGGTATTAGTACGTTATGTGTGATAGATACTGGTTAAAAATAGTGGAATATCTATTTCGAAATTGAAACGGCTTATTAGTACCCACTTTCTAGTAAAATAAAGCAAAATGATGGAGTTTTGGAAATAGTAGACATTTAGGCCCAAAAATTAGAACAAGAATTTCACTGGGGAATAAACTTGTTTTCGTTTTCTGTTGCATGAGATTTTTTTCACAGATCTTCGGTATTTTCGCGTCGCTGATTTTAAATTTGCAATCAGTTTCTCTTTCCAAGTTAATCCAAGTCTTTCAAATAACATTAATTTAAATACAAGTTAAAAACCGTTATGTATAATAGGGGGACACATAAATGTTGCAACAAACTTCTAGGGAAGTGAGGGTACATCATAACTATTAAAACAGCATAGGAACACATGTCCATGAATGCCGTCATACGCCACTAGGTGCGTTTTTCCATTATCAGCTGTTTATTCACGCACTTTTGAACAGGCCATAATAGTGAAGGGTACCTAGCCGCGTGTGATGACATTTCTGGCCATGGGTTCCTATGCAATTTCAATCCTGATGATGTGCTTTAACTACCCTAAAATTTTATCGCAACACTTTACGTGGCCCCTATAACATATACACCGAAGAGCCATTTACATTATGACCACCCTCCATCTATAACAATGGGCTCGCCCAGGTTTTCATGGTTCCTCGCCCAGGAACAATGTTTTCATGGGGCACATTAGGACCCATAATCCTCATAGAACAATCCCTGACGTTTGTAAGCTACTTGAACACAGTTGCAGACCAGGTTCACCCATTCATGGCAAAAGTTTTTCCTTCTGGGGATGGTGTTTACCAACAGGATAATACACCGTCATAAGGGTCGGATCGTCGAGGAACATTCCAGTGACCTTTAAGTCATGTCTTGGCCCCCAAATTCACCTGACCTTAATCCAATAGAGCATTTGTGATCCTACTTGGAAAACCAAATTTGTGCTGACACGCTACCCCCTTTCAATGTGAGGGAATTGCAGGACCAGTTGGTGAGCTTTTGGTACCAGATACCTCAGACTACCTATCAGCACCTTGTGGAATCAATGCCAAGGCGGGTGCTAGCAGTTTTGAGGGCCAAAGGTGGTCCTACATGTTACTAGCAGGGTGGTCATAATGTATTGGCTCTTCGGTGTATAACGTTTTCAAACGTGCAAATTTAACTAAAAATATCATTTATTGAAAAAACATCTGTAGCTTTAGGAGTAAAACTAATTTCAGATTTGAAATTCCCACACCCAAATTAGGCAAGATCAACTATTTGAATAATTGCAACAAAAAACTTGTTCCCCGGTGTTATAAAACTATAATTTGAGCAACGTTTTAGATATACACTCAACAAACTACGTTTTAGTTATTCCCTTAATTTAAAATTAAAAGAATAATCCCACAAGGTAAAAGTAAAGTGTATATTTCTAATTATATTATGGTTGTTAAGATTATATCTAGTTATCTGGATTTCCTTCAGTATATGATTTATTACTGATATAAGAATTTAAGAACTACGTATTTCTAGTAGACGTAAAAGGGGAAAATAGTTTTATATCGTTTAACCGTAAACGTAGGGAAATGTAGGGAATATCACTATTGAGGGGAAGAGGTATTTTCAGTGGTGATAGTTTATTACGAAAGTGGAACACTCTTTTTTTTCTTACAGCTCATGCAAAAATAATTTTATCTTCTTTTTTTCCCATCTATTTGAAAAAAGCAATTTTTAAAAATTTTATTTCTTTGGTTTCAGTTAGCACTTATTTGTTTGCTTATGTTTGAGAGTGGCTAAAATTTTGATTGTTTTTCATTTCTCCAGTTAACTTTAAAGCATGCGAACTAGTTAGTAGTTGAAATTTTGATTAATAATAAATTTTGTTCCAGATAATAAAGTCTGCTTGTGGTCGGGAAACATTTAAAACTTGCATTGCCCTCAGGTGCAGAATTTGAGTCGAAATTTCGAGCACTCTAGTTAATTGGAAAGCGGGAACTTCCAATAACGATAAATTTTATTTGGAGAAAATTTCTACATGTAGCATTTAGAAAACTATTGCAACATTCCTGATCAATCTCAGAAGTGCAATTGAAACCAAATCCCTCTAACTGATGAAAGGTTTAAATTATCTGATGATGTTTGAATGATTTATTTAATGAAAGGTTGACCCATCTAACAGATGAAAGTTAAAAATTTGAGTGCTCCAGTTAGTTGGAGATGGATTGAAATTAATCGTCACAAACACGAAAGGGAGTTTATAAAAACATATTAAAATGAAGTACTTTTACCATCTTGTTCTATATTTTTTTCAGTTTCGTTCTAAAATTAGCAAAGTAAAATTCTAAAACTATATGTTCTAAAATTAGTAAAATAAAGTAATTAAAAATGTAAATATTTTTATGAAGAAATTTGTCTATCTACATTAGATATTTTAAAATTGGCCAGGATGTATTTAAATCTGTCTGACAAAATGCGTTTAAATATTTACATCTAGAAAAACGTAATTTAGAGAAAAGCTTTTTAAACAGTTTCTGTCAAATACATTATGGTATTTTGACCAAACTGAGTCAGATATATCACAGAATATTTCTGTAATGGAACATTATGGTAATGGAAAATTATAATGGAATAATTCCTTTCTGTTCAATTATCGAATTATTAAATTTTATTTAATTTCAAATGAGGCTCAAGCGGCAAACGAGACGATTCAAAACCTTCGAAACCAAACAATTATGAGTTAGACTTGCAGTTCAATCCATTAGCAGATTACAGAAAATCTGTGTGCTGGAAATTATGATTAAAGCGTTTGTTGATACTGGTAGAAGGGAGTTCAGTGGGAGCATTAGAGGGAACATTATTTTGAGACGAGCAGTATTGAGGTACAAAAATAAATTAAATGAACAGCCTGTACTTAGTTTCGGAGCAAAAGCTTTTATTCGCTTAATAGTATTTGATTCGTAGCTCGATTTCTGGTTCGGAAATTAATATTAAATGAGTTTTCTGAGTTGATGTAAATAAAGTTAAAATGTGAAATTCACAGTCAGTAAACTTTAGAATAGTTCCAATTATTCTAAAAACACACAGTGAATTAGTTTTGCGTAATTAGTTTAATTTGGTTAAATGTATTCAATTTTTTAGGCATTTTGTAAAAAAAGAATTGGTTTTACTTATATTTAATTTGGTTAATAATATTAGATTCGTAGCTCGATTTCTGGTTTGAAAATTAGTTATCTGAGTTGATGATGTAAATAACGTTAAAATGTGAAGTCCGCTGTGAGTAAACTTAAAAATAGTTCCAATTATTCTAAAATCAAATAAGGAATTAGTTTTGTGTATTAAGATCAATTTGGTTGAATGATTTGGTCAATTAAGCTTCTTAGTCGTTTTGTATGAAAAGAATTGGTTTTACATAATAGTATTGAGAGGTATAATAATCTAATAACATTTAAAGGAAAACAGTATTACTTAAAAATATAACATTATCACAGACTTTTATGATATTTTTTTAAAGTTCTTTTATGATATTTTTTTTAGTTTTTATTTTTTTCTTTGCAAAATTAGTTTGAACTTATAAAATTCTTTTTTTTCTTATTCTCAATGACGAGTTTGAATCCAAAATATGACAAAGGTAGGTAAATTAAAGTTAGGTATAAAAGGAAACGTGCTTTGTTTCTTTTTAAGGTCTTAGAAAAAAATTAAAACTAATAAAATCTGCTTATTTTTTCCTCATTTTCCACCTATAGTTGTCTATCTTATAGTTTCCACCTATAGCCATGAAACCGATAGCGAAATAAAACCTACAGGAACAAAACTAGTTAGAAGCAAATGAGAATAAAATTAAGCTATCACAGATTCAAAATGGAAAGTACGTCATTTAATACGCAATTACGGAGAGCGAGATTCAATACTCAAATAATTTAATATGCAAATACAGAGCAACAGATTTATTACGCAAATAATTTATTACATTATAAGGATAATGAGATTTAATACGCAAATACGGAGAACGAGAACGGAAAAAAGCAGACTAGAAGCAATGACAAGAAAATTAGCTGATCGCAGATTCAAAATGGAAAGTATGTAATTTAATACGCAAATACTTCTCCCCCTTATGAATAAAAATTTTTATGCATGGCATCAACGATCAAGGTTTGAAGTCCAAAAAGTTTTTTATTATACAAAAAAAGCATTAACTATTGCAAATTGTTATTGTGTTAAAAAATAAAATATGCAGTATACAATTTTTTTTTAAAAAAATGATCAAAGAAAATATTTTGAACTGACGAATTTGCTCCTGTTTGGGCATATTTGTTAGCCATGCAACGAGGAACGACATAAAACCTGTGGGGAAAAAAACAACAGGTTAGATGAAATCAGTATAAAAATACGATCTCACATTCAAAATGGCAAGTTTGTAATTTAATCCTCAAGTGGCTTCCGTCCCTTATGAATTAATAATCTTATGCATGGCATCAACAATCAAGGCTTGAAGACCTATGAAATACTATGCCTTCATCTTTTTATCCCCTTTTCCTCTACTTGAAGGTTTTCAACTAGGTAAAGTATTAAATCCCCGTGGAAAAACCTCACACCGAATTGCTACCGACAACACCGGGTAAAAAAAAATCACCATTCAACACATCCGCTCATTAGCATACCCTGAAACCCAAAACTTCCTACGTCCGCCATGTTTCTCGTCAGCTGACATTACAATCAAAAACTTCTTAATCAAATTACTCTGTCCCACTCTTTTCTACAGTCAAGCGGTGAAAATAATGCCGCGTGAACGCGCTGAAACGTGATCAGGCGGCGGAACTTTTTCCTTCTGGGTACCTTCTTTACTCCTTTTTTTACCATTCTGAATCATTGTGGTCTTGCAAACAATGACGCTGGATTATGTAAATGTGGGACTGGATAGTATTGGTAAATATTGGACAGCGACTTATCTGTTGGTGCAGAAACACCCTCTTGCGGGTTTGTCATCTTCGTAAGGCTGGGGTAATAAAACTCCGAGAACAGCTGAATACTAAGTGGAGGGTGTATTTTCATCATTTTTTTCTGAGGGGGGGATTGGATTTGCAGAGGAAGTGAAATTTATGACAATCAATTTGCTGATTGATTTGTGGGTACTTTTTAATAGATTTGAGGATGAATAATTGGATGTAGATTATACAGGATTGTATTTGATAGTAGAAGACAGCTTACATTTGAAAAGATAATGTTTGATCAATGCTATTGAAGTGATATCAATGGATAACTAATTTAAATTTGAATTTAATGTAGCAGAAATTAAGAAATTGTTAGCATTTTTTTCTTCCAAAAAATTTAAAAATTCAAAGCATCTTCATAATTTTGTGCATAAATTAATAACACTGAGAAAGAAATTTTTTGTTGCGCTAAAATTAAAAAAAACCTGATCTTGCCTAATTCGGGTATGAAGATTTCATGTCTAAAATTAGTTTTGCTCCTAAAGGTACAGATTTTTAATGAAATTTTTTGTCTTTTTTTTAATGAAATTTATAAGTTTAAAAATGTTATATATGATAAGGGGTTGCCTAACTGTTGCGGCTAATTTCTATGGTAGTTAGGGTACATTATCAGGCTTAAAATTTCATAGTAACCGTCTAGAAATGTCGTCATACACGGCTAGTGGCACTTCCTTATAATAACACGTTCAGACTCACACGAAGAGACACTTAATAATATTAAATCACCCTTAGCGACGAATGATAATTTCCTATTATGCATTACGGAAATGGGTTCCTATGCCTAATGTCATCGCAAGGGCTAGGGGCCCTTCACTATTATGGTCTGTTAAAAAGTGCATGAATAAACAGCTTATAATGGAAAGACGCACCTAGCGGCGTATGACGGCATTCATGGACATAGGTTTCTATGCAACTTTAATTGTGACGATGTGCTCTAACTCCCCTAGAAGTTCATCGCAATATTCACTCAACCGCCTGCTGCATATAACTTTTTAATCTTCTGCAATTCCAAAACAAAAGAAAGACTAGATGTGCCATTAGAAAAATAAACAGGAGCTTGAAGAGAGAAACCAATTGCTTATTTGAAATCAGCGATACGATAGTATCTAAGATCTGCTAAAAAAAGATCTCAAGTAACAGAAAATAAAAACAAAAACTATTCCCCTGTGTAATTTTTGTAAATATCAATAAAAATTAAAGAAACGTATTAAACGTATTAAACGTACGAGCTTAGTGGAATAGCAAGCTGAATGACAAATTGAAATTACTCCAATATTTGATTCGGCTATTTAAAATAGAAAAGGATAAAAAGTTACTTTCAGCGCATTTTTTGTCGAAATTATGATTTTAAACTGGTAAAATGTTCGAAAAATATATCGAATGGATTTTACAAATATTTAATATATTATGTATCAAAACATCAAAAGCTTCCTTTTTAGCAATGATAATTTTTTATCAACAATGTATTAAATCTTACGTCATTTTTTATTTTATTTTATTTATGAATTTTTTTTTGTCTGAAGAGTTATAATTTTTCTTCTTACTGTAAGACTTTCATAAAGAATTTAACGTTTTTTTTAATGTCATTTGTGCTTTCATAAATAATAACCGTCAAATATTGTTTAGTATTATTAACGGCCAAAAAGAATAAAATTCTATTTTTCGGACAACACTAATTATTGCATTCTGACACACAAAGTTTCTTAAGCTTACCAATAACAAAAAATTAAATGCGATTATAAACTTCCAAAAACATAAAAAGATGAAATTTAAAAGCAACCTTTTCCAAAAAATTCCAAAAAATTTAAATGCAACCTTTAATGATTGTGGAAAAAGAATATAATTAACCTTTAAAGATGGTGAAAATAAGGAATATTCATTTTAACAATAACTGTGTATTCAATCTATTTCAGAATTAAATGTGATGCTTCAAAACTTTCGTAATAGATCATGACATATTACCAAGAAATAGACCTACTTTCGCATTGGCTGAAAAGTATCCGAGCAGTAATGCCTGTACCATAGAGAAGCAGAATAACAGAGTCCTCCAATTCATTTACAACCCGTATCATGAGTTAATTTTCAATTAGAACCATTATTAATAATCACACTGCATTTAAAATGGTTAAGATTTGAATTCTATTTCCAAAAGAGTGTAGAAAATGTTTTTAAGCAATAAAATATATTGTTAAAGACTAGTACTTTATTGTATCTTATGTTGCACGTCATTTTCGGGACATATGAATTAAGGTTACATTTCCAAAATATTTTTTGCCGTAAATGTGTAGTCGATTCTATTTTGTACAAAATATAAATTGCAATATTGATCAATTCCTAGCAAATACTATGAAACTAACTTAGCGGCAAAAACCTACTAGCCATGTAAGCAATCTTACCTTTAGATTTTTACTCAATTGTATCTTAGATTTTATGCTATTTTTGAAACAGATGAATAACTGTAACAGATCCTAAATATTTGTTGTATTAAATATTAACCAATTATATTTTGTATAAAATATAAATTGCAATATTGATCAATCTACAGTAAAAACCATGAATCTAACTTAACGGCAAAAACGGCATCTTAGATTTTATGTTATTTTTAAAACAGATGAATAACAGTAACAGATCCTAAATATTTGTTGCATTAAATAATAGTTAATTCCATTTTAAATAAAATATAAGTTGCAATATTGATCAATCCACAGAAAAACCCTGAAACCAACTTAACGACAAAAATTTGCTAACCAGTTAAGCTATCTTACGTTTGGATTATTACTTTATGGTATCATACGTTTGATGATCTTGAGGAACACACTCATTACGGCTTAATAGATGCAAAATATTTGTTGCATAAAATGTGAGGTGTATTTATTTTGTATAAAATGCATACTGCAATGTTGCACCATTCAAAACAGCTATCGCGAAGTTAGCTTAAGGCAAAAACCTACGAAACCAGATAAGCTTTCTTTATATGACCATAACTTGAATTCATTATTTTCTGTGGACATTAACTTTTCAAAACTGCTTTGTGCCAGTCCCCGGTTTAACATTAAAAGTGGGATCTGCAAACTCACCACAAATCTCAACTAACACATGTACAACAAGAGAATGCTTAAACCCGGTTTCCTCCGCCACCTCCTTTATTACGCAAATGTGACAAATGATACTTTCCGGTTCCGATCCGGTTCTGACTCAGGGACTTGCAGCGAATCGCTCAGCTCATTTGGACTTTAGGGTCTTCCCTAAGATACATGTGCGCCAGCTGATATTAGACGATTCCAGAACATTTTATTCTGTACGCCCCCGCTAATCCGAAGAATGGGAAGCGGGAGAGAATCGGGATACGGGCTCTGCCCACTAAAACACAAAACGGGGATCACTGATTTAGGGGTGATAAAGGCGGGATTGTTCTGTTATCCTAGCTCCAGCAATTCTGGAACGAGTTTTAAGGACTTAAGATAAGGATTCTTTATTGCGCAGTCCTTAATGATAAGCATGCTTGGGCATGGGGAGAGCATTATTTTAAACGCTCTTGGAGCGCCGGGATAATAAATTATTTAAATTACTCTAATAAAAGAGTTCGGTTATTTAATAAATGAATAATTTAAAATTATGTCCATACAAGCCATAATTGCAGTTATGAGAGAGACAGAGAATTGATGTAGAAATATTTCTAAAGTCTTATCGAACGAGAGTTGCTTTGATTTTAATCTCTTATCGCTTGATAAAATGATGGAATTAAGCACTTGAAATAAAGTGTTTTCATAATAAACTGATTTTTAGATATTCTGAATAATTAAAAACTTCTCATATTGATATTTTTTTTGCAATCCTTCACTTGCAGCATTTATAGAGATTTGCAGTGCTTTTGAAACCTTATCGTTATAAAACAAAAAAGAATTGTAGATATGAAGACAAGGCTTGGATCAATGTAATGGTACCCCAATATAACCCAATTATTCAGTCGAGTGTTTTTAGTGAAAAACATTGGAAGGTAGATATAAGATACTTTTCTCTTTCCATATGAAAGTATCAGTCAGGGTCTTGCTAGTTGCTCCCCCCCCCATCGTTTGAGAAATCTGCCATTATGAAAATGAGAGCTTGGTGGTCTGTATAGTTGCAGTTGAAAGAGGTATTGCTACTGTTATGAGTATAGAGTCCAATATGAGTATAGAGTCTTCCTAGAGTCCAATTTCTGGATTTTTAGGGATTGAGTTGATTCTGATTTTAATTTGATGGACGGCAGCGTGAGACCACATATACGTCATATTGGCGAGAATTTTCTGTAATACAAAGATATTTACTAGATACTAGCTATCCAGACGAGAATTTGATTTAAAAAAACGTTCAGTACTGTCTTGGAAGACAAATTTCTATTTTAGGTTCTTCTTCATGGTCATTGTCTGAGCTGGGACAAGGGTTAATTCGAGCCTGGTGTCTTATCTCCACAATCCAGTGGCCGACAACTTAGTTGGCAGCATTGAATTTCGCTGCATCGCAGATTGGTATGGACGCATCCCTCATTAGAACCCACTTTTATAATGTTTGCACAACAATTTTCCCATTATTTTCCTCCAAGAATAGGATTTTCCACAAAATGAGTTTTTTTTTTGAAGAATGTCTGTGTTTGAACTGATGTTAAGTAAGATAACTGATGCTATAAAACATTTAACAACGAACTGTTATGTGCACTACATTTCCTTCAAAATTCTTGATTCTATGGTGTTCATTCATTTTCGAATTTGAAAAATAAAACAAGTTGCTCTTTAACTTTTGAAGCCAGTGTATGTTAAAAAGAGCTTAGAAGGAGGTTAAAATGAAATTTTAGTAAATAAAGAAAAATCAGATTTAAAAAATAGAGCAAAAGTAGGAAGTTGTTTATGAAACCGATTTTGTTATCACAAATCACCTTAAAAGCTGACTCGACTAAAAATAATTTCCTCTCTAAGCGTACTGGTGACCAGAACATGTTTTTGAACCCAAATTTTCGAGCTTTTTCAAAATTGAATTTGACTTGGTATATTTTTCCAATAAGCTTCTACGTGTTTTTGCTTTTATAGTTAAAAAAAATTTCGTTTTATTTTTAGTTAAACTGTAAGTTTTTTAGAATTCGATTTCTCAAGTTGATGTATTCTTTCTTCACAAAGAAAAAGATAATTGGAAGTTGCTCAAGAGGATGAAAAAAAATTAAAAAATAAGAACTGGAAGTTCAAGGCCCAGAACCGTGAGGAGCAGAGGCCAATAAGTCAATCTCGGGTCCTCGAAGGACTTTTGTGCCTATGAGTAATAGCTTGTAGAATGTTTGAATTTAGAAGATTATAACATAGAGCCACGGTGGTTCAAGGGATAGAACGTTCTATTCCCAATCAGTTGAACCAGGTACGAATCGCAGCGATGGTTGGTTTATACGAATTCTGCTTGAACCAGCCGCAATGGTAACGTACTATATACTCAGTGGAAGACGGATCATGAGTTGGACTTGCCGTTGGACTAAACATGGGAAGTTTTCGTAGCTTTCCTCTTCATGTAAAGCTAAAGAAATTTAGTTTGTTCCATCTAAAAGTCCTCAACGAAGGGTAGTTTGTCATGATCCTGGAGTTCCTTTGTCTTTTGGGTTAGATTCAAAATAACAAGACTACGGAGTTGAACATTGACTGACGTGAACTCAGAATTGGGTCGACTGTTCAACGCCAATTATAAAATAAATAAATCTTAAGCGTTTCGCTAACTATTTCATATTATAATAGTCGGATTCGCAACTATTAATGTATAATATCAATGTCATAGTAATATAATAATGGCTGGGTAATGTATAAATATAAATGAACAGAGTAAGCTTGCTTTCGTGGAATAATTTTCCGTATTTGAGTTACATTGAGAGGAAATCCTCTCAGGGCTAGCCTGATGGCAAGGAAATTAGAGATTCTGATCCATATAATGCTATAAAAGTGTCAATAAAGAAATAGTAAAACCAAATTTTCAGAAATATTTGATTGGTGCCTCTCCTTAAGCTCTTAGAAATATTGCTCTGCTGTATATTCTCTTAATCTTGAATTAACTTTTAGATAAGGCCAAAATATTATATTTCCCACTTTATTGAAAGCATTTAATAATATATCGAAACGTACATTTCAATTATATACTTCAAATCATAGTATATATGATAAAGATAAAATAAAAAAAACAATTGAATACATTCGCAAACACTTTTCGAGTATTTTTTTTCTAAAAGCTGAAAATAATTCGTAATAGTCCTACGAAAAAATAAAAAAAAGGTATGCCACACTGGATCAGGGACGTAATACTTACATGCTTTCTCCGGAACAAGTTAAGGCATGTAATCGCTGCTTCGGATCACTTTAACGCCAGCCACCAATAGTAGAAATACTCTTGGATGGTACTGTACCTTTGGGAATATAGCCCTGGTCTTCTAATTCCAAGTTATAGAGGAAGGGATATCACATTTACTTCTTTTTTCGCTACTCTTTTTCTTTAGGGCTTTGAGAACTATCTTTTTTTTTTTTTTTTTTTTTTTTTTTTTTTTTTTTCTTTTTAACTTTCTTGGAGAATTTTCTCTCTAAGATTTTTAGATTTTCCAGTGACCTCGGTTCGCTCATTAAAAAAAATCGTTTGCCTCCCCTCCGTTGTTTGGAGGTTTATAACGTATTTGAGGTAATATATAGTGATCATTACCAGCTTTTTTTTTTCCATTTAATATCGAATAAAAGATGTTTTTAAATAAAGGAAAAATAAACATGAAAAGCCCTTAAAACAATTTACTTACTTGAAATAATTATTGCTCAATGTTACGTAAGGAATTTTTGCAAACGTTGTCTCCTCATCTCATTTGAAGATTTTAGTTAAAAAGCTTATTAATCATTCTTTCCAACGTTATTTGGAATTTTAAAATGTACTTGGGGGAATACATGGTAAGATTTATAAACATTTTCTTACTACTTAAAATAGAATGAAAGATATTTATAAATAACTAAAAATATAATATAAAAAGCCAATACCAGCTTGTGCTTAAAGTAATTACTTTTAAAATAAAGCATAATGAGTTTTTGTAAACTTCGTTTCATTATGAATTCTAAAGCATCTCCTTTATGGCGCTTAGTTAAAGATGTTAGTTCATATTTCCAAAGTAATCAAGATTCTTAATTTTAGAATATGTTGTCATCAATATAATGTTATCATCAATATATGTTATCATCAATAGCATTACGAATAGATGGTACCGATTGGCATAAATGAAAGTTTAGACTTTGAGGATTGTTATATTGAAAATAACATTTTTTTATTCTTTTGAATCAAAATGCAATTATTTTCACCATCAGATGATTATTACCACCATTTCACAGTAAAAATTATTTAAGTGTTAAAATAATTTCATACTGAGCAACATCTGTACAATTATTAGCATAAATGTAAAAAAAGAATCTTTCATTTGATTTCTTTGGACGTCATTTTGAAAAAGAATTTTATAAAATATGTTAGAGTTCTAGGCATAAAAAGGGGAATTGGCAAAATCCACGATGAATAATAACCCTAAGGGGTCCAATTATTTTCGACCCCTTAAGGTTAATTTTACTTTTTGCGCATTTTGCTGTATCTCGAAAACTTTTTAAGCAAAAGTGATTCTATGAAAAAAAAACTTTTTGTAAACGTTTATTATTTTTTATTATATTTAATAATAGTCGAAAAAATTTTAAATTGTAAGGAGTACACAATTTTTGTAAATCATTTAAAAGGATGCAATTTTACATGGCAAAGAACAAAATTTGAGCGAAATTG
Source organism: Parasteatoda tepidariorum (assembly GCF_043381705.1). Lineage (NCBI taxonomy): Eukaryota > Metazoa > Arthropoda > Arachnida > Araneae > Theridiidae > Parasteatoda > Parasteatoda tepidariorum. Next base: position 20,103,772 of record NC_092206.1, read on the forward strand.
GATTTGAGTGATTTAATTTCTCAGAAACTATTCCATCGATTTCGCTTAAATTGTGTATTTTGTCCCATAAAATTACATTCTTTAAAATGATGTAAAAAATTGTATACCTTACAATTCAAAATTTTATTGACTTTTATAAATTAAAATAACAATGATTAAATAATAAAAATTAATAAATATTTACTAAAAGTTATATTTTGCATTGAATTATCTTTGGATAAACGGATTTTATAATTGTGTGCAAAATTTCTAAATTCTCTTAAAAAGTTTCCGCGATATCGCGAATTACGCAAAAAATAAAATTAACATTAAGGAGTCAAAACTTTGGACTGTTCTCCTAACCAAACTATGGGGTCCATATTTCCCACATTGCGGCTACCCCTTATATTTTGGGGGTCAGAAATCCAAAGCCGTTAAAAAAATGTATGTTTATTTAGAGAAAGTAGGTTTTTTCGTCTGATTTCGTAACTTAAAATAACGTCTGGACTAAGCAATTCGCATATTTAATGTCATCTCTTGAAACCTGTGAAGCTGAGTCATAAAAAGTTAAGATTTGATTATTAGATCAGAAGTTATTCAGGGTGGTCTGTTTTTTATTTTGCACACCTGCAATATTCGTCAGAAGATGTATGTTAGGAACGCAAGCAGTGAGATGGTAAAAGGTAGTGTTCCACTGTTATATTTAAAAAATTATCTCAAAAATGGAAAATATGCTTCAGAAAACTTTTTATTCCCAGGAATATGATTCAGGTATAAAGAAATTGCTCAAACGAAAAGATGTAATTGATGCCTAAAGAATTGCTGGAAGAGGTGCTCAAAGAAATTGCTCAAAAGATCTTTCGCCAGCTGCAATACGAGCTTTACGCCTGCCAGGGAACATACATTTGTGAAAATAATACGAAATTTCTTCAAAACTTCAAAAGTAACTTTATGGATTCTCATTTATTTAATTTCAATACGTTATAATTAGTTAATTTAAGAGGTAACATAGTACAGACACGCTAAAATTTAGTGAAACATTGATTATAATTTTCTAAATATGTTATTCTAATGTACTGAATTTAAAATTATAAATTGCTGAAAGTTACAATTATAAAATAGATAATTGTTTTAACAGAAATACTCATATACAGTACAAAAATATTTAAGGGATTCAAAAATATATATATATGTTTTTTTGCTTTGTTGGTAAAAACAATTATTTTACCTGTTTAATACTTGAGAAGTTTTCTTGGCATAATACTATTTGAAATTCGTACCTATATATCATTTATATTAACATATTTCACAAAAACCTTCCTCTCCAATTGTTTGGGGGATTTTTTATATTTATTTATACAGAAATGTGATAAGAATTAAATAAAGCATGTAAATTTGATATAATAAAGTACGAAATCTTTAAAAAATAATTTAGAATGCTTAATACTTATTTCAATAATGCAGATAATCCCTAAATAAGATAAACTCAATGTTGCCACCAATCACAAGAAAATTTAATTTCTTTCCTCCCGAATATCCCTAATGAGTTTCATTCGGTTATATTTTCGAACGTTGAGCTTACTTTGATCCAAATCTAATCAGTGTTTATTTTCCCCTCATTTTTCGAATAAAATTACCGAACAGAAATTTCCACACAACTTACACATCCAATTTTGGTTGAATACATTACTAGTTTCTCTCTAGAGAAAAGTTGTTTGTTTTACAAGTTTATGATTTTTATTTTAAAGCATAATTGTGTCAGTAAAATTAGACTTGCTCATTTTAACTTCATTTTTCGTTTTGTTTTCTAATGATCTACTCTTTTCGAATTTGGGTTGCAAGGCAATTATTAGTACGAGTTTGTTACACTTTATAAAGCATTTATAATTATGTTTGTATATGTTACCTATGTATATGTTTGTATGTATAACCAATTTTGTATAAGCTACTGGTATTTGTATACAATGACAAATGCTCATAACTAAAATATGACAGTATGTTGTAAACCTCAGAGGAAAAAAATGCAAATACAAGATGTTTATTTTTCATGAAACTTTTTACATTAAGCAATTTATTTGCTTATCCATAAAAATATTCAATTGGTTAAAACATCAGAGTAAGGAATACCGGGTAATAGCCTTCAAACCTGAAATAAAATAGCATTGATTCCCAGGCAAGTGTGTACCTGGGAACGACACATGTGTCCTTGAAGTGCTATTATCCTGGTTAGTAAATTAAATTTTCATGCCTTTCTTATAACTAGAAATAGTTATTCAGAAAAGAAACAAATAGTTATTCAGAAAAGAAACAAATTCATAAAAATATTACTTCCAACCAGTTCTAATAAACCATAATCATATTAATTAAAATTAAGAGATAATCATTCGATATAATTTGCCTGTTTGTCATTTTATTAATTGTTAGGCAACAAACGAATAGTTTGATCGTTTCATATTTAATCATTTCATATTACGGTATAAACTACCGCTGCTCAGTGTGTCAGTACTTTTTACCATATCCATTTTTACTGAAACATGTTACCGAACAAAATATCTGATACACCGTTATTTTTATAATAATAATCACTGAATCACTCCAAATTAATAAATATGGCGTAATTTTTATTGTAATAATCACTGAATTTCCTTAATTAAATTAATATTACTGTAAAAATTACGATGGAATATTTTACATAAAAATGATTTTTGCGCTAAAATTAATTTTACGAATGACGCAAGCAAAGTGCTGATACTTTATACCGTAGTTTGATCCGGAATTTTATGCAGTGCAAGACACTTTACGGAATTGCGTACAATACCTCAATGTAAAATATGTCAGCAACATATATATTTAGCCTGTAAGTTAAGATAAAAGATTAAACTGTAGAAATCGTTTTTATCAAAACTATTTTAAAACTCTCACGCAATTTTAGTATTTTCAGCACGAAATATTTCAATATATATTACCTTTATTGCTTTCATTCAAAGTTCAATCAATAACGATAAAGACAGAACACTGACAAAAACACGCAGAATCCGTCTTTAATTATGTATAGCTTCTGATGATAAAATTGGCGGAGTATTTAGAAAAACCAACGAACTAAACCCTTAGTAACAAGATAAAACATTCTTAATTTCCATCAAACTATCTCATTAAATCCACCATTAATATCGAGGGAATCAGAGCACGTATAATATACCGTCATTGCAAATATTTATACGCATCTTTGTAACTGGAAAATGAATTTTGCTTTCATTTATACAGAATTTATATGATACAAATGTATTAATATTCATTAATGTTTGTTGCGTTTGCTAAAAAAAGTCCATTTGAAATTGATTAAAATAAAGTATTTTTTTAAATGAAGCAAAGTGTTTTAAAACATCCATTGCTATATTGTTTGAGAGTTTTTATGTGCTAATTTTGATTCTAAATCAATTGAGTTCGAGTGTTTTCAATAATAAGGAATTTTTTTAACAAGATCGAAATATACACAATATTTACTTTGATTAAATTAATTTAATTTAAGAAAAAATTGTACTGTGTGGGTTTATAAAGAGATTATACTATTTTGTTGTTAATTTTCATAATTTGTAAGTATTTTTGTGCGTGTATGTGTTAATTTGTAAGTACTTTTGTGCGTGTATGTGTTAATTTGTAAGTATTTTTGTGCGTGTATGTGTTAATTTGTAAGAATTTTTGTGCGTGTGTGTGTTAATTTGTAAGTATTTTTGTGCGTGTATGTGTTAATTTGTAAGTATTTTCGTGCGTATATGTGTTAATTTGTAAGTATTTTTGTGCGTGTATGTGTTAATTTGTAAGTATTTTTGCGCGTGTATGTGTTAATTTGTAAGTATTTTTGTGCGTGTATGTGTTAATTTGTAAGTATATGTGTGTATGTTGCCGTGAATGACCGAAATTAAGAGAATGTCGAATTTCATTGGTGAATGTCAATAATCACATAGTGCATGTCCGAAATCACAATAATCACATTGGTGCATGTTCGAAATATTTGTTATATCCGATTTCATATTAATTTATTCGTTGATATTATTATATTTATTCGATATTTTAATATTTGCTGAGGATAGATTAGGAGAAACATAAGAATTCGGAGTACCGGTTAATGCATATTGTGCAGTGGCACTTGATTTTAAAATAACATTGATGTAAGGCATACCGACAAATGTATACAGGGCAGTGGCACTTGACTAGAATTAGTATATATTTTGGACATTTACCAAAGCGACTATGTGATTGTCAACATTCACCAGAGGAAGTCAACAATCACCAATTTCGTTCATTCACAGTAATATATCTATCTGAACCATAAAAAGCTTCAATTATTCTTTTTATGTTAGTTATATTCTGAATATCCTTTTCTTTTATTTTATTAATCTAATCGAAAATTCACATCCTGTCCTTAAATCTATTTTTGGCTCAACTATGCATCAATTAAAAGCAGGACATTTTCCCCTTTAATCTTCGTGGGAATCACTCGACCTATTTCATAAACCAATAGTAATTTCTAAGATTTCCCTCTTTCCCCTAAATAGACACATTTACGAATTTTACTTTGCAAGATTTTCCCTAACATATAACAGAGGAGCGCAACTTCTCGTGTACACTTTCATGACTGCTNCAGACTACCTTGTGGAATCAATGCCACTGCGGGTGCTAGCAGTTTGAGGGCTAAAGGTGGTCCTACATGTTATTAGCAGGGTGATCATAATGTAATGTCTCTTCGGTGTATATATATATATATATATATATATTGTTTGCTGACATGTTTTTTTGTGAAATTTCATTTGGTTTTTATTCATGTTCCACCATGTTTATTTAAATTGTATATATGTAAATACTCTAATACAATGTAAAGCTTATATATATGAAAAAATAACTATCGCTATAAAATGCTTTTGCATTACCGAATATTGTCTCATTGTTACATAAAAATAATCTACAAAATGTAGTTAAGGGAAGTAAAATAAAAGTTGGTTTTTAAAAACGACAATACACCGTAAAAATAATAATGACAGTAAAGCTTTTAGAAAACTCAACACACTTGTCAGAAGACTTTTTATGAATAACCTACACTAAGAAAACTATTTCAACTTAGTCTTCTGAAAAACAAGTGAAACAATAAATTAAAAAAAATATTAACAGATTATGCGAACGTATAACTTTACAAACAATTATAATACCAGCTACGAAAAATGGAAAAGTCAGAGGTGAATAGTTTTTTATACGCCTCTCGACCCATTTTTTTAAATGTTTTTGAAGTTGAATGAGGGAATTTTTCATAAAGGTAATAATTAAATATTCTGCCATTCTTTTTAAACTCGGTAGAATTTAATATTAAAGTTCCTTTCTTTGGAAAAACTTTTCATAACATTGAATTTAATGAAAAACAGTTTTCTCATTTATCAAAATAAGTGATATGGAAAAATGGTTTTAACTTGAAAAATGCTTACCCTAACACAATAAATGAATCATAAGAATAAGGCTTTATACAAAAGGTAGAAAAAGAAATATGCTCTTGCTTTTGTTGGGGAAAAAATCAACGTCTATTTTCATCGTCTTTTTGTACTCGCTTAAAAAAATTTCATCACATAGAAATGAAAAAAATAAAAAAAAAATATGCATATATATTTTGAAATGCGCTCCTGAAAAATTGAACAATGTTAGAAATGTATTTAAAACTAGCGTCGATGATAATGTCAGATTAAATTTTGCGAATACGGAATTTTTTTTTTCTTTAAGGTTTTCAATTTTATTTAAAATTTCTTTTTCCGTTTCAAATGTTGTTTGGGTTAAGGTATTTAATTAAATTATGCATATTAAATTCCATAGATTTTTGCATCTAAATTTTTTTTCACGGATTATAAATTACATTGCGATTGTTTACGAATATTACTTTCTATTAGTTTTTTTTCCTTAAATGATGAAAATTTTTTGTTTTTATATACTTTTGAAGTAAAAGTATTTCCTTTTAACGTGTAGAAATCTTTCTCTATCACTCTTTTTATCTTAAAACATAAATCCTGAATAAACAACTTTTTAGTAATTAATTTTATAATTAAGTCAAAAAAAGTATACATTTTTATGAATGCGTCATAATTTAAAAGAAAATTTTGAATTAATTTGTTCATTTTCTTAATAAAAAAAGTTATTTTTCTATTCTTAATTTTTTTAAAAGAGAATGTTTTAAGATACATCATATTTTTGAGATCATTCATTTATTTTTTATTCCTTTTTTTATAAACTTTTTTCATAACTTTTAATTTAGGAACAAATTCATAGAAATCATTTAAACACTTCACGCATTTCAGATCAAATTAAATAGTGTAATGATATTCCTTTTCATTTTTTGCAATGTCAAATTCAGACTAATTCTTTTCAAAATTAGAACTACACATTATATATAGAATACCGTAGGTATATAACAGGACATAACTATGTATTTTACATCTTTAAGTCCAAATATTTGCATAGTTATAGATTCAAAATATTTTTAGAATAAAACATCAAACCGAATTTTTTTTTAATCCAAAAAATATTGTATCCCCTAAGAAACGTTTAGTTATTACTTATTTCAAACTTAAATTTACTCAGCAAAAATATAAGCAGTCTCATATACTTTTTAATAAAATAAACATAAATAGCATTGATTTCACTTTTAAATAAATCATTTTAGTATTTTTACCACTACCGTTAAAAAAAGGCCGCCAATCAGAAAGAGTAAAACATTTCAGATTTCATCCAAGTAATCTAATCCATCTGAATCTTGGAAGTTGTCAACGTTCTTCAAAATGCAATCCATTCGGATGCATGGCATCTGTTGAGATTAAAAGACCGCCAAACATCAAGCCAGCTTGCAGACATCAACCGCCAATGCGCCAGGTGAAAATGGAACGAATAAAAATAAAAATAATACGTTCACAATACCTCACGCTTTAAACAATGTTTCTAAATGTATGTGACTTAAATCAAGTCAAATCTGGGTTTTAGTTTTGACGATGATCAAATGGAAAGACTAAATAATAACTTAATATTTCATGGAAATGTTTTTATCTTAGTTTAATCATTTAAGTTTTAGTTTATGCATCTTGTTATGGAATTCAGTACGACAGCTGCCTAATTTGATTTCGTTTTGTTGTTCGTAAATAGAATAATTTGAGTTACAATGACAGTAAATTCTGTGGTTGGCATTTCGTATTCAATTGAAGTCATAATAAAAAAATTAACCAAATGTCTCCATTAACACCAGCCTCGCGAGGGGAAAGGGTTTAAATTTTGATTTATTGAATTGAAAAAAAAAAAACAGTTCTTTGTGTATAGTTACACCTACGGACAAGTGTACTAATTTGGTGAAATTCTGTAGAATTTTGAAGTTATACTTCTTATGCGACTTCCAACAAGGTTGCGTTAAACGTTTAACACTTTATTTTTATTGGCCGGGAAATCACGTGGTAGGATCCAGTTTTCCCTCATTTATTTCCATATTGTTTTGGTTCTCACTAACATAAAAATAATAAAAGTACTGTTTTTTTGTAAATATTTTAGTTTGATTAGATACACATATAATTATTGGGTAGTACTTTTTATTTTCGAATTTAGTGGATAACAATTGTAAAAAATGAGTGAAAACAATCCCACGGACAATGCGNTAAATCAAGTCAAATCTGGGTTTTAGTTTTGACGATGATCAAATGGAAAGACTAAATAATAACTTAATATTTCATGGAAATGTTTTTATCTTAGTTTAATCATTTAAGTTTTAGTTTATGCATCTTGTTATGGAATTCAGAAAGACAGCTGCCTAATTTGATTTCGTTTTGTTGTTCGTAAATAGAATAATTAGAGTTACAATGACTCTGTAAATTCTGTGGTTGGCATTTCGTATTCAATTGAAGTCATAATAAAAAAATTAACCAAATGTCTCCATTAACACCAGCCTCGCGAGGGGAAAGGGTTTAAATTTTGATTTATTGAATTGAAAAAAAAACAGTTCTTTGCGTATAGTTACATCTACGGACAAGAGTAGTAATTGGGTGACATTTTTTGGAATTTTGTAAGAAAAGTTTTAGCATTTACAAGAAACGGCAACCAAAGAATTTTGACTGAATGGTCAGAAATTTCACCGAACAAAAGTAACGTCATAGCCATGATATTTGTTTCAGAGTTTTAAAACTTAAATATCTAACATTTTGAAACTATAACATTGGTTGTTCCTGTAGTAAAAAACTTGATTAATTTCTAAATTATTTTTAGATCAAACTCTTTTTTCAATCTATTCTAATAGAAATATGGCACGCTCCAATTTCTAAATTTTTATATAATTCCCTAAGTAGTTTGTTTATGCATATAGTGGAATATAAAATAATCTATAGTTGTAGTATACTTTCGAATGCATCACCTTTATTTCATTCTAAAAATACAATACAATTTATTTTATTTTCTAGAATTTTATTAAACTTAAGCTCCCTCCCCCCCTTAAAATAACGATATTAGAATTTTCTACGAACATACGTATGAGAGTATTCTTATAATATATGCATGAACATATTCTCTGAAAGTCTGCCTGAGTATATTCTATAAATTTATGCATGAATATGCATTCTGAATTTTTTCTAGAATGTATTCTATGAATATAGCTGGCATATATATTATAAATACATGCAAGAATTCTATTATTACATGTAATACCTGCATTCCATTATTACATGCTCACTGTAGATGAAAATTGATTTTGAAAACCATCGACCATTATGTAGATGCTCCAAAGACAATCGATACTTATTTTGTTATCTGTTATATTTTCTTAATAAAATAACATAAGATAGAAATAAGGATAAGTGCACTTTTTCTTATTAACAAAGTTTTCTTAATATATTAATACGTTATTGCTACTTTACAAAGAATTTATTTGCATGGTTTTCTCGAATGCAAGGTATTTTTCTATTCACAATATAACGAGAATTCACTCAATCAAAAATAAATAAATAAATAAATATAAGTATTTAAAAGAACAATGATTGTTACAATTTTATAAGAAAATGTCGATAGCGTAATTCTTTAAATAGTAATACAAAATATTTATCATGATTACAATTGAATTCCATAATTACGTGCACCTCACTATAGTTGAAAATTGGTTTTGAAAACCATTCACCCATATGTAGGTGCACCAGAGACTATTTTGTTATGTTATTTTTTTAATGAAATAACATAATAAAAATAAGATTAAGCGAACTTTTTAATATTAACGAAATTAACCAACTATATTAATACGTTAACTGTTACTTTGCAAAAAAATTCGTTGTATGGCTCTTACGAATGCAAGGTATTTTTCTTGAACGAGAATTCCCCCCCCCATCAAAAAATAAATATAAATAGTGAAGAAATAATCAATCTTGCAATTTTGAAAAAATTGTTGATTGCATAATTTTTTAAACAGTATTACAAAAATAAATAATACAACTACTGAATTTCAGCTCTCCAAAATACCCCTTTTTTTGTTATACATACTTCAACTTCTTATAATGAAAATACAAAATATATTTAAGACATACCATTGGGACTTCATACTGAGAAAAAGAGGATCACTTTTTTTACGTCATCAATCATAGGGTGTCATCAATGCACCTAAACAACAAACGTCATTATTCATAAGGGCTATAAAAGGATTATAAATGACTCTATATTTTATAGCTTCTTATTTTATGATCTTCTTTTCATGATAGAAAGCAAGATATATGATAAGAAAATCAGATATGATAGAATGTCTCCAATATTGTATAAAAGTTAAGAAAATTTTATTATACTATTTCATATTGTTCAGAACAATGACGTCATATACAACGACGCAGCAATATTTTTGATTATTTTTCGATCAGTTTTTTGGTAAATTTTTTTTGAAGTTTTAATGAAAATATTTTTATATTAGCAATTGAATTTTGAAGCATTTTCCTTCGTGTATTTTATTGTTTTGTACAGAATTTTTATCTTATTATCACCTTTTAATACTTAAGTAGATATTAACAAAGTTATTAACACTAGGTTGTCTAAAAGAAGTCATATTGACTGCTTTTTAAATGCTTTTCAATATGCAAAAAATTTTCAAATAATAATGCATAAATTAATATTTTCTTTCTAAGTGAAGTAAATTTTTTTATTGTTAATATTTTCTAATAACTTGTTATATAACTATAAATAATATAAAAAATATTAAAAATTAACTAAACAAATTTCTTCATACATTTTATTCTTTCACAATGCAGTCATTTTGACCGCTTTTGGGCAATATGGCCCATATTGAATATTTTGAATATTTTTAGAATCTTTGAATATTTTATTAATAGAATATTTTGGGCAATATTCTAAGTTTCAGTGTTTATAGTGTTAATGAAGCTAGTCACGTCAACAATGTTTCTTATTGTTCACAATAATGACGCCAAATACAATGACGCAGCAATATTTTAATTATTTTTCAATCAGTTTTTTTTTTGGTATATTTTTTTTAAAAGTTTTAAGTTTCATATAATTCATATGAAAATATTATTACCTTGGAAATTTAATTTTGAAATATTTTCTTTCGTGTATGCTATTCTTTTGCTCAAAATTTTTATTTTTTCATAGAATCTCCTTATGCTTTAATAAATATTAAATAAGTTATTAATAAAACTTGTGACGATAACTTTTTCTTCGATTTGTGAAATTATATTTATCAGTGATGAGTATTCTAACTATCTTATAAAATTATAAAGCAACAATTTCGTACTGAACTGAAAATTGCAAAGTAAAGTTCCGCAAGCGTCCGTCGTGGGCTCGGGGGCTTGGCCAGCACTGCAATCGGTGCGAGCCGGGTGTAAAATTTGTATCTACCTGAAATTCGAACCTAGTTCACTTTATTGATAGGCGAGCACTCTATCCTTCGAGCAACAATGTCTCATGTATTTTTATTTTGATTCCAAATAAACATACCTGAGTCCTGGTATTTTAGAAAAAAGAATTTAGATTTTTAATTCAAAGAGATTCACTTATTTTGATACTTCATTTTAAGCCTATTTCTTATCTAAAGAAACTTTTTGACCTACTTTATTATATCAACATAATGTAAAAACTAATAAATTAAAACCCTATTTACTTTATTATTTCCGAACGTAGGCATCCCTTAGCACTTTTAGATTGAAATTCGGGTCTTAATTTAAATAAATTTTCATGTTTCGATTAGTTCATTGTGCATAGATTTTATTCGAACGAAACTTCAACACTAACCAGATATGTCAATCTTAAGTAAGAAGTGAAAAGATAAAATAATTTTATTTTGTTTTCTGTTGAAGAGAAAGGAATTTCTAACATTTGTAGATAGAAAATTAAAATTGAATGAAATGTTTTAAGTAAAAAAAAAATTTTTTTTTTATAATTTTTTTTTCTACACAAAGAAACTTTTTCACCAACTCAATCAATCAACCTAATGTAGAAAACTATAAAATATATATTGTGCTTTATTTCATCATATTTCGGGTGAAAAATCTATATAGAATAAATCGAATTTCCAGACATCAACAGCTTTTCATAGATGTATATGATTCGATTTCAGAGAATCAATTATCCGTAACAATGTAACAAGACAACGCAGATTATGAAATTAGGCCACATTAAATTCGGCAGAGAGATACGACGAACGTTAAAATGCAAATGGGTGGAATTCTTTAATGCAATCATATAGGCTTACAGTCAAAAATTCTTCTCAAACTATTAAGCCGATGATAGATTTTTCCATCGAAGAACATTCACGGATAACTCATCAACGGTCCTCCAGATTGATTTAGGGTAATGAATCCTCACAATTAAAAGGAGCGAATTTGGTCCAGCCATCGTTGGCAGAATTAATTTATTCGGCAATAATAAAGACAGGATGGGTGCCGATATTAACCCTCTCGGGCTATTCTAGATTAATGCGTCTCGGCCAGAGAGATATGCTGAAGATGAGGCATTGCACTAATCAGTGGGACATTTGCATAAAGTTCTGTATTTACACGAAAAGGGACGGCTTGGCTGTCCAGTTAATTAATTACTGTCGCAGGAAAAGAGGAATGCCGTCCCAGGAAATGAAACAGTCATCAGAAGTCGCTAATGAATTACCGGAGGAAGAAGACTTTGCTGAATTTCGAATCGGAAAATGGCATCAACGTTCGCCTGATGGGTCGTGATTGGGAAAAGAAGAATTGTTCCTTGGTCAGGCTGCAAGTTAATTTATGTCAGTGTCGATTTGTCGTTTTCTATCTCAATTGGTCGAATAAGATTTTTATTTTAGCAGAAATCGGAAATTTTTATGAAGAACATTCATTCTAAATCTTTAAGACATTCTTCTTGATTTTTAAGGCATTTTTAATATATTTAATTACTTAAGCCATATTTAATCTATTGTTACAATCTATTTATTTCATTATCGGCATTAAACAACCAATCCAGATAGCTCAGGTCGTAATATTAAGCTTTGTAACTGTGCAATATTTTTTCAATCCAAGAAGCAAGAAGAAAAAAAATTCTGATAAAAATTATGTGGACATTTTGAGTAAAACTAGCCAACAATGGATAGTGGACAACTATATCTCACATATAATTGTAGATATTATTTATCTCACAATTTATCTACCTTTTGGAAACATTTTGTTGTCAGTTTTTAAGGTTCAATTTCGTATTCTTGAAATTTTTTAAGCCTACCCAAAGGACAAGGGAAACACATATTTTGAATGAGAAACTTCTCCTTTAAGAGAGGCTTTTTTGAGGGCAACCAGTCCACAATGGGTTAGTATTAGAAAACTCACACCCAGGTTCAACTCGAAAACTAGAGAATTCATACTCATGATTCATCAAACGCTGAGAATGCTTCGCTATCAATTCTTCAAGTGACCCGCTTGCAATTGTTAATCCAGTCCATTAGACAAAAAATCTTTTGGTGACAAATATTTGGAGAAAATAACCTTAAAGGAGGTATTTTGAGTAATACTACAGTAGATCAGGAATAGAAATAACATACCCACGTTTAGCCAATGCCTCCGAGAAAAGAGACGGCCTCGGTACGGGTTATCATAAACAAGAAGTTTGATCCTTTAGTAGTCTAAACGCAATCACATGTTTCATATTTTCAACCACAGCCCGAAGGAAGTGTCATCTTTCTTATTTTTCATCTACTGCGCACTTTATGTTACGTCAACACTTTATGTTACGCCAACTAAATTCATCTGTGGTGAGGCCGTCTTTCTTCTATGAGGTGTTGGTTTAGCTCGATGGGAAGAGAATTCCAAATCATGGTTCATCTACCAGAAGGAATATTTTGGTTGGTTGGTTGGTTCTAATTCCACTTGACATACTAGCAAGCCTGCTGGGTGAAACCAATCTGATTTAAGGCAGAGGGTGCGCTTCCTGTTCTTCGTTAACGCCATCTATGGCCAAGAATTCGACTTCTACCACATCATAAGTCACACCTTTTTATAAGGCGGACCCATTCATACATCCATTTATTCCTCCACAGATCGTAATTTTGACCTGAATCAGAGAACGATCGATCTCCAATCCAGTACCCCCAGAGGTATTGATTTGTTATGGGAACATGGAGGACTTTGCTACATGACAGAATTTTTACGTGCATCAGTCACGAACTACATGGGGAGTCTTCGGCCGGCGGGATTTGAATCCACGAACTCTCGGACATGTAGCCAGGGCCCTACCGACCAGGCTTTCTCAACCTAGGAATATTTTTCGTAAATACAGTGATGATAAAAATCGAAAGCAATAAACGAATTCACAAGCAAGAGCTTTCAGTGGAAATTGGGCAATTTTTGAAAGTGGGAATTTTTAAGAATATACTACTTGCGCCATAGACTGTTTACATCTTGCAGTCTATAAATTTATCATACACGATGAAGGGTGATCCCTAATTTCCTCTTTTAATATACACTATTAGAATCCTTGACATAAATGATATGAAAATTACATAAGCATAAAGTGAGAAAAAAGAAAAAAACATTATGAAAGTCTGAAAAATCACTATTAAAGAAGGCGATAATTCATTTTATTTTATAACTGGCGTTGAACAACCGGACCAATTCTTAGTTTACGACTACCAATGTACTCCATAGCCTTGTAATTTTGAAAAAAAAGCCAGAAGACAAGGAAACTTCCGGTTCATGCAGTGGGAGAAAATAGCCTTCGTGGAGGACTTTTTGATGGAACTAGCCAGCATTTACGTTACATGGAGGGGAAAGTCTTGAAAACCTCCCACTATTAGCACGACGGCAAGAGAATTCTAAGCCATGATCTGTTTACCACTGAGGGTATTTTACGTCAGCACTGTGGTCGGTGCGAGCTGGGGAGGAATTCGTATCGACTAGTCATTGCTGGGATTCGAAAATGGGTCACGTGATCAGGAGGCAAGCTCTCTATTCCTTCAGCTACCACGGCTCAAAAAGGCCAGATTAAAAATATTAATCACCGTTTGATTGCAGGAAAAAATTCAGAGAAGGTAAGATATGATCATCATAAACACCTCCGAATTTCAATCGACAGTTAAATTGGTTTTCAAATTTTTATTACTATCTGCCTCTATGGCAGATTTTGATAAAGTTTATTGCATTTCCTTGCCAGAAAATTAATTTGCAATGCCTAATGTGTATCTAGATTTGATTTAATTTTTGATTCTAGAAATATATTAAGAGCGGTGATTACAAAATACCCTAAGTGAAAGAATATTTTTAAAAAAATCGAGTAACAATTATTATTAAAATATTGATTAAAATTATGTAAAAAGAATATTTTTTTAATGTGCTGCAGTTGGATAAATACTTTTAAAATATTTCATTTAAAATTCTCCAGTTATGAACTTAAATTAAAAAAAAATATTTTTGAAATAACCTTATAACAGACAATTGCGTCGAATTATAAAGCTCAAAAGCCAATTTATAAATTAATCTCAACAATCGTTCGCAACGAAAACTTTTTATAATTAAGTTTGTAAAATATGTATTGTAATTGAAAGAAAATTTTTGATTGGTAACCGGTTATTGCATTCTTTTGGAAGAAATTAAAAGCCTTAAGGCATTTATAAAGCATTGTCAAAGCATCAGACTTCATTAAAGTCTCTTGTGTTATTCAAATCTTTGTCAATATTAACTTCATGAATATGAAACGATTTTTAATATGGCGCCATTTTATATATTATGTGATGAAGAAAATTTTAATTTCGAATATTTTTTGGCATAAGATTCTTCTAAGAGAATAATCCTTCAAAGCTAAATGGAGGGAATATGTGTTCTAATTTATGATGAAAATCATAATCATCTTCCGCATAGAAAATATTTTATTAGGAAAATTGCCTGCGGCTAAACAATTTGCCAAACTTTTTTAAATGCTTTCAATAATGGATAATGTATATTGATAAAGAATAGAAAAACGGTAAAATAAATTAAAAAGAAATAATAATGATGATTTTTTTTTATTATGCCTTGTTTTTTTTTATTTTTAAATTACTCGTTTCAGAATAATCAATAACAGTAAAGCAAAACTTGTTAAGTCTTCAGTATGCAAAAATAAAGTTTAAAAAATAAATTAGAACATTTGAAAAAATTAAAAAAGAAGGAAATAAAAATTAAAAGAAAATAAAACAAATGAAACAAACTAAAAAGAAGAGAAAACTTGGTAAGAGCATTCAATAAAATTAATATGTAAACATAGCTACTTAGCAGCTTTGTCTAAAATAGAGTTAAAATGAATGTATAACTTAATGGAAAAAATGACATAATGCTTCTGTATTAAGGTAATTAAGGAAAAAGTGGATAGTACTTTTTAAAGGTTACAAAATAAAACTATTGCTAGAAACTATGTCTGATGCAAAATTAAAAGAAATGTGGAAGACCTGGGAACAAACCTCAAAGGAGGAGTTTCTGGAAATAAAGTTTAAAAAATCCATTAGAACACTAAAGAAAAAAAAGCTAAATTAAGAAACAAAAATTAAGAAAATAAACAAAATAAACTTAAAAGCGAAGAAAACATCCTAAGAGCACACACTTAAATTAATAGGTAAAAATTGTTATTTAGAAACTTGGTCAGAATTAAATTGTACTGAAATGAATGCATATTTTAATAGAAACAATATATTAATTTTGTTATTGACTATATACTATATTAATTAAAAATTGGGAATAATGCATTGTCATGTTTAAAAAATGGAGCTTTGCTAAAAACTATGCCTGACGTAAAAATAGAAAAAAAAGTCTGAAGTAGAACTAAACAAATAAAGAAAGAGCGAGGACATCCTCGAAGTACTCAGCAAAATTATTAGGAAAAACTCCCTACGAAGCAAATTAGTAGACATAAGATTAGGTAGAATTGGAGGTATAGCTTAATGAGTGAAAAGGTTTAAAGCAGCTGCATTTTTTAAATTACAGAGTAAAAATTGGTCATAATATGTTATCAAGGCTATAAAAGGAAACGTTTCAAGAAACTGTGTCTGACACGAAAATAAAAAAGTCTAAAGAACTATATAGAACACTAACAAAAAATGCAAACAAAATTCTGTGGAGCAGTTGGTAAAATCAAAGGAGAATATTACAACATTACTACTTATACTAAGCCGTTTGCTTATACTTAGTCAGAATTTGATTTGATTAAATTTTATGTGTAATTTAAGCTAAAATTTCCGATTGCAGCTATATTTATTTTATCCTTTTTTATTCAAACAGTTTCAATTTTGGGGTACTGTATTAGGCTCAGAAAATAATAATAATAATAATACGTAAAATTAAGAAAAAATAATTTAAAAATAAAGAAAAAAATTAGCAGAAAAGGAAAGAGGCAGAGTTAAATTTATTTTTATATTACTTTCATTTAAATATGAAACGATGGTAAGACTAAGCAAAAAAACACATACACGAACTTAAATGATAAGATTTTAGTTTCTCCTGACAATAAATCTAATTGTTTTAACAACTAAATGCGAATACATAAAGCTAAATAAATGAAAGTAATGTAATATAAAACATTTCAACTTAATAATATAACACAATAATATATTAATGCAATATAATAAAAGAAATCCGAAGTTTTCTATGAAATACTTTGTATTCTGTAATCTGTTTATTCCTTACATTATAGCAATATATCACATATTTGTTCTAGTTTACAAAGAAATATGATATTGCTGGGTTAGAAAAGTTAAAAAAAAAAAACCTTTTCTTATACAAACGGAACAAATAAATACTGCTATAGCAAATAGTGAAAAAGTTCATATAGTTAAATATAAAATATAACTTTTTTGTATATTTGATACCTTATGCACATATCACTGGAATAATACAATTTAGTTATACAGAATAATATCATTTATATATAGTTAAGATACTGAAAATTTTGTACATTATGCATCCATGATTCTATTTATAATACACAAGTATTATAAAATAAGAATATATTATTTCCGAATGCATTGGAATTTAATTTAATATTATTAATAAGGAATAACCCAGAAAATCATTGTATTAAATAAATTATAAAGACTGGCACATTTCACTGATAAAAGTAGATGAAACAATCAATAAGAGTAAATAAAATAAATAACCCTTTTGTTAAATATTAACACGCAGTTTAAAAAATAATATTAAATTTAAGTTTATATTAGATTATGTTTGGCATTATAGAAGTTGATATTAATTAATATTAAGTTTGGATTAAAGTCTCATGTAATTTTATTTTCATATAAATATGAAATAATGGAAAAACTAAGCAAGAAAATAATAATTGCGCGAACATAAATGATATGATTTTTAGTTTTTTCCAACAATAAACCTAAGTGTTAAAACAACTAAATGTGAATAAAAATAGAGAGAAAGAAATTAAAGTAATGAAATAAAAAAAGCATTTCAACTTAATTTAAATAACTATGTTAATAACACAATATAATAAAAAATATCTAACGTTTTCCATGAAATACTTTGTATATATATAATCTGTATATTCCATACGCTATAGCAATATAACATATATTTGTTCTAGTTTACAAAGAAATATGATATTGCAATGTTAGAAAAGCTAAGAAATGTATCTTTTTCTTATTCGAAGGCAACAAATAAATATTATGATAGCAATCATTGCGAAAGTTCAAATGGTGAAATATAAAATATAACTTTTTTATATATGTGATACCTTATATACATTTCCCTTGAATAGTGGAATTTAGTTATACAAAATAATATCATTACATATAGTTAGGATAGCGAAAATTTCGTATGTAAAGCATCTAGGATTCTTTTTGTAACATAAAATAAGAAAATATCATTTTCAAATGCATTGGAATTTAATTTAATGTCATTAATAGTGGTTATCCAGAAATTTAGTGTTTTTAATTAGAAATAATTGTTTATGTCACTTAAAAGAATAGATGACAAAAATATAAAATAAAATAAATAGCCTTTCTTGCTAAATAATATTACACACACGCTAAATTAGTTTAAACATGAACAGAATTTTAATTAAAAGCACAAATAATGTCAAGTAAACAGACATATTATCTCTTCGGTACTACTGCATACATCGTAAAGGGTACTTCATTTCAATACCAAAACAATTGTATGTCTATGTATATAGTTGTCTCGGTGCTATAATGACGAAAATAAATAAAATCAATTGAAATTTATAGCGTTTTTTGCTAAATAGTTATACGCTCATTGTAAATAAATGTAAGCATATAGAAAATTTTAATAAAGAATGGTTAGTCTGGTGCTGCGTATAAATAAAATTAAAGCAACTCTGAAAAAAAAGTACAAATAATGTCAAATAATCAGATATATCAGATATAATCAGATATATGTATATAGTTGTCTCGGTGCTATAATGACGAAAATAAATAAAATCAATTGAAATTTATAGCGTTTTTTGCTAAATAGTTATACGCACATTGTAAATAAATGTAAGTATATAGAAAATTTTAATAAAGAATGGTTAGTCTGGTGCTGCGTATAAATAAAATTAAAGCAACGCTGAAAAAAAAAGTACAAATAATGTCAAATAATCAGATATATCATCCCTTCCGGATATCATCCCTAGCGAAAGTACCTTCTGTAGCGTCAAAACACAAACCGCTTTGTTTCGACGCTGGAGAAGGTACATCATTATAGTACCGAAACAGCTGAACGTCCGATTATGTAGCATTATTTGTGTTTTTAACGATTTAACTTCTTACATTTAAACAGTTATTAAATATACAATTAGAATTTTCGCACGGTTAATTAAGCGAAAGTGGTCTATTCCTCTAATTAACTGTAAATCTTACGGTTAAGAATTTTTTTTCTATATAAGTTTCAAACCGTTTACAACTGATGTATTTAAAAAAACTGAGGATGAAAATTATACGGTTTTGTAACCATTTACATCAAGCATGGTTTGGTAACCGTAAAAATGAAATATAACTAGACACAGAAGTTAGGTTATGTAAGGCTTTTCACTAGAAAAAGGGTAATAGAGTTTGATTGTGATTGAGTTGTGTTTTGTCAAGTGAGCCGTAAAACGCTGATTGATTATTTTATCTAGAGATGCCATCTATCGAGAGAAATAGGGAATACAAAATTATTTCGTGTTAAGAAGCTCTGTGCTGCTACCATCTATGCGTTAAAGAGAGTTGCATAAACATTAAATCATGCATATCATTATAAAAGTTTCTTAGCTTCAATGTATATTTTCTGGATCTTGAAGTAAAGAACGCAGATACTTATGTAGAACATTAAAACAATACATATTATTAAAGTAACGCTTTTTTTAGCTATAAGATATGCTTGTAAAGTACAAAAGTAAAACATATAGATAATCATGCTAAACAATATGCCATACATTAACATTAACATTGGCAACATTAAGGTAACGTTTTCTAGCTTAAGGGTAATGCTTTTATGATCAAAACGTAAAACATATAGATAATTGTAAGTCGAACATTAAAACCATACACAAAGTAACGTTTTCAGCTCTAAAGTATACTTGTATTATCAAAAAAGTACCTCACATGAATATTTATGCAAAATATTAAATTCGTTCATATCCTTATTAATAAACTAATAAAAGGTATGGAATTAGCTTTCTAAATCAACTTGCTAATTTACAAAGAACCTACAAAACCTGAGTTAATCAATAATTCGATCTGCAAACAGGAATGAATTTTACAATTACATTTCTCCAATCTCAGTGTGATAACATAATAACCAAATCCTAAATACATTTATCGTTTCGATATAAACGTTTAATCAACGTTGGCAGAGGGCTTAAACGCGGAAGATATGATCATTTACCTCATGAAATCTCGGCATACTCGCAGACGATGATTAAGTAACTTGAAGGGGGATCTAGCTCTGCACGAACTTCAGCCATTTTATCGTCTTCTATGGATGGCCAAAAAGACAAATGGTCTGTGGTACAGTGATGGGCTGAGTTGTGTAGGTTAATGATAGTTGTTTGATATACGATCGCAATATCGGAAAAGTACGATCGGAAGGAACATGTTCATTTGCATCTGAATACTGTCTCTCTCTTTAGAACATGTCAGAAAACTGTTCTGAATACAGTTCGTTCGATTCGGATGTTTTGCTTTTCGAAGAACTTACAAACGGAACTATTAATCAGTGTTGATAATATTCTTGAGGAAAAGTTGTCTTCTGCTGGAACAGGGGACTGAAGAATAGTTACAGGTAAAATATGGCATTAAATTATCCGATGGTTACAGTAATGTGACAGTGTGACATGAGAAGTGGTTATTACTTCACGAACGCTTTGCGTCTTAATTTTTGAAACAGTCTTTAACAGAGAACATATATCATTCATTAAATGGGCAAGGTAAGTTCTTTTTTGTTCTTCTCTGTTCACCGACGTCAATAACATGAACTATTTATCTTACTTTTCTAACTTAATGTATTTATTTGTGAAATTTTTGTTAAGATTTTATTTAATATCTGCAAAGTTAGAGGGAAAAAAATCTATTCAATGATTTGACGTCGCTTTATTTTTCCATGATTTATCGTATTTCAATTGCTCTCTCGCAATTGCTGTTTAAAACAATCTCAGATATAAAAAACGATCTCAGACTTGTTTTACTCTTGCTTTTTCTTAATTTTTTGCATAAAAGAAAACGTGGTTGTTAATGTTATACCACAGCTATATTCACGCTCGTAGGGAATTGAAAAAAAAAAAAAAATAAAGATATGAGAAAAATAATTTTAATTAAAAAAATAAAAGAATTAAAAAGTTAAAAAATTAAAAAATAAAAATTTAAATTAAAATAAAAAAGTAAAAAATAAATAAATAAATATGTAAATTCATGTATTTTTGTATTTTCTTATTAATAAATAGATATATTTATTTATTTATTATATAAATAAATAAATAAAGTAAAATGGGACCTCAATGACTGAATTGCTTGTATTAGGCGGACCGATTACGCTTTCGATATTACTTTCTTGATTACTCTTAAACTGATGAATAATTTGTGACATCTCAATAACTGTGATAACATGAATAATTTCTGCGCATTTCTGAGCGCAATGTACAAATTTTGAGAGGTAGTAGGACACATCATAATATGGCATAGCAGCAAATGATCGAAAATATCATCTTATGCTGTCAGGAGGCCTCTTCATATGAACTGGCTAATAGTGCACATTTGGTCTAGTACTTAATTTCATGTTATGTTTACGTTTTTTATTGATTACTGTCCAAAACTGCATTTAGATTGGCATTAACTGCATTTTTTTGTTACGTTATTTAATAATTTGACCACTAACTTGGCCAACTCAACTAGCTAGTCACTGAATTTTCGATAAATCGTTAGATTTTTTTACCTCATCACGTAATTCAAATGCAAATTATTTTATTATAAAATGAACCTTATATTCATCAATTTCAAATGAACAGCTCCCATTAGTTTAGTCTGTGGCGTGACTACCATAATTAAACAATAATTAAACATCACTACAATAATTAAACATCAATTCACTAGTATATAAGGCATTCTAACTTGATTAAATCTTGAAGTACCTTTTGATAGATGAGGGTTGTCATTGTCTAGTGCTCTTTCCCCACATTGGTGACCCGGACGTGATCTGAACACGCAACCTTCTGATCTGGAGTCAGATCAGAAGGTTCCATTGCGGAATTACTCCCAATGTGGGGGAATTATCATTAGACAATGCCAACCTTCATCTATCAAAAGGTACCTCAAGATTGAATCAAGTTAGCATGCTTTATATACTAGAGAATTGATGTTTAATTATTGTGAAAGTAGTTACGCCACAAGTTCAAAGTTGCAAGGTTACAGAGAGAAATGTTTGATGAACATTTACGGTACTTGCATATCGGACCTTGTAAAATATTCTTCGTTGTGAAATGAAATAAACTTTAACAATGGGGTATATGCCGACCGGCCTGTGTAGGGGGCAGGGAACTCTCCTTGCACCAGAAAGGTCCTGGGTTCAAATCCCGGGCAAGGCATTGATGTTTCTTTCTCTCTCTGTGTCTTCTATGTCCTTTCTCTTTTGTGTTTGAATGTTTGTGAATGTGACCCGCCCTATAAACGGGTTGCGGTTGTGTGAATGGCGTGGCAGAAGTCGAATTCCTGGCCATAGATGGCGCCACTGAAAAACAGGAACCCTCGCACCCACACTGTCTAAACAGGCATACGAGAAAAAAAATGGGGTATATAAGCTGCAACATTTAAAATTTCAACAAAATATTTAAAGTAACTGTAATACATATTCTTAAATAGCCTTAGAGTAAAAGAATTAATTTTTTCTGGTTCCCTATACGAATTTTTCTATTTCAAATACTTTTCAAAACACTTCAGCGCATCCAATTTCTCGTAATTTAAGTTTTCGTATACAATTACAAATCTCTTTGTAGCACAAAATAAACAAACATATCAACCATGTAGCCCAGCTACAAACCCTCAAGAGAAGCACAGAATAAAATACTACAGTTTTGTTGATGTGGAAAAATATTAGGTCTTAGCTGTCCAATGTATCAACTTATCGTTCGCAAAATCTTTTCTCTCTCATCGAGATTAGGTCTGTTTGTGAAGAATGAAGAGGCGAAAAAAAATATTAAGTTTCCAGAATCTATAGCTTCTGGTTTCACACTCAGAAAGCAGTGGATGTTTATCGCCGTATCTGGAGCAATAGTCTTGACAAATGGCGGAGACATCGTTCATAAAATAAACAGAAGAGAGACTTCTGTCAGAGGAGTCCTTTTCATTTCCCTTATCTATCTTCCCTACTGTCGTCGCAAGCAGTTTTGAAATAAGTATCTTTGAGGACGAATTGTTGAATAAACGTTTCGGCAAGTGGGGCATAAACAAGATTTCGAAGATTTGAAAAGCTGGCAATTTGGCCGCCATTGAAATTCTTTAGTGAGAAAGATCGTTGGCGCACTTTTAAAAAGACAGATTTCAAATGGAATTTAGATTGTCGCCGTGAAGATCTTTTGAAACTGGAATGTAAATAAATGAACATGCTCCAAATGAAAATATCTTACTGAGTGCCTTTGAAACAGTTTAACTTTAAGCGTAAAACATGTTAATTAAAGCTGTCGAATATGCCGAGCTTAAATATTGTTGTAGTTAGAGTAAATATAGGTTCAAATAAACTTTGATTTCTGGTTGAAGTATAGATTTAAAAGCAATCCAATTTCAATTATATTACATATTATCACTTCAAATTTACTTAAAGTTGCTACGAAGTTTTTGCATGGTTAACTTTAAAGCATATTCTTAGAAACATCGTCAAAATTAAATTCATTAACACTAGAAAGACTGAAATACCTATATTGCCCAAAAGCAGTCAAAATCACTGCATTGTGAAAGAATAACTAACGCATAAAGAAATTTGTTTAAAATAAACTTTTAACATTTTTGACATTATTTTCAGTTATATAACAAGTTATTAGTAAATATCGACAATAAAAATAATTATAAAAGTCACAAAATTCTAAGAAATTGTGTCATTATATACATCATTGTTTTTTTCTAATTGAAATTAAAAAGCAGTCAAAATGACTTCCTTGAGCAATCTAGTGTTAAAACCTAAAGTGTTTTAGATTTTGAATTACTAATCAGGGAGAAAAAATTTTATGTATTTTTTTTCCATGATCCATGCCACTATAAACCAGTATCGTATTTTCGTTCCAATAAGTGTTCGTTCCGAAGTTCTTCACAAATGAAGAACTTCGGGTAAGCATAGTGATAAGTCACACTTCTTCCATGTATGTAAATTTAACACTAAACTGCTTATTAGTATTGTTTTCAGATAGATGATTGGCGAATTTCCAGAATTTTCACTAGATAACAGAGACAAAATATAGAAATGTGTCTAAACTTACTTGCGAATCCTAGAATTTTAACTTTGAGGATGGTGTCCTAATAATTTTAAAAGGAGGCGTATCATTATTTTCCCTTCAAACTCTTCAAATATCAAAAATGTCGAAAATTCTTAATCTGATTTCTTATTACAATTTATTGAGCATTATGAAACTACTGCTTCTGCAATGTATTTCGACAAATTCTTCTTTTCTTTTTCTTGTCGGGGTCGTGTTGTATAAAGTCCTTAACTACTTTATAATCTCTCTACTTTTGTATCATTTTTTAATGGGAGTAACTATTTCAAAACAAAGTCACAGCTCTAAATTTTTTTAATATCTAAAATAAAAGCTTCTGAAAATTTCAATAGCGATTGCTCCCTAGCCGCCAGTATTTTTTTTATAACTTACTAGTATACAAGGCGAATAGAAATACAAATCATAACAAGATGCATGACTCTGTAGGAGATGAATAAAAATACAAATTATCAAGCATACTTAAATTTAAGAAAAAACTTCTTAGTTAACAGAAAAATATAATTAACTTAAAATTGCATAAGGTCCTAACTTCCTTTTTTTTATATCATATTTAACAGGCTGAGAAGACAAATTATGAACATACTAAAATTTAAGAAAAAACTTCTTAATTAACAGAATAATATAATTAACAGAATAATATAATTTACAGAATAATATAATTAACAGAATAATATAATTAACAGAATAATATAATTAACAGAAGAATATAATTAATAGAATAATATAATTAACCTAAATTTGCATAAGGTCCTGACTTCTTTTTCTATATCATATTTAACAGGCCGAGAAGAAGAGTATGACTGAGACATATTAACTGAGACAGAAGCTTTTATTTTTTATTTAATTTTAAACTTCAGTTAACTTTCTTTAACTCTCATTATTTCCTTATTTGTCAATCAGTAACCCCCTAAAACTCTTCAAAAGCAAATCATAAGTAAGTATTTGCCGACTAGATAGGCTTGAAGGGAAATCGAGCCCACCCTCCTTTGATAATTATGCACCATCTGCTTGTGAAAATAGACGAAAATAGATAAGTCCAGTTTTGTTTTCCCTTTTGTAGGTGTGAAAACAACAAGAGCGAACTAGAAACAATACCTCTTGGAAGAGAGAAGACCTCTGCACGGGCTACCAGGAACAAGAAATTTGATCCTTTAATAGTCCAAACGCAATGACATCTTTCGTATTTTCCACCACTGTGTAGCTTAGTAGTCGAGCGTATTGCCACCTTCCTTATTTTTCCCCACGGCGCTGTTTATGTTCGTTATGTCTGACTACTAAATTGATCTGTGCTCTTCTGGGAAGCGTTGCAAGAAACCTTTATAGTTTTTCAGCTGCAAGGTGTTGTAGTTGAATAAGGAAGTATTTAACAATCATAGAGAAAGCAAATTTTTCATAACATAATCGAATCGCAACTTTCGCTTCTTTTTTAACTTTTGGAAATAAAATTTTGTTTTCGTATCAAGTATGATTCAATAACCGATACGAAATAAGTGTTATAGAAAATAATAGTTATATCTGAAACAAAACACACTATAGTGAAAGGATATTGATCCTAAAATAATTGCCTTTCATAAATTAAAAACTATTTTTTCTTCTCATTGGAGGCAATATTTTAATATTATCATCTTATCCCAGCCAAGAATTATTAAACAACCATCTGGAAAGATTTATATTGAATATAAAAATCCATAACCCTTATAGTTGAACTCAATAAGGCAAAACAAAGTAATATGGCTGTTATCCATAAATTAATTATTTAGATGAATATTGACTTGAACTGAATCAGCCAATCATAAAATAAGACATTTTTACCAGAATTCATACTGTTCTCTTTTTATATTATAAGTCAAACTAAATGCGCCATTGAAGATTAGCTAAAACAAATTCATGATGTGGAATTACTTTGAAAGTAATAAGAATAATTGAATAAATTATGTGGAAATAATTAATTCGGTTGGAGCTTTAAGGAAAGCGATACTTCTCCAAAAAAAAAGCAAGGAACAAAACGTTTAGGAAAGATTAATTGAATTGCATTTATTCAATATTTTCCATTCGTAGATTATTTTTAAGTGGCAGTAATGGACACAAATGGAAAATTAATTGCTTTTAGGATCAAATTAATTCTCTGGTACATAAAAATGCCCGTCAATTTTAATGCAATAACTTAATTTCCATGATTTGTTTTTCAAACTTATTTTCTCTATAAGTTGAAAATGTTTCTTTTTTCTTTTTAAAAAGTGAGTGAAATGCTTTTTAGTTAAATTCCAAACGAAGAATAAAATAAAAAACCAAATTATTTGATGTGTAAGTGTATTTTAAAGAAATTGTTGAGAAATTAAGACATTTCAAATTACTGTAATTATTTTAATTGACACGGTGCAGTGCTGCTCATTTATTGCTATATATTAGATTATTATGTCCATATTATTATATTATATTATATATTATATTATTATTAGATATTGCTGAAGAAAGAAAAATAATAATAAGCTACTTCAAGGAAAAATAATAAAATATCTTCTCAAATTACTAAGGATATCGTTTCTAGTGATAATGCGTGAGCGTGTTTTGCCTCTCCAGACATTTTTGTGAAGGTTGCTGCTTTTTGTAAATCTTTTAAAAATCTATGCATAATTTTAAGAATTTTATAAATTTTTCCGTTTTTTGTTGTCGAAGATTTTCAGAAGAATTTGCAGAAAAATAATAGTCGATTCTTTTTGCGAAGGTGGTGAAATCAGGCAATAATCTTCTGAATCTAAATCTACTTTAAACAGAGGTTCTTTTATCCAGGAACTTATTTATGAAACAACAAACCAACCAAGTCTTCAAAACAGTTTTATTTTTAGAATTATTTATATGAAAATGTAATGAATTTTTTAGATAAAAAAAATTATTTAAAGAGTTTATTTTTAAAATGAAAAATATTATGATGAGTAAAACATTTTGTGAATTGTCCATTTTAACGATAAAATATTTTATGAAGAATCAGAAAAAGGACCTAAACTTCTTTCAAAATATCCCTTTCACGCCGATTTCCATGAAGGCAATTACAAACTTTCGTGTGTAGTGCTGTTATTAAGAAATTTAGGGAAGCTTGTAAAGTACTTGTCTGGAAATTACAGCAAGGATTAGTTCGATATAAAAATGAGCATTTTTGGTAATATTTGACCCCCAAATGCTATAAATATAAATTATAAGAGTATTAAAGGCGTACACTGTAAAAAATTCTGGATCAAATTACTGTAAAAAGGATTGGCAATCAGGGGGCCAGTGCTTTTTACAAAGAAATCCATTTTCACCGGAACCGTGCTAAAGAACAAAACTTTGATTTACCGTAATTTTTACAGTAATAATTACTAGTGAATCACTGTATCACTCTAATTAAATAAATATTGCTCTAAAATTAACGCTATAGTATTTTACGGTACAATATATAATTTTACGGTATAATTTATAATATTTTGGGTGCATCATTCGTAAAACGGATTTTACGAATGATGCACCCAAAGTGCCAAGACTTCATACCGTAATTTGATTCAAAATATTTACAGTGTAACAGTTTCTAAATATTTAACGTTCTTAAGTATTTGGTACTAGAAAGAAATTAATTTATCACCTTGTGGTATGCAGACTGCATTATTTGCCTTGTTATAGAATTATTACTAACCAAGTGTAATTTTAAATTTTTGTGTGAGAGATCCTGTTTAGTTAAATTGTGTAAATTCTACTCATAAAGTTCTTAATTTGTGAGAATAGGGTCCCGTGTTTTAGATATTCTGAAAAATTTCAAAAATCAGTTTTCTGCTCCAACTTTTTACAAAAAGGTCCTGTTTTGGAGGATTCATGAAAAATATTCTCATATTTTTTACACTAAGTTAAAGTCATGATTTTTTATTGTCAGAATTCTGTTTTTTATAAAATAAAGATATAAAATAAGATTTGAAAAATTACAAAAACTTTTTCAAAAGTTCTCTTTTCATCTAAACTATGAATTAAAAACGTTATCTAATCCATTTTTCAAAGTAAAATTTTACAGCAAAAATAAGTGAAGGACTCGATTTTACTATTTATAATTTGTGAAGGATCCATTTTTGCTAAGAGTGTCTGTTAATGGACCCTTATTTCTTCTAAATAGGCTTCTGATAAAAGAATTCTATTAAATGAGTACTTGTAAAAATTAAACTCTGGAAGAATATTATTAAAATGAGTAAAAATTAATTTATGATATTGCGTAGACATACCTCAAAAAATTATCGGATATAGTTCTAAATTATAGTAATTTTTGAAAATTTGACTAACTAATAAAAGATAAAAAAAATGCGGTTAAAACGTACGTTTTTGAAAATGATTAATTTTATTTTTCTTGATATTTAGTATGAATGTTATATTATAAAGTACTTTTTTAGTTTAATTTACTATATACTGCTATTAAACTTGAAATTAAACTCGAGATTTTGAACGAAAAATTAATGACATCAAAAGGTTTTAAATGAAAAAAAAGAAACTAATAATGTGAAAATATTTTACGCTTTTTAGGAGAAAAATATCTCCATCTCAAAACAGAATCTCATTTGAATAGATTAATATTAATGGAAAAGTTATTTTGATCTACTTTGCAAAACATAATTTTGTGAAAAACGTGTGAAAAATTCCTTTACAGATAAAATGCTTATGATCTTAGAAGCCTTTGTTATATATAAAATTAATAATATATAATATAAAGTTATATATAACATATAATTGCATATAACATATAATTATATATAATATATAAAATAAAAAGCTTATAAGTCTTCTAACAAAAATTCAGTTTTTTTTATATTAATTCTGTGCAAATTTATAATTTTTACATCACTAAACAAAGATAGAAGTAAAAATGATTATATTAAAACCACGAATTTCTTTTCATTTCTGGACTCAAATTTTCTTAACTTCTTAATAAGTGCAAATAAGCGTCAGGGAGATTTAATTTGTATTTGAATTATCTTTACCGCAGAAGCTCAAAATATCCATTTTCCAAAATTGAATTAAAGCTATTTGAATTACAATAAATTTAATAGAATTCTGATGAAAATAAAACATCTACTGGCCTGAACGAAATAATCCAATTCATTGGTTTGTTTGAGCTATTATCAATTCCAATTTAAGTAAATTTCAAAGCAGCCTGTTCTTTGTTTTATATGTTATTACTCATTATCATCTAAATAAAACATTCCATATTTAGCTGTACTTTAGAAATGGTATGTTATGTGAAAATGTAATTAACTCTTACGATTTCAGTTGTTTTCATTCTTTTTACGAACATGAAGAAAATAACCTTACAGCTATGAACTCGCTAGCTTAAGAATAAAAGGAAAAAATGCAGACTCCAGATCATTCTGAAATAACCATCAATAATCCTTAAGACAATATTTGCATTTATTTCCCAATTACTTCATTCTGTTTCGAAGAATGTTCTGGAAAATAAGGAGAACAGAACACAGAACAGACTTCAGACAATAATAAAGTTATTAGCAAAAAGTATCCCGAAGGCACGTTTATCAAAAGTAAGCTTTATTGGAATAAATGTGTTGATAAATATCATTGTTGGAATTGCATTATCTTTGCATTTCCGAAGCTTTTGCAAAAGCGCATTATAAAACGAATGCATATTAAATCATGATAAATTGAGCGTTCCCGTAACAAATGTGGAATAAAATATTGCTGATTTTATTGTTAACTAGGAGAGATGATTTAGCTAAAAGCCATGAGCCTCAGCTAGGAGGAGCAAATAGTTGCTTGCACTAATTAAAACATATCTATCTGTCTTCATAAGCTTATAGTCATTAAAATTTATAAGTGTAGTTGTATAATTTTCGATATGAAAGAAATGAATATACTTACTTAACACAATTAGGCAGTCACTAGAAAATTGAGGAAAAAAGAATTTGCAAAATTAACTGTAATGTTAAATTAACTAATATGTAATACATACCCTACCCTACAATAATGGAAGAGACATTTTATGTTTTTGACATTTTTTTTAAAATTTCTCAAAAATTACTTGGAGGACTAATTTGTAACTTTAGAGGTGTTTAGTTAATGTGAATTTTCACACTTAGCAATAAGGTTTAGAGATTTCGGAGGTTTGAGGGACTGGCAATTAATTAGGAAAGGAAATAAGTATTTTTGAACACCTTATGACAGAAAATTGAGCAATAAGCTCGTAACTTGTATTGATCACTTTGTTATTTTCAATAACTGCGTTAAATTTAGTAAACCTAGCTTAAATATTATGGAAATACGGAAATTTTTTTTAATGATAAAAAATGAATTTTTTTGTCTTAAGTTTCTTTGCTATAACTTTAAAAATATTCAACAAAATAAAATAAAAATTTGGAACAATTTAAAATTAATTACAAAATTATTGTTTTAAAATAGAAAGAAAATTCGTTACAAACTGTGCAAGATATGAGCACTTAAAGTAGTTAATTTGTAAAGAACATTTGTGGATAAAATCTGATTTGAATATCTTAAAAATTTAAAAAGTTTCAAGCAATTTTCGTAGTGTCTTCTGTACTTTTCAAAAGGAAGTTCAAAATGATAAGGGATTTTTCCCAAATTTCATTTAACAGTATTGCAAATAACGCAACAATATAATGGAATAATGAAATTTGTGGAAATCCCCTTATTATTTTGAGCTTTTTAATAAATTTTTATAGTAATAAAGATATTTTTTAAAAGCATAGACTAGTTATGTTTAATGTAATTTAATTATAACATGTATTTTATATGGCATACTTATTTGCAAATTATGTGTTTCGCATCCTTCAATTTTTTATCTCATTGATCAGCAGTCCCAAATTTGAAACTATCAAAGCTTATAGTATCTTTTTAAAGTCAAAGTACCTTGTAATCTTTAACCCTATCCTGAAAACAAGGGAGCTCCTAGATCAAGTATTGGGACAAACTAGCCTATGTGGAGAACTTTTTTGATGAAACTAACCAGCATTTGAGTTACATAGAGAGGAAAACCCCGAAAACCTCCAGCGGTTAGCTCGATGGAAAGGGATTCTAACCAATGACACGTTAACCACTAAAGATATTTTATGTTCGTAAAGTAGTCAATGCGAGCCGGGAGCAGAATACGTATCAACCATCCAACGCTGGGATTCGAACCTTCTTATAATTTAAAATAAATGTTTTCTCACTACTTTTATATCAGTTATATACGCTAAAAATATTCTCAATGTATGAAAATAAAAATTTGGCATGTGTGATAGGGTCAGAAATTGAAAAATAAAAGCAGAGACATAATTTAGACTTAAGCAAATGTATAAAGTGTAACGCGGATGAACCTGTTAACGAGAAAGCATTTAAAGTGAATGTAAAGCTTCTTTAGGAGGGATGCGCCACAATAAAACGCGCAGTTGCACAGCTTTTAGTTTTGGGAATGAAGAAAATGTGAACTTTTATCGTTGAATGGTGGTTGTTTGTGGTAAGCATTGGCTAGGACGAAATTCTTTTTTTTTTTTAATTTTCGCTCAAAAAGTGATAATATGAATGGATCTGCCAACTCCAGCACCAGCAAACACTGTAATCACCAATTAATGTTGATTGGTAATGTAAATGTATAACATAAGTAGGATTTATTGATAAAATAAGTGGAGATAATTGAAGAGATACAACCTGCGACATCAGTTCAGGACAAAGTCCGAAAAAAGTCGCTTTAAAATTTAAAAAAATACCACAGTGTGTTGTTCTCTCTTAAGACGCATTCATCTTTATCACGATTTTGCATTTATTTTTACATAATTTAGTTGAAATCTTATACTTAATAAGCAGTGTACAGTCGACAAAAAAAAAAGATATCACCCNCATTTATTTTTACATAATTTAGTTGAAATCTTATACTTAATAAGCAGTTACATACTTATCCTACTTTGCTGTTCAAAGGCTGTGCGTCAAAGGGTAACGAGGGCACCTGAAATAATCCTATGTTCTAAATATATTTTATGAGAAAAAGATTTTATCAGACTTAAATTCTGCGTTAAATACATGTCATTTTTTAAACTATGCTTAACTATCCTTACGCTTAATTTTTTTCTGTTTTTGGAAATCGAATCTCGATTTTTTTTTTAAAATTTTTATGACAATATGGCTACGCCTTTATAGTTACAGTGTGCAGTTTAGAGCTAGGGTGGCTCAGGTGATAGAGCTTTTTCCTCCTAATGAGGTGACCCATTTCCAAATCCCAGCAATGACTGGTCGATACGAATTCTGGACCCGGCTCGCTTCGACCACAATGCTGACGTAAAATATCCTCAGTGATAGATAGATCATGGGTTGGAGTCCCTTTGCCATCTGGCTAACTATGGGGGTTTTTCGTGGTTTTCCTCTCCATGTAAGGCGAATGCTGGTTAGTTCAATCAAAAAGTCATCCCAGAAGGCAAATCTCTACTAATACTTGTATTTAGGAGTTCTGTTGTCTTCTGGATTGGATTAAAAATAACAAAGCTACGGAGTTGAATATAAGTAGCCGTAAACCCAAAAACTGGGTCGGATGTTCAACTACGGTTATAAAATACAAAATAAAAGCACACTGTGAACTTTGGAAATTAGCTTTACCTCGGGATACAACCATTTTTATTATTAAAATATCTTTTACTTAAAATCGATAAAAAACTAAAATAAAAGAATCTAGCCAAACTAACGGTATAAGATTATCAAACTCTAAATAATGTGACAAAAACTTCTCTCAAAGGATACTATAAGTTTATAGCAATTCCTCGCCCAGCTGGAATTGAAATTTTATGTTAATATGTTGCAGAAAGAATATTTTTAGAATATAATTTTCTCTCATCTGCGTCAACATAAAAAAAGAAGTGAAAAATTGTTTTTCTGAAGAAAAAGAAAGACTTAGAATGCGACAGAGGAATTAAAAAGCTAGTACGCATGCAATGCCCACAATTGCATGATACATATTAAGGTTAGAAATTAAAAATTATCTTTTATTTAATTCGGTAAATAAGAAAAATTTTAATTATGCACCTATAATGTTCACGAAGCTCAGCGTAAAATAATTTAATTATGTATTGCGCTGTGAAAATTAATATTTTTTTTATAAAACGGATAAGTTAAAAATATTTACTTTCTACCAGAAGTTAATTTTCATAAACTCAAACGAAAAAAAAATATTTGCAAAGCTAATTTATGTTTTGTAAAACTAAAAATATGTTAAACCATTCGACTCCGAGGAAAGTAATAAATTACCTTTAAAAATCACAATTCGATAGGGGGAAAAAAAACACGATTTTCGGGAAAAAGCGAGGGAAATTATCGGCATTAATAATGAATCTCAACTGGGAAATTTAAACTGAAATTAATCAACTACTTGGCGACAGAAAATTTTTTCTATATCTTTAATGACTGAGAAACTTACAACTTTGGTCTTTGTGTAAATAATACAAAAAAATAAAGAAGAATTAAATAGACTGTCATCATTCAAACTCCTTTTCCCGAACTCATATTTATGGGCACATTAAAAAGAAATGAGAACCATCGCTCATTTTTCTTAGTGTTGTCATTAGTAGTGACATTTTTCTGGATCAATTCTTCCCGTTTTTTTCCCTTTCCTGTTTCGTATAAATCCGCTTCTATGGTTTAATAACCGTTGGAAAGGCTTTTCTTATGTAATTTATTGTTCTTTTGAAGTTGAAATTTAATGAATTTCCAATAAGAAGGAGTCCGGATTTCAGAAATATGATTATATATCCCAGAATCGATAAGGGAAGTTGATGTTATTTGTCCCTATACAAGTGGTGCAAGTTCCACGGATGCTGATATTTATGGGGAAAAAATTAAAAGATATTTTATCCCCTTTTTTGATCTCCTTAATCAAAAGACAGTATATATTTATCTAGACATTCGTTTTAGTTAAGATTTTTAGTTTGCTTTCTTTCTTACGTTAACCCTTTGGAGCAGAATTTTTATTGAACCTATTCTTCATACTTTTTTAAATATTTTGCATTAAAGTAGGTCAAAATAATTGAAAAATATTATTTATAGCATTTTAATAATTTTATAAGTATGGAACACTGGTGTCTTTTTCTGCGTTAGAGGTAAAACCTTCCAAACCTGACTGACTCAGTTCCAAACAAAAATTTTTCAAATTTGCACTTATTTCCTGTTATTTAGATCTAAAAGAAACAGTTATTCTTTATTGAAATTTCTTCAATTTACAAAATAAATCATTAATCAATTTTCGAATATGAATGAAAACAAATTTTTTTCAAACTACTTATTTTTGGATTTTAAATTTTAGTACAAATATAATTCCTGTAGATTTTTATGCCAATACTAACAGATTTTTTCGATAATTATTAGAATGCTTTTAAGTAAAAAATACCAAATCTATATTTGCTTGTAATTAAAGAGTCAAAAATGTTGTGAAATGGGCACCGTTGCTCCACTTGCGTCAAAGGGATAAATAAAAAGGCTTAAAAAGTAAACTATTTTCAATAGAAAATTTTCAAAAACTCGATATTTTAAGTTACGAAACGTATAACGATATTTTAAGTTACGTATGACGATACTATAAGTTATGCATGACGATATTTTAAGTTACGAACGTAAGACTATATTTTAATTTACGAAATCAGACACAAAAACGTATTTTATCTGAATAAATATACCTTAAGTTAAGTAGGACGATATTTTAAGTTACGTATGACGATATTTTAAGTTATGAACGTAAGACGATATTTTAATTTAAGAAATCAGACACAAAAACGTATTTTATCTGAATAAATATACCTTTCTTCAACGAATTTGGATTTTTGACCCCCAAAATAAAGAGCAGTATTTTTCTGAGAAATATGGCAGCCATAATTTTGTCAGGGGAGCAGTCCAAAGTTTGGACCCCGAAATGTTAATTTTATATTTTACGTATTTCGACATATCTCGAGTACTTTTTAGGTGAATTGAAAAATGTTTGCTCATAATTATAAGACTCTTTTATCCAAAGATGATTTCATGCAGAAGAATAAATTTTAGCATATATTTATTATTTTTCATTATTTTATTTAATAATAGTCGAAAATTTTCTTAAATGTAAGGTATGCAGTTTCTTGCATCATTTTAAAGTACCTAATTTTATGAGGAAAAGGAAGAAATTAGTGTGAAATCGATTCAATAGTTCCTGAGAAATCGAATTTTAAATATACGACTTTTTTAAAATTATATTTCTCAGGAACTATTCAGCCAATTTTGCTCAATATTTGTATTTTGCCACGTGGAATTCGATAATTTAATCGCTTTCTTGACCAAACTATGGTCATCATAATTCTCAGATTCCGGTTCTCCTCTATATTATATACTTTATTCGAATCCTTTAGATTCTGATCATAATAGATAAAAAATATTTAGGGTGTTTTTTTTTCTACGTATTGTACTTATGAATTCATTGTATGTTGTGACAATAATCATCTAGAAATTATTGTCAAATACGTGGTTCAGCAAAGAGTCAATAATCAAATAAGGAGATTGAAAAGAAGTCTTATTGCAAATAAAAACTATAGCCATGGTGTAATTTAAAACAGAACTTTAAAAAAAGTACTTATTTCTTGTTATAATTAAGTTCATCTTGAATATATTGTAACAGTTTAGGCAGTTATGCAAATTGTTTGTAACTATGTTGAAAACTCCTTAATGCAAGTAACGTAAAATCAACTACATTACAAATTACAATCAAGGGCGTGCCTAGCATTTTAGCAGACCGAATAAAGCAAAACATTGACTGCGTGTTCTAACTTCTTGCTATAACGAAATTTCTAGCTGTTTTTCTTTTCGATTTACCTCATTTTACAAGAAAGTAAAGATTGAAAGTTGAAATTTTGGAATAAGGAAGAAATGAGCGAATAACTGCTTCACCGACTGTTAAAAAATGTGCGAATAATTGGTATTGTTCCGCATCCTTACAGGTAAAGATATCTTGAGCAGTGTGATGAACAGCGTTTGAGGCAAAAAAAAAAATATTAACATTAATTCCAAAAATACAACATAGTTCAGCGACAACAATATAGGACAAAAATGTATAGGTCATTCAATTCCGTTATAAATATCTTCAAATGGAAGAAAGGAAATCCGAATGTACTTTTGGTTCACTTTAAAAATTCAATGAATCCTAAATTTAACATCACTAAACACAAAAGGGAAAAAAGGGAAAATATGCATGGAAAAAAGAGCCTGATCATAACAAGCAGAATATGTAAAAGTTTACCCAGTTTTTGGCTCTATGGGAGCACCAAAAAGCATGGTAAATTTTAGCGAAGCTCTTTGACTTTTGGTAAAATGAACAATAAAACTCGGTATTATTATTATGCTGTTTGGAAGTAAATGTGGTAAAGATACCTTACGATAGATGGTTACGATACCTTAACGTGGCAATAAAGCATTTATTCGGTTAAATTTACTATTCAGTTTTGTATTTTTACTTAATATGAGGTAATAAGAACTATAATTTCGAAAACAAGAACTTTTGTTAAATCGTCACGATGCATATATACCAGAAATGTGAATTTTACCAGAAATGACAATTACTATACAAGAATGGTAACTTTCTCCGTATAAGTTCTTACTAGTACCTATCTTCTTAAAATTGATGAATTATCCTCACTTGTGATATAATGCAATAAAAATTAATCATTTTAATAATTTTATTAACTATTTTAACTTCGTTTTTGATTATAAGTAATAATTATGTACTTTTGAATTTATGACTCTGATTTCAAATTGTTACATTTCTTACCTTTAATATATTCAAAGTGTTATACGTTTAAAAAACTGCAGAAAACTAACCTTTATTTAACGAAGTTTCCTTTAAACAGAATTTTTAAACTGAAATCAATAAATTGTATTTTATTGAAACTCTACTGCAGTTCAAATTATGTAAAGATATGATTTTGAATAAAATCTTGAACTATTTTGGATGGCTCTAAATTTACCTATATTGGGCCTCCCTGGTTTGCCATCCCCTCCCTAGGCATAATTTTGATTGCAAAACGACGGTAAAATAATATGTATTGAACTTCATCATGGTTTACCTAATTTAAAGCCCAATTTTCATCAGAAAAGACAGCCGTAATTACCCAGTGAATGTTAACATAGAAACACAATGTCTTTCAGTTTTCAAAAATATTCTACTCCGTTCAAAAGAAAAAGCATGCCATAAAATTAGAAAAGCGAAATGATTTTGATCCTAGACCACTACTGCTTGCAGCATGAAAAATGTAAGATGATCTAAGACTTCAAGAATTGATCCTATCTAGTAAGCAAAGTGATTATAGATCGCATCCTTCATAACTTTTTCTTCCATTTCTGGCTTAATACTTGTTATAAGCAAATCATTTACCGAAGATTGTTACAACAACCCTGGGCAAGATATAGGCAGCGGCAATATATAAGTCGATGAAATTGATTCACTTTCTAACATGGTTCATTTACTTTTTCTCTGCAGTCGTAAATGATTAGCACATTAAAGGTTCGATTCCACGAAATTGCTTTTTGTGTAAAAGAGACTTAATAGATTATTTTATATTCGAAGTTTCATAAGAGATGATTAAAAGCGTGAAACCTGATATTTATATGGATTTTTTGATTCATAAAGATTTATTAATATAAATCTGTAATACCCCCCTTAATTATTGATTTAAATATTTTTAAGTTATATATGTAGGTTGTGATAATAGTTTGAGACTGTTCCTTGTTTTCAGCTTCATAGCAGTCTTATTAACATTCATTAGAAGAATATCCAATTATTATTAAACAATATCCTAATATCTAAAAGAGACTTGTATTTATTTTACATTCGAAACTTTATAAAAGGTGATTAAATAAGTGTACATTGATATTTATACGGATTTTTGATTTATAAAGATTTATTAATATAAATCTGTAATACCGCTGAATTATTGATTTAAGTATTTTTAAGATATATAAATCTATGTAGGTTTGATAATAGTTTGAGACTGTTCCTTGTTCTCAGCTTCATAGCAGTCTTATTAACATTCATTAAAAGAAGAATATCCAATTATTAAATAATATCCTAATATCTAAAAGTGACTTGTATTTATTCTATATTCGAAACTTTATAGGAGGTGATCAAATGAGTGAACACTGATATTTATATGGATTTCTGATTAATAAAGAGGTATTAGTTTAATCCATAGCCTATATTTAGTATAGATTTAAATGTTTTTTATGATACATCATCTTGGTTTCGATTATAGTTTGAGACTACTTACTCTTCCGAGCTTAATAACAGTCTTTACAAATATAATGCTCAGTTATCTACTTAAAAGATACTAAATAAACTAATTTGTGTTCGTAGTTTCATAAGAGATATTTATATGGATTTTTGATTCATAAAAGTGTATTAGTATAAATCTATAGCACCTCTTTGGTACAGAATTAAATATTTTTTTAAAAATAAGCTGAAGGTTCAATTATAGCTTTATACCTTTTTTTCAAGTTTTATGAGAGTTATAAGATTCATTGTAAAAATAATGTTTATAGTCGCCTTAATTTTTTTAATAGCTTCGATTTTATTTACCTTTGGTTATGCAGGTTTAGATTACATTTTTGTCATCATATAATATTAAAGAACAGCTTTATTTAGCTTTCAGCATATTTCAACAAGAGCGCATTTTTCAAAAGCAATGATCAATTTGATCTCCGGAATTTTTGGAAATTATTTGCTTTATTACTGCAGAATTCGTTTACAAATCAAAAAACTTAAAACTGCTAATAAAATTATTACAAAAAATTGTTATTTCATTATGCTATTAAGTAAATATATCTGGATCCGAAGTTTTAAGATTTAAAATTTTAATTATAAAGTGAAAGTTTGATTTTCAGCTACTTCAAACCAAATTTGATACCAATTAAGTTGTCAGCAATTGGAATTTATTGCCAGATGTATGGCAGCATTTAATATTTATTTTATTATTATTTTTTTTTGAATATTTATGATGTCGTGAATATGATGGTATTCATTCGCTAAGGGTAAAAAAGAAATCGAAAAGTAGGGAAAATAATTCAGCACAAAGAGGATTGCTTAGTTAGGAAAGAATGCTTGATACGAGAAATTTTGTGCTAAAAGGATTCATTTAAGCAGTTAAACTGTTAAGACATTAAAAACTAAAAAAATTTAATTAAAACAGTACTTTGAATTATGCTTTGGTGTTTAAATTGTATGTTAAACAAAATTTTTAAAGAACAACTGTGGAGGTTTTCGTGATTAAAGCTATTGCTTTGCAGTGACCGCAGCCCAAACGAGAAATATTCCTAGTGGTAGATGAATCAAGGGGTTGTCCCCTTGATGTGAAACTTACTGTTGGAGTTTGTTTTTTTTAATTAAATTTTTTCTGAACGTAATTTTATTCTTCTTTTGAAAGTTCTAATATAGTCTTATTCTTTAAAAATTAAAAATTGATCCCTGAAAAACGTTTCTCCAAATGGTCCTCTATTTAAACTTCTCAAAAATTACTGAACTATTTAAATAAAGATAAAAATTAACAATTCTTCAGCAATGGAACTTCAAGCTGTATTTAGTAGCTCTAATTTCAGCAAATTAATAAAAAAAATATCTTTAACGATCAAACATAAGAAGTTCTGCAAGTTTTATTTAGCAATTTTATTATAATGATTATTATTTCTGTATTTTGAAAGTTCCAAAATGTCTTTATCTCATGAAAATTAAAACAGTTTTCTTTGTTTTATCCTTTCTAAAACCCTATAATCTAATTTTTAATTAATTTAATAAGAAGATAGAGCTTTTTAATAAGATTATTTAATTAGACAAAATTAGAGAACGTTGTTCAATGAACAAACTTCGAACAATCTGCAAGTCTAATTTAAGCAAAATAAACAAAACAATAAAACTTCAAACAATCTGCGAGCTTCAAATCTAATTTAAGCAAATCGTAATTTTTTTTTATTTACTGTAAGTTCAAAAATGGTATTATCCTATAAAAACCAATTTCGTACTTTCTATTGCGTTCTATTTTTAAACTTTTAATGATTTCTAAACTATTTAAATGAAATCAAAAGTAACCAAACGATTTCCAACATAAAGTTATCATAATTCTTCTTCACTGAAAAAATTCTTCTTATTCAAAAAATTAAAAAAACAAAAAGAAATGAAATTAATGATAAGTTTTACAATCATTTTCAGTTCTATTTCAATTTACATATTTCAGATTTTTCCTTTCTGTTTCATACTTCGATTTATTTTATAAAACTTCATTTCCCATGGAAATTGATGAAAAATTGCATAACGAATTCAAGTTATCCTGCATAAATGCGATTAGTGGAAACGGTGAAGAAACAAAACAAAGCACGTTCCCAAAGATATAATAAACAGATACCTTCATCTGATTCGCTCATCTCTTCTTCTCAGTGACATTAAAATAAGATTTTCCCGGCCGTAGGGAAAAAATAATTTATAATGAAAGCTGTAGGGAGTTTGTTATTTTTTCCACATTTCAAATATTCTGGAATACAAAAAAATACAAATTCAATTTCCTTTTGAGATAAAAATATTATTTTGTAGAAACTTATTGATCAATGATGGTGGAAGAAAAATGTAATTTTCGGTTTTGTAGAGATATTTAGTGCGTATTTATCGAATAAAAATTGCAGTTATCGGCGATCATTAAGAAAATTAAATGTTTTGAAATGAAAATTCATAGAACAACGTCAAGTAAGCCCACTTACTCAAAGGGTTTTTGAAAAGAAAAAATTACAGCATGCATTAAACTCTTAACAAAGTTTTAATTTTAAGTTTATACATATTCTCGTTCAAATAATTCTCTGAATTTCAAAATAAAAAAATGGCTGAAATATTTTTTTAAGAAAATATATGTATAAGCGTTTATTAATTTGGTTTACTACCGCGGAGGAAATCGATACAATCAATGAAAAATTCGCCATTTTGGCTTATTTTTATACTCAAATAACAACCAAATTAAAGTAACATTTTAAATTTAAAAAAAATAATTAAATATATTACTGTAATAATTTACTGAGAGTGTGATGTTGTTGCTGTTGTCTTATGTCACTTGTCAATACTGACAAGCCTATTTTAAAGCAAAGGGGGTGCGCATCTTGTTTTCCAGTGGCGTCATCTATGACGAAGAATTTGACTTCTTCTACACACATGCATCACAGCCCGTTTTTCAGGGAAGACAATTTCACACATCATCCATCATCTGATCGTAATTTTGACCTGAACCAGAGCACGAACAATCACCCATCCAGTGCCCTCGGATGCTTTGATTTGTAATGGGAACTTGGGGTTTTCTGTGAACCCGGCAGCATCAATCACCATTTTGTAGATTGGGAATCTTTAGCCTGTGGGGATCGAACTCTCGACATCTTGGACATGGGCCCAACGCCCTACTAATCAGGTTATCCCAGCCTAGTAAAAGTGTAGTTTCTTGATATTAAAAATTTGCCCCATTTTCATTGTTTGCGTGGAAGTTGCTAGTTTATTTTGAACAAAACTTAGCTGATATAAATATCTGTAACAAGTTTCTAACAGTTATAAAAAAATTGCATTGTACCATTTTTAAAAAGACTTAATTCATGTATCGCAAGAGTTTTCAAATGTTTGCAAAGTTTATGGTACCGGAAGCGGAATTCGCAATGAATAGCGGAAGAGAATTTAAAAATAAACACTATTAAGCCTTTTATGTATACACTGTAATAAGTCAGCTACTAAGATACAATATGGTCGGATACTAAGATACAATATGGTCGGTTACTAAGATACAATATGGTCGGTTACTAAGATACAATATGGTCGGTTACTGAGATACAATCGGTTTTTAGATACTTCAAATTTGTGAGAGGTACATTTAAAATGTTTTAATTGTATCGTACAAGGAAAAATTTAAGCTTCAAAATTAGGCACGAAAATATCACACATTTCCCGTACTTTTAACAATAAATTTGGATACATAACCGTAAGATTATGGAGGATAGCTGAAATCTTGAAAATATAGTTCCAAAAGTGTAATTGGAAAGAGCTTTAGGCCCCTTCTTTGTTTTGTTTTTTTGAATTTTTTCTTGAGTTTTCGGTCATACCTAAAGAAACAATTTCCTGAGGGAAAAAATAATTAGTTTTTATAAATTTTGTTTCGAAAAGAAAATTTCGCGCTAGAAAAAATAAACTTTCAGTTAATACATATTATTTTATTTTTAAAATGAAATGCAATAATAAAAAATAAAAAAATGAAGTTGGGACTAAAACTTTCACCCTCTTCAAAAATAGTTTCATTTTAAATTACAAAATCCAATATATGAACGAAATT
Source organism: Parasteatoda tepidariorum (assembly GCF_043381705.1). Taxonomy (NCBI): domain Eukaryota; kingdom Metazoa; phylum Arthropoda; class Arachnida; order Araneae; family Theridiidae; genus Parasteatoda; species Parasteatoda tepidariorum. Next base: position 20,146,530 of record NC_092206.1, read on the forward strand.
GATTAAGATTGAGAAATAAATATTCAAAAAAAAAAAATATCTGTAACATTTAAAAATCGCGCTAGAGCTGCACAATAGGGTATTAGTGCCGTTCCAAGAAACATCTCTAAGGATGATTCTAAGACATGTTATCAGAATTTTGATCCTTTGCAAAAGGGATAGCTACCCTCTATTATTATTATTATTTGAAAGCTATATTTATGGAAAGAATAGTTTTAGTTAAAAATATTAATTACTTAATTTCATTTTATTTTATTTCTCTTAAAAAAGAATCCATTAGGAAAATATTAATTTTCCAACAAAGGATTGGAGATGCAATAAGTAATTACTTATATTAATAAAAAATTGAAATGTATTTTGATTGTAATTGAAATGTAATTGAAAAAAATATTTCTAACATAAAATCGCATTAGAGCTGCACAATGGGCTATTAGAAACGGTCTAAGAAACATCCCCGAGGATGATCCTAAGACATAATGTCACAATTTTGTTCCTTTGCAGAGGGGATGATGGTTACCCTCTATTATAATTATTAAAAAGCTATAATTAAGAAGAAAATATTTTTAGTATAAAATATTCATTATTATATTTATTAAATTTTTTATAAAAAAATGAATCCGTTAAAAAAATATAAATTTTTCCTCAAAAGTGACTAGATACGTAATAAATAATTACTTATATTAACAAATAATTGAGAAATAATAAATTATCAGGTAATAATAATTTATGAAGTAATAGTAAATAATTAAGAGACATAATAATCCGACAATAGCGTTATCTCTCCAAATTTACTTATCAAAACCGGGACTAATCCACAGCAGTGGAAACGCTAACAGACATCCACTATAAACTCGATTAAAACCTCTTCAGCGACAGCAACTCGAAATTTTAACGACATAAACTTGACTGTGACGTCATTCTTCCGCGAATGACCTTCTGCAGAAACTCCCCCCCCCCAAGAACTATGTCTCAATTCTTCCCAGCCCCCCATCACCTTAATTTTGAGAAGGCACACAGTGGAGGGGGGTCTCTTAAGACAAATTACTCTGCATCAGAAACTGTAGTGGTAATGAATGCTGTAATTCCGCTGGGACAACTTTTAATTAATTTCGGTTCGGGCGTCGTTGCAGGAAAGGCAACCTTAAAAGTTTCTTTCTTTCTAAAAATGTCTCCTAAGGGTTGTTTCCTTTAAAAGCAAGGCGCTAATTTCCATTTCTTGTTAGCTTCCATATTAGCGGAAATTTTTTAATAAAAAGATATCGGATTTTTGCGAGACCCGTCTCATTATTTCCGATGATATTTTTGTTAGGTAATTAAATTTGCTTCTGATCGGATGTGGCATTTTATTTTAAATCGGTTTCGTTTTTGTAATTTCAGAGAATAATAAATGGATTTAGCTAATATGGTCGAATTTAATTATGGATAAAAGTTTCTTAATAATTAGTCATTAAGGAATTCCATTATGCGCTGTAGATTTTTAATGAAGAGTTTAAATAAAGTTTTGTTTGTTTTAATTAAGCCCATGTTGTCCTTTCAATGTGTTTTAACTTTTTCCTCGAAGAATGTTTTTACCAGTATTTTCACTTACTGTATTTCACTATTTTGCAATGCGTAAAATGAGAAAAAGGTACACCTTAATAGCTTTTCGTCTGATGATCGGATTGTTGCCTTTAATGATGGAATTTTAATGGTTGAAGAGTGACTAACCATGAATATGATAATTAAGTTTAAGTTACGAAGTGAAGATACGCAGGCGATATTTTAAGATATGAAATCAGACACACAAAAAAAGTTCTTTCTCTGAATAATCGCAAATTTTTTTTGACATATTTGAAATCCTGGTGGAACTCCTTAACATTGCTTTAGCACATAAAGCTTTTGCGTCAAAGAAAAATAAAAAAGCCACAATTTAAGTACCTTACGCTTGAAGCAAAGCCATAATTTTAAACTCTATATGCCATCTTGTAGCAAAGAATTGTCTGAGCTTTAGAGCGGACTAATAACTGAAATATATTAAAAGTTATTAAACTTTTTTAAAAATCACCAATTTGGCGACATTTTCCCATCTAGACAAAAACTATCAAAATTAATGCTTTATTCTCATTTTTCGTAATTTTTTATGAGCACAGATAATGCAGCGATGGAGTAAGTTTCTAAATATTAAAAAATTAGACCACAAGCGCTTTTCATTTTCACAAAGCTGTGGCTTTTCTCGGTATTTACGTTTTGCGCCACTTTCAGAATAAACATTAAGGGTGCTGGCCAAAGATAGGTTTAACTTGACCAAACAGTCAAGTGTGATTGTCTTAAACTCGCAGTAGTAATGAAAATAGAATATTATTCGTAAAAAAGTAACATTTCAAGCGATGACAGAGCCTTCGAAAAACATCCTTTACAGTTTCAGTGCCTCGCACTTGGGGCAAAAATGTAATTTTAAGTTATATATACCATAATGCGGACAAACGATTTGAATATTTCGAACATAATTTTTTTGAAATTATTCCATTAAAATGACTCATTTGGCGAAATTTTTATACCTAGATGAATTCTTAATCTGTGCACATTTTTATGAGCCCTGATAATGCAGGCTAAGAATAACTTTTCTTAAATTTAAAGAAATTAGATCATGAGCTTTTTTCATTTTCAAAAAATTGCGTTTTTTTTTTGTTTTGTTTGTTTTTACATTTTTAGAATTATCATAGAGAGTGGTGAGTAAAACGGGTAAATTTGGACTGATAATCATAAATAACTGTTGCAAACCCACAACAGTTCTAAAAATTAGCCAATTATTTAAAAAAAAAATGGGACGACAGAGCCAATGGAAAACAGTCAACCGATTCTTTTCAAATATCATTGGCATTCCTTTCCGATATCATTGTCATTTTTTTCAATAACCATTGGCGATCTTTTCAAATATCATTGGAAAACTTTTCAAATATCATTGGTAATCTTATCAAATATCCTTGGAAATCTTTTCAAACATCATTGTGTCATTCTTTTCAAATATCATTTTCATTTAAAATTAGGTTGCTAAAATGGTGTAAAAATCTGAAAATTTACAACTAAATAATTTGCTTGACCATTAGTAAACTAAATGATGATAAATATTTTTTGCATGAAATAATCTTTGGTTAAACTCGCCTTAGAATTGTCTGAAAAAAGTTTGTTATTCTTTCCCAAATTCCAAAAGTAATAGAGAAATATGCCTTAATAGTAATAATAATAATAATAGCAATAGTAATATCAATAATAATAGCAATAATAATAACAATAATAATAATAGCAATAATAATAACAATAATAATAATAACAATAATGGTAATAACAATAATGATAATAATAACAATAATAATAGTAACAATAATAATTACTAAACAATAATGGGGTCAAATTTTCGAAAAATACTTTTATATATATTTTATAAAATATTGGAGCAATACTTTTCCAGGTTGCAGCAATTTTAGCTAACTTTTTAACTATAATATTATTGTTAAAATAAAAAAAAACAACTTTTACTATATACATTTGCTCAGCTCAGATATTTTAATTATATAATTCATAAAATAAAAGATTTTTTTAATATCATAATTTTACATCGATTTTTTCAATTACACTAAAACCCTTTAAGAATGTTTACTTATTAAAAAAGTAACTTAATATATTAATATATTTTATTAAAAAGGTTTCAATGAGATTCTCAACAAAATTTCCATTGTGTGAAAACAAAGTTTATGTCCAAAAAATACGTCTATAATCTAATATTTAATTTAGTAATTGAGTTTACTATTGAGAATTTTAATCTAATTAAAGCTAAATTAATTATTAATTTTACCTCGGTTACTCAAAATTTAAATCTGGTTATTTATAATATCATTAAATTCATAAAAATTCAAATAAGTATCAGTAAAAAGATTCATATAATTTTCTGTAAAAAAAAAAGCCTTTATATAAGTAAAACTTTTTATTTCTTAACGTTTTATCAAAAAATATTCTGCTGAATATTGAATCAAAAATGGCTAGACACTTTTTTGCAAATACCATGGGTAATGAGGTTCTCATTTCTATAAGGATGTTTTCTTTATATATATAAGAATTAATTATATGTTAGAATATTTTTTTCTGTCTTTTCCTATCTATACAAAGTCTTTTTTTTTGTAAATCGACAGATAATTAAGATTTTGAATACGAATTTATGAGTGAGAAATAAAAAAAAAAATAACATAACGTAAATGACTTATTAATTTATTGGAATTCAAAAAAGAAACAAAATTATTCGGAATCATTTTAATTAATTATAAATATACAGAGATTTTAGCCTCATATCAACAGGTCACATTAAAAAAAACCTTCTGCGAAAAAATACCGAAAAATGTGGTGAAAATACAAAATGTATCAGTTTAATAACACATTTTTGTGTTCTGCTGCTATTAGATAATTCGGAAAGTCACAAAGTATATATGTGGAAACAATACTAAGGAATAATTTGAACTAAAAATTTATTTCTGCGTTTAGAAAATAAGTGGCATGTTGTTGTAGGGATGCTAGAATCACAAAATTAGAGAAAAGTAGAAATCAGCAACAAACTGGTTGGATGGCTGGTCGATACGAATTCCGCATCCGGCTTGAACCGACCACAGTGCTGACGTAAAATATTCACAGTGGTAGACGGGTCATTCCCGTGGTAGGTTCCCGTATTCTTCCTCTCCATGTAACGCAAATGCGGGTCAGTCCTCGCAAAAAAATCATTCACGAAGGCAAATTTCTCCAAACATTTGATCCATGAGTTCTCTTGTCTTCTGGAGTGAGTTCAAAATTACTAGGCTGTGGATTTCAACATTAGTAGTCATAAGCCCAAATATTGGGTCTACAGTTCAACGACAGTTATAATTTTTTTTTTCTTTATTGTTTTTGACTGGAGCTCAAAAAATCATATTGACTATGAGCTTCAACCTTTCGAAATTTATATATATATATTGCGTCAAAGAAAAATAAAAAAGCC
>NC_092206.1:20452061-20581706 GCF_043381705.1 Parasteatoda tepidariorum
ATGGGAATTTATGCTTGAATTATTTTTAGTTTCACCACATCACTGATAAAAATGGCGCTTCCGCCATCTAATGAATTCGAGCGGTGGAAGTTTTCAACAATTCTTTTTTTGGGGGGAATTGCAGTGAGTGATTAAGAATGAAGCAGGAGGAAATGACGAAAAGAAAAAAAAAATAAGTTTGTTAAAAAATAATAATAAAGAGAAAGAAATATTCCTAAAAGATTTTTCAAAGACATTTTTCGATATTTTCTTCTTTTAAACCTTCTTTGCTATGTAACTGCTATTTTCTAAATTGGTCCGCGGATTGAAAAGTTTTCCCTTTTTATTGCTGTTTTCCCCTGGATTTTTCACAAAGGAGGGAAAGTTTCTACTTCGCCCCATATCAGTTAGTTTCCTATAATCCAACTGATACGTTGTAGGAAATCACTTTTGTGAACATTTTCTAACCACAACAATGAAAGTTTTTCCCTTCACCGGAAAATGATCATGAAAAGGAAGAAACGTTTTTTCCCCCTTTTTCCCTAAACTTGTGTCAACCAGAGCTTAAATTTAAAAACAGACTGTTTTGAAAGGAATGTTTTTAATGCTGAAAACTTAATAAGTTTACTGCATTTCACTGTAAAATGTTTTAAAGATCTGTTCTCTCCGATCTTTAAATTTCTATACAATATGTAAAGTTTCTTTTTTTAAAATTTTTTTTTTTTGCGAAAGTTTATTTTACATCTAATTATAGAATAACTTTGATTGGAAATTGTCGAGAGGCTATTAAAAGTTTGCCACGAAAGTTTGTGCAAACATTTTTACTGAGCGTTGCAGTTCCTAGACTATTAAAATTTAAAATGAAAATTGTGTATAACGAGTTCATGGAAATCTTGTATACATAAGCTGCCATAGATAATATAAGATAAACTGCCGTAATAGATAAAGATGAGAGATAAAAAGATAAGCTGCCATAATAGAGCGGTTTCTAAATGGTGAACAGTTTAAGGGGTTCTGTGAGTTACTACTTTTTAAAACCAGTGTTGAACCATCCGATTATATTTCGATCCAACCTATAATTCATTATTTATTTAATCTTTTGATTGCTTTAAGGAATTATTTCAAGTAAAAGGCCAATGAAATGGAAATGGCATTTTAAAAAAGAAAATATATTTCTAATAACAATATATTGAACAACAAACTGTGAAAAGGGTAAGCATTTATTAAATATTGCATTAGTATTTCTTATTGCGCTTTTAAAATCAAAATAAAATAATTAAATAAAATAAAGAACTGTTTCCCTATCAAAACTTTATAGCAGTTCTTTTCATCTGAAAGTAAATCATAATTTGGCTCATTTTCTTCATTTTCAGCTTATGTATGTACACCAAAAATAAATTCATATTAAGACTGGATGTAGCACAATGATGGCAAATTTTAACTATCGGACGTAAAACCTAATTTAATTTTATTAGTGATAAAACGCTGAAAAATCTAAATTCCTTTAAATAAATATTTTAAAAATAGTCTTTTATAGGTTATAACATTTGCAATTACCTTAATAAACTTTATTTATAAGGTCCACTTCCGCCAAAAAAGGTTGATTATTCTTAGAGTTTTGTTGCCAAAACAAATTAGGAACCTTTGCCATTAATATAATTGAAAATTTGATCGTAAAATGTTATATTTTAAATATTTTGCGAATTTATTTAACGATATGTTGGTAGATGATCATACGAACAAAATATTAAGTATGAAACGTAAAAAACATTACCATTTTTACGTTTAAACTTAATTTAAATTTTTTTAAAACTTAAAATTTTCATTTCTATAACATGAGGGAAACTCAGTTTACAAAATGTGAAATTTCTTTTTGTTACATTCAGGCTTTTTTATTTGATATTATTGGTTTACTAATAATTGTTTGATTCAGGTTATTACGTTGTTAGAAATTTAGGAATGACTTGAGCTTTAATATTTTTTCAAAAATACTGCAATTATATCATGTCAATGAAACCATATCGTCATACTTGTTCAACTTGCTTTCACATTACTATGTTACATCTTTTTAAGGTTATAATAAATTTGAAACGCGCAAAATTTTTATTGACGCAGTATGACCGAGTTCTTTGCAGAATTTTATTTTAAACATATTTTTCCTATTTTTTTTCATTATTTTATATTAATTTCAGGCAAAATAAGTGAAAAATACCATATTTGGTATTTTAATAATTTATGATTAGGAAATACGGCATATAAAACCGGTGTCTTTTTCTGCGTTAAAGGTAAAATGTTCCAAATACGGCTCATTTCCAAATAACAAGTTTTCAAATTCGCACTTATTTGTTGCTATTTATATCTAATAGAGACATTTATTCATCACTTAATTTTTTTTTATTTTAGAAAATCAATTATAGATAAATTTTTTAATGAGAGTGAAATAATTTTTTTTTCATACTTTTTTTGGAGGGGGATTTTATATTTTATTNTACAAACTTCAAATTTGGCACATAGTTCAGAATTGGATGACAATGCATGAAAATGAAGAGAAAAAAGACATACTAAGTAAAATAAAATTAAAAAAAAAATTAGTATTTTCGCGATTGTCTTTTGTTATCGATTCGATTATTTCAAATTAGTGTCACATGTCAGTTCAAAAGTTTTGTGTACAGTGAGTGAAAAAATTGAGATTTTGGAAGTGAGTTCAAAAAAAAAAAAGAAAAAAAAAGAATTAAAATAAAGAATAATATTTTTAAAAACCACGTTTTTCTAGTGGAGAATAATAATTAAAAACAAGAAATTTGAAAAACAAAAAACGTGGGGCGCATGAAATACATAACAGTACATATACACATACATATGCACATTTCCTTACTACACACATGCACAGCTACATCCACATACACATGCATATACACAAACATATTCCACATCCACATTCAGATACAATTACAGATATACATACACATATTCTGATGAGCACACATACACAGACTAATATAACATTACTGTTATGTATTTCATGCTCCCCACGTTTTTCAAATTTTTATTTTTTAATTATTATTCTCCACTACAAAAACGTAATTTTTAAAAATATTATTTTTTATTTTNATTCCACATCCACATTCAGATACAATTACAATTACAGATATACATACACATATTCTCAAGAGCACACATACGCACACTAATATAACATTACTGTTATGTATTTCTTGAGCCCCACGTTTTTCGTTTTTCAATTTTTTTTAATTTTAATTCTCCACTAAAAAAACGTGGTTTTTAAAAATATTATTTTTTATTTTGATTTTTTTTTATTAATTAAAAAATACCAAAAAATATTTTTGCTTGCAATTATAAAAATTAGAAAAAATAATTAAAAAAAAATGTGCTAAAGAGTGTTATCTACGTTAAAGGGTTAATGATTTCTTTACTCTGATACATTAGTTTTTCTGATAAGGTAATGTATTTAAGTATCGGATCATGAGATAAAAGTATTACTATAAATGTGTGCTTTATTTATCACAGTTTCTTAAAACTCGTAATCGAACTATAAATAGTTTTCGGTTTTTAATTACATGTTATACACAATAAATTTTTATACTTTCCACGAAAACTTTTATTTAATATCTTAATTTGTTAAATACATCCCCTGCGATAAGGTCATTAACATTTCAATCAACCTTTTTGAGAAAGATTTTTGTTTTCGATATTATATTGCTCAATAAAAAAAAAAAATTACTTTATCCTCGTTCTTAAACCTAGGTGAATCCATAATAGTACAACACAGGAGAGCTTTTATTCCTTCCTCATCTGCGCAGATATTAAATTACCGTTTTTAATTTATATTTGTGGCATTAAGTTTCAATTTTATATGCAAAAAGTAAATTTTTTATATCTCGATTCAATAATAATTCAATTCATTGTAATCTACTGAATGCACTGCACTCTTGCATAAAAACATATTTAGTCTTTCCCTTTAGAAACACATTGAAAAAAATATCGTTTTACGATGTTTTTTACGACGTTTTCTCATGACTTTCGAAGATATGTAATAACATTTACAACACCGGACCTTTTCAAGGGACCCAACTCCTTAGAATAACATTACGTCTTTTATGTCTTGTAACTAGAATTGAAATGTATCCCGTTTATTGCTCTATCGTGTTGCATTATGCAGATGCTAATGAATGAATATAGAAAATTTATACGGGGTGCTTTTTTTCGCCAATCATTCGCTTTTTATGAACCATGGAAGAAACACTAATTGGCAGACTAGCTGGAACGTGGTTCAAAGAAAAGCAAAATGGCGGACGCCGTTCTCTTAAAAGGTATTGTTGATGGTTGAATATATTTCCATCAAAATTACTCGCAGAGTGCAAATACTTATGATATAAAAGTCCGTGAGTTATAAATTTTCCACCAATTATTCAATAAAGAAATTAAATTGGCGAGCGCAGCCTCCACGACAAGTTTATGTTGGGTTCATTTTTGTTCTAAGGTGATAATTCATGAAGAATTAAAAGGGATTTTTTTTTCTGCTTCACCGCACACAAAGGTGTATGTTATTGCTATCACCATAGAAATGTATACTTATTTCGATTCAGCTATTGAATTCCTTCAATAGCTTCTTATTAGGAGAGCGAAGAGTGGCACATTTTTCCCATAAAAGTGCAAATTAGAAGTGATTTTAAGTTACCGATTGAAATTGACGTTAAAAATGCGCCGCTTCAAACGTTTTTTCTTTTCTTAACAACCTTGATCGGTTGTATAAATTGAATGTAAAGCTTTTCTTATAATATCATAATTAATGAAATAGAATTTCGCTTTTTATGCAGTTAAGGAATTTGCCATCTTAAATCAGGATTTTTTTATCTTGAGTTGTTTTATTGGAACGGGATTAATATAAAATAATTTATTTTTAATGAATTACGTTTAAATTTTTTTTAATTTTTTATTGTTTGAGTACTTGTAATATTATATTATTACTGTTTACTTATCATCTATAAAAACAACCCATAAAAAGTGATATTTTGATGAATTTTTATTTGTTCTTTAATAATGTTAATTAATACAATTAATAAATTGCTAACGTCCTAAGTTTATCGTTTGTTTAATAATAAAAAACGAAAATTAGCCCAAAAGTTTGATTTATAATAAAAACCGATTCGTTCCATGTTAAGTGTCTGTTATCATTTAATGAAAAAAGTCAGTTGAGATTTTGTATACAAACTAGATACAGTTTTTATTGAATTATTAAGGTTCAAAAAAATTATTTAAGAAAATGAATCAGTTTTTGGGGTGTGTTGAAAATGACAATTTCAATTGTACCAAGTTTTTTCCCATTGCAGAGTTGTATGTTACCTGTTTCATAGCATGCTTAAAAAATAATTGTAGATACATAGTATCCAACTCACTAATTGCTTTTAAACCGATTATGGGATGTTATTTACTAGCAAATTTATTTACGTTATTTGATAATAATTAATATTAATATGGTAAATTCACTATTATTCTTTAAATGTAATTTAAATGGTATTTGCTGAGTAATTAATACCAAAAAAAGTCATTTGTTATTCAAAAATTTATCTTATTATTTTACCTATACTGTAAAAATTTCCGCATTTAACAGTATCGGCACTCAGGGTGCCGGCACTTTTTACCGTAAAATCCATTTTTTTCGGAACATTTTACGGAATATAACATGCTATAAGAGGTAATTTTTACAGCAATAATTACCGTAAAATCGATGAATCTCTCAAATTAAATAAATATTGCGATAAAAATTACGGTATGATATATTACAGAAAAAAAAAAGGATTTTACGGATGATGTTTTCAAAATACCGATACTTTATACCGTACTTCGATTTGTAATTTTTTACAGTGAACAGTATTAATTATTTACAGTTATAGTAGATTTTGCTGTGAATATAATGCTGCTTCTTTTCAATCTCAATTGTTTAAAAATACAAAATTTTAATAATACTAAAGTAAAGCTATTTTTTGACAGTTATTTCATACTGATTACGATAATAATTCTTAACTAAATTATTTTCCGTATTCCCGTAGTCAAAAATTAATTTCTGAAAATAAACCTCAATCTGTGTGTTCTGAAGTTATGACTAATTCTAAACTGCACTGTGCTTTATGTACTATATTGTAGTAGTAAAATATGCTAGTAAACACATAATTCATTTAAAAATACAGCTTTCTGTAACACAAATCTTTTTTTCTTTATTACTACTTATATTTATACTTTTAGATGCATTCAGATGCAATTTCGGGTTCCTTTTCCATATTTTGCTTCAATGCCGGAAACTCAACCTGCCAAAAGCAGGCTTTTAAGTGAACCGAGACAAAAATGTATTTGTTGTGAAAGCGCTTAAGTAGTAATAAAGCAATTCTCTCGAACATCAAGCGGGTCAGTAAATATTATTTATGTCTAAGAAATATTGCTTGAGCGTAACTTTTATGGGTTAATGTATTATTTTTATTATCTGGGCGAATGCAACGGTTGGGTCTTTTATTTATATTTCCGGCAGCAGGCGAAGTTTTAAGTTCTGAGGTTACGTTCGAAGTGTTAGATTACTTCTAAAAATGACACTAGCGTGTATGCACCATACTCGAACAATGGGTGATTTCACGTAAATGAATTGATACTCATACGCGTATTCTATTATGGCTGATACTTTCTGCTATATTACGGTGATGCAGTGTTCTGATGCATAAACAAGAAAAGTGCAGTAAGTTTCATTTAGTAATCGCGAATACTTTAGTTGAATTCAAGCTGCAGATTAATTACTAATTTTAAAAGATTGTAATTTTTTGGTTTGTATGAATGTAAGTAATGTATAAATGAATTTTGATAAAACGTGGAGTGCAATCAATGTATGCATAATATCGTGAAAAAAAATATTGCTTATAAAAAAATAGATTTGAAGGATTTCGGGAATATTCTAAGGTTGCTGCAGTTAGAATAAAAATCTATGAACATGATGAAAATGTTAATTCACAATTTAGTATTGCTTACTGAAATAATAGTATGTAAACCTTAAATTGTTATTTTTCATAGAGAAATAAATTTTTCATTGAAGTAAAATTATCGTTTTTTCTGCCAAAATAAAATTATGAATGTATGAAAATTTATTATTTTTTATTATTATTACGATTATTAGTATTTTTAAACTTTTCTTTAGTATTTTTTTTCAGTAATTTTATTAATTAATTAGTTACTTTTTTTCTGTTCTTCTCGTTGTACGCTATTTTGAATCTCCAAAACCGTTGGCGCAAAGGCTCTGAAATTTGGGTATCGAATACGAGGAACAGTTTTAGCTCCCAATCCAAAAAATCATTTAAAAATTTTAATTATTCCTTTAAACTGAAATGATTGAAAACTGATTTATTCGAATTAGTTTAACATTAGCCATGGTTATAAATGAAAATTGTTAACGATTCTAATTAAGTTTTTATCGCACGTTTTTTACAGCTTGAGTGGCATGTGAATTGATGTTGCATCACCAAATTAGCATTTCTAAAGTTATCTGAAGCCATGTGTTTAGTTTGTTTAGAGTTGTGTTATTAAAACGTGTTTCCGGGGGGGGGGGAAGGAATAAAGTGCAATTTTTTTCAAGAACTTAATGAATCTTAAGATTAAAACAAACTTAATGAATCTTAAGATGATTTTGTTTAAGTATAAAACAAAATATCTTGAAAACACCTCTACTTTTCCATGGTTCTGTACAAAAAAAGAAATAAATAAAATAATTTTAAGAAATAAAAACTTTTCCATGGTTCTGCACAAAAAAGTAAAATAAAATACTACTTGTAACTTATAAAAAGCGAGTTAAAATATGTTTCGGTTAATTCTCCAGGTATTTTGTTCATTTTATATAAAGTTCATCTTAAAGGTGTTTATCAAGGAAAATTTGTTTTTTATAAAATATAATTATTTTATTTAGATTACTACCTGCAGATCATTAGAAAAAAACTTGACGAGTGCAGCTGCACAAAAAAACAACATTAATTTAAACCACTAACAGATTTAGAAATTTATGCAAGTTTAAAAATCAGAGTAAATTAACAAATAGTAAATTAATATTTTTAAAAAAAATTGCATCATGAAGTATCGACCTTATATCGTATTGTTGCTCCCAGAACAACATGCTTAAAAATTAGCACTTAAAAGAATGCATTTGTCATTATTTCACGTATAGAAGTATCATTTAAATTAAAAGTTATGTATCATTAAGTCGTCTGATGCAGACATAAATATTGTAAAACTTATTACTAAAACGTAAAAAGTCCTCTGCCATAATTACTTTTCCAAAAAGGAACAAATTGCGATTCGTAAAGTCGGCAAGATTTGCCCACTAATGGAAGGTTTGGAAAGACTTGGGTAATGGGTCTACCGGTAAATGTAGAACAAAACAATAACCTTATACACAAGAAAATAATAAGAAAAAAAAAACCACTCTTATACGGTTGGAGCATTATTATTATTATTTATTTTCTTTTTGCCTTCATTCATCTTACGTGGGGTACAGGAATAGTTGGTTGCACATAGGCCTAGTTCAATTAGGCTTAATGGCTAAAGCTTTAAGATGTCTGGAGAGGGGTGGAAAGATCTTAGAATGTCACTTTCTCGCCTAGGTTTTTTTTATTTTTTTTTATGCCACTTGGCTTGTTTACTAAACGAAATGGCTTGTAGTTTGTGTTTAGAGAGGACAAGGGGAAAAAAAACATAGTGGGAATATGATATGATCAGATTTTTAAATTTTAAACTGTGATATTAGTTTAGAGCAAACAAAGAGAATTTTTAGGATTTCTTTGTTTTGGTAATAAATTTTTTTTAATAAGAAGTTTATAAATAATTTAACAGCAATATTTAAAAAAAATTTTTTTTTAAAGAAATGCTTGGTAGTATTTAGAGCGGACAAAATAATTCTTTAGGATAAGTTTTTATGGTAATTGCATTATTTATTTTTTACAAAANTATATATATATATATATATATATTATGTAGTGTGAAGTATCTATTTTCGATTGTTATACTATCATAGTTAAAAATAATGCATCGCATTAAATACTATTATTCTTTTTTTAAAAAATGTTTTCATTGCCATTATCAACTTTTTTTCCCCTTCCTAAAAACAAAACTTTCCAATGAACCATATCATGTGATTGAAAAAACAATAACAAGCTGTCTATTTAAAAACAAGTGTTATTTTGATTCAGCTTTCATGATTAACGGTTGTCGGAATAAAAGACAGAATATAAATAAAATACGATGAAACAACACAGAAGAGAACTAACTTAAAGAATAGAATTAATCCTATCATTATGGAAGATAATTTGAAGCTTCCCAAAATAGGATTTCCGATATTTGTAGCGATAACCTATTACTGGATAGCAAGAACAAGTAGAGCTGTTGCCATCAAAAAAAATAATATTAATGAAAGAAAGGGAATTTGATTGCAAGCTGCTAGGGAACGGTTGGGCTATCCGGTAGGGTGTTGGAGGACAATCAAAAATCTGGAATGGCACACACCTTCTTCGTTCTATTGCAACCGATAATCAAGAAAAAGAAGGCGGATTCGAAGTGAAGAGGAAAGGCGGGGAAAAAACAAAGTGAGTCAAAGTTATTCGATGCAAAAATATTGGCTTTTTATTTTTTTTAATTCCTGCTTGCTTTGCGTGGAATTATTAGCGTGATGTGTAATTAATGATGGATGAAATTCTGAAATGAAGTTTCCTTGATATTTGAAATAAAGTCGTTGCGAATGAAAGCTTATTTCTTTTATTATTATTTTTTTTGAGGAAAAGGGATGTGAACTTGGTAAAAAGTTAACGAGTTCATGATAAAATTTTTTTTAAGGCTATTCCTTGGGCAATATCGTATTACCAGAGTTAGAAACAGATTTAAATCCTTTTAAGGCGAAGAATCCTTAAAAGGAGGACCGTTACACGCATGCGTTTTGTAAAAAATTTTTTTTTTCAATCTTCTTTGTTTTCTGGGATACCTTTTAATCAAAGAAAATATTTTAAAGTCTAATATTAAGCGATCATCTAAAGACACTTCTGTGACGTGTGCATTGAAGTTCATCCCAAACGTTAGTCCTATAAGAAGGCATACCTGGATTATCTTTTAAGAATATGGATACTTTTCCACATTGAAACATAACGTAGTTCAACTTTATTACCATGTTAAAGGGAATCATTTTATCGTTGAAATTATTCTTGAACTAGATTGCATGCTATTATGGTTCATCCTCGACATAAATGCAATTTAATTTAACACCTTATTAAAATTGCATAAAGTTTGAACCATATTATGAAACAACGTTGAAATATATTATCCAAATTTAGAGCGACCTTAATACTGTGTCAAATTGAACCATATTATTGTGAAATTTAATCCTTCTTGAACTCGATTACATGATAATAAGATTTAGCCTCAACGGAAGCATAGTTTAATTTAAAACTTTATTAAGGTTGCATCAAGTTTACACAATGCTATAAAACCACTTGGAAACAGAATTTCGTTCAAATTTAGGGCAACCATTAATGTGTGCCAAATTAAACGACATTACAGTAAAAATTTATCCTTATTATGGTTCCACAGCAACGGAAACGGTAGTTTATTTTAACACCTTATTAAAGTTGCATCGAAGTTTCTCAATATTATGATTCAATGTTTTTTCTGTGGGCTTAGTTACAATGGAATTAAGGATTTCATGGATACCACGTGCCATTAGTACCTAGGATTTATGTCTTTCTTCAATATTTAAGACTAGCAATATTTTTACAATAGCGTCATTTATTAAAACGAAACATGCCTTTAGCAAATACAGCACGTTACGTTATAAGTTTGAGTTAAAGCACATTATTAAACTGTCTCTTTCGAATTAACGTTCTGTAATTTCATAAAACTGTTCCAAAAAATTGTAAATTCCAAACTTTGGTGCGTTTAAATGAGACTAAAAGTAAAGTGTTCGCTTAGGAGTTTGCCTCTGAAATTTTTTTCCAACATTTTAAACGAAGTTAACGATGTAATACCAGAAAGAAAAAAAACGAAATATCTGAAAATTAGTGGTCTACCCTGTCATATGGTTATGTTTCAAAATGTGTTTCGAAATGCGCCACAGTAAAATCTTTTCTTGAACGGTATAAAACGGTAGCTTTTCAATTAGGCTCTAGGTTCCCACTTTTTTGTGCAATGCTGGTGGTCGTTAGATAGGATGCTGTGAAAGATAGTCGTGAACACTAATGTAGATGGAGCACGCAAAATCTGTTGTAATATGTCAGTAGTTGATGTTTCGATGAGAATATCTTAACAGAGATAAGGTAATTGTTGAATGTTGACAATGTGGTTCGTGGTTACCAGTGAATCAAGCTTTTCGCAGCTTAATGATATAAGTATAATGGCAACAAATTTAATTTCCGAAATACATTTTCTAATCTAACTAAGGAGTGGACAGTTTGACCCAAGGGCTAAATTCGGTCCTGTATTGGCCACTGCGTTGCTCCCAGCTTACAACCATTAATTAGTATGAAGAATCTACATAACTAGTTTAAAAAATGTAATTATTTTTCCTAACTGATTTTATAAAATTTGAGAAAACATTAATACTCATGTTTAGCAATGAATTCAAAGAATACGTGAAGTATAAATATTTAAACTCTTAATCTTTTTTTGGACATTTTTTTAGCACTAGAACATGTTAATTACAAAAGTAGTTAAAAGAAATGTTTCAAAAGTTTAAAATGTAAGTAATTTATTCATGTAGGTACAATGAAAATGCATGAAATTAATTTTTTTCCTTAAGAAATTTCAAACTTCTTCCAATTTTTATTTTTGTTAAAAAAGCAATACGTAATTTAAACAGTTCTTCTCTAAATTCAAAATATTAAACTTGCGATACATTAATATTTTATATAAATTCCTGCAAATTTTCAAAAAAAAAAAAATAAATAAATAAAAAAAAATTGAAAAATTGCATTAGAATTTTTTAATAATAGAATTTTTTGTGGCCGAAAAAAGGTTTAAATTGGTAAATTGATTGATTGGTAATCGGATTTTCTGCTACTAACGATGGCTCTAGGTAGAATTTCTAAAAGTGCTTAAGACTTGAAACTGTGAGCTAAAAGAGCCAAATTGCTGTTACGAATTGCTTCAAAGTCAATTGCTTGTCTCTATTCCAAATAACTTTATATTTTGACTTCTGTTTGTCTCTTACTATTAGAAACCTCCTTTAGTGTGCAAAAGACACTGTTTTTGCAATTTATTTCTAATATGTATTTTAATTAATTAACGTAAGAAAAAATTGTACTCATTTACTTATTAACATAATTTTACCACATCTATCTAATTCAAATTCAAGAAATGTCCTTAAAATAGTTTAGTAAAGTTAAAAGAGTTATTCTGGTTTTAATTTATAAAATATAAGTGAATTAGATTAAAAACTCGCATTCAAGCGTTAATTCTTTAATATACTTTCAATGAACAGAAAACTGTCCTTATTACTTTCCTTCATTTAATTCCTTTCGAGAGCTTAGTTGCTGATCAATACTACATCCACTTCACTTTTCTTAAATTGAAAACTCTTGTAAATTACTAAAAGTTAATGTTTTCGTCTTGAATTTATCGCATTTTGTCTTTTGTGAACACTTAAATATTACATCACCAAATTTCGTTATATTTCCATGGCCAATCCCTTTTCATTTAAAGCCTTCTTCTTTAAAAGCAATCAAGCTGTGTATTTTTCTTTCCCCGTTTTACCAAGTCAATTAAAAGTCCGAAACTTTTACTTGGCAAATCTGCTAATAGCGTCAGAAACTTTGCGAATCTCACCTTAGAATGAAGAGTCTAACTTAATCCACTTCTGAGTCCTAATTGAATAAATAAATTCGAACGCGGCCCGGTCGGGCCCCATAATTAATAATGAGCCTCCTCCATTTCGTTTAGGGTTACGGAAAATTCACGAATTCGCTTTTAAGTTAGAAAATCCAAGAAAAGAAAGATTAAATGAATACAAATAGTAAGTCTGCTTCTTAAGTTTTGAAGGAAGAACTAAATTTCAAGATTAATGCTTCCAAGAATATAGCTGAGGCTTTAAGGCAATAATTGCTGCACTTTTAAAAGATGCCTACTAATATTTTATGAGGTACGGGCCTTTAAATTTCCTACGGCTGAAATTGCTAATTAAATTTACCCGGGCATGGTGCTAACCACAACCTTCTCATTAATGAATGATTTCTTGATGGTTGGGGAATGACCAACCATAAATCTTCCTTACAAAATGTTCGTTTTATGATTTCGTAAAGATTATGGCCGTTTGATGGTGGATTTTCGTAGAATATTTGCATTTATTTTGAATTATATTGGTTTTAGATTTACTTTTACTTGATGCTAAAACGTTTATGATATTGCGAATGAAATATTGGCTGAAGTAAATATTTAAAAAAAAAAAAACTTTAATCGTGAAATATAAAGGAGTTTAAATGATTTTAATTTTTGTAATGTATTTGCATGATCTGAATGCAAGAAAAATAAGTTTTATTTATTAAATACATTAACCTAGAATATGTAAACAAAACAAATTTACTATGAAGGGTTCAGAATGAGAAATATCTTTAAACAATCCATTATTTTATTTTTGAAATAGTCTAATTATTCACACTTTACTACGTAATATGCAACCAACCGTGTTTAAATCTGAGTTTTCCTTATCGAGTTAAAATGTTATGAATTTCTAAAGGTCCATACGTTAATATGTAGTTTCGTTGACAAAGTTGCTTTTTCTTGTAATGGAATTTTTCATACATTAATATGTAGTTCTGTTGACAAAATTGCTTTTTCTCGTAATGGAAATTTTCACACATTAATATGTAGTTCCGTTGGCAAAGTTGCTTTTTCTCGTAATGGAATTTTTCATACATTAATATGTAGTTCCATTGACAAAATTGCTTTTTCTCGTAATGGAATTTTTCATACATTAATATGTAGTTCCGTTGACAATTTGATTTTTCTTGTAATGGAATTTTTCAATGTTCTCTCAGAACTTCCAAATAGTTCCTTGCTCACCAGTTTTTGTTTTATTATTATAAAAAATGTTTACAGATATTTTTCGAAGTTTGTTTAATTTTAAATATATTTGTTTAATTAAATACCTTAATATATATTTTTTTAATACCTGAAGCGTGTTTTTCATAGAAATCTTTTTTAGATGAAATAAAAATTTAATGCCTAGGTACGTTATATTTTTATACGGTTAACATAACCATTTAAATTTATTTAAATACCTATAAACTACGTATTTGGGTGAAATTTTAATTAAAAGAATTAAAATTTGTTCTTAAAAAGCTTTTTATTTATCAATATTTGAAATCTAACTTTTGACTATAACTTAAAATCTAATTATCCTTTTACTTCCAAAACATCACACACAGACTTCTATTAATGCTTGCCAATATTTAGTTAAAAGTTAAAAATGATTGAATAAAAATTGCACTTTTTTTGTATTGAACATCCAGTGTCTCCTAAGCAATCAATAACTAATTTTACGTAGCCAATCGAAATAGATTAAATTTATTTACAAATATAACTTATTTTTTTCAGCCCTTATGCAAGAAAAACAAATTTAATGAAAATATATTTTATATGGCTTGTACACAAGAAAAATAAATTTGAATTTTTTGAGAGAGATATTTTATAACATATCATTTATCGAAGTTAATCAAAGGACCAAAATGCTTGTTTTGTCGCTAAAGCTTGCTAAACTTTACTATCTTTTAATTATACGGTATTCTTATTCTAAACCACATTATTGTAATTTTTAAACTTGATTACGCGATAACAAAATTTAATTTAAGCGAAAATGTGGTTCAATTTAATTTTTTTTCTTTTAAAAAAATATTCTGTTTTTACCATGTAATCTTTTTTTTTCTTCCTATGTTTTTATAAATTTTAATTATCGGCGTGCAGGTAATCGCAATCAAAAAAGTTTTGATAGTAATTCCTTATTTTTGGAGCAATTTTGACGGTATTTTATACTAATACCGAATTTATATAAAAAGAAATATTATACAATGACTTCTCCACCAACAAAACAATTTTCCTTGAATTTCAATATAAATTTCTGTATACTTACAAAGTGTATAAAGTAAAATTTTATTATTTTTCTGAACTGTTATTTTTAAAAATCAAAATTTTACAAGCTCTCGAAAATGAATCACATCATAAAAAATAAACTAAAATACATAAGCTATGTAAACAGCGATTTTCAATATAAATTATTTAAAAAGTCTGAATAATTCTGATTTAATGCACTAAAATAAATAGATATTTCTTATAAAGCTTACTTTTTTATGTATGTATTATTAAGCAATTGAATAAGAAAGTTCCAAATCCTTTATTGATCCTTTGCCAAACAAAACGAAAACGTTCAATATTTTATGAAAGCCTGCGTTTCAGTTTACTTACTTAAATTATTTCTAAAGCCTAATCTTTTCCAGCAAGTTATTTTTCCCGAGTAAAATAGAGAGTTAAAAATTCCAGGAATATTCCAGGAGTATTGAAAACTGGAGTAGAAGATGGCAAATTACGTTGTATACATTATGCAAACGATAATCACGGAGATCTTAGTGTAACAACGTGGACTCGCCTACGTTTCCGATTGTTTTGTCATGCATCGTCGAATATTATCGTCACGGAAGAATGACCCAGCCTTAGTGGGAAGGGATCATCTTAAAACATATCCGCCGATTTACGTTTTCTGGTTATTCGAAACGGCATTTAAATTTTAAATAACTGGATCTGTTTATTCGGTGAGTTTAATTTCAGCACGAGTTCGAATTTTAACTTCATGTTAATTTAGTGTATTCTTTATCACGAGTTAGTCCCATATTTTTCTTGAACGAAAAATAAAGGAGTTTTCAGATTTGTGGAAAATCTAGGTAACTTTTAAAAACAAATGTTTATTTAAGCCCTAATTGTGAGATTAAAAACTGCAACTGCAAAGGAAAACTAAACTAAATTAATAAGAATAAATAAATTAATTAAATTAATTAAAACTAAATTAATTAAAATTATTCTGGAATTTAAAAAAAATGGAGCATAAAAGTAATGAATCAAAAATTATTTTTATTATAGTGTAATTTTCTGAGCTTGGTCTTAAGTTTAATTACTGGTTTGGCTAAAAATGATAGATGATTTGAAAAATTGAAGAAAAATGAAAAGAGAACAATGTGTGGAATGACACGTTATTATTGCTAATTAATAAAACTGTGAAACACTTTTATAAATAACCTCCATTTACAGCAACAACTTGGTCTATAAACAACGCTAATAGATGTCCGTGTTTATATCTCAGTTAGAATGACATGCAACAGAAAATATAGTTTTATATTTTTTCCAGTCAACCAACTCCATCTGGTGGCGATCTTTGGAACTAAATTTAAAACTCCGTAAGAATAAATAGCTAGCTGTCTTTCTAAACTGAACTTTGTGAACTACAAAATTTTAGCTTCGTTTGTTTTTCTTTATTTTTGTGGTTGTTAGTAATTGTTGTCGTTTTTTTTCCCTTCCAGATATTCAGTATATTTTACTAAAATTTTATTTTCTATTACTTTTTATGAATAATATTTATTTTCATATATCATCTTCAATCATTGCATGGCTAGTTTAAGATCTTCTCCAAGAGTTTTCAAAATTTACGACTTGCTGGTTTTTATTTTTATTTTATTAGACTATCTTGTCTATGGTCGCTTTCTTGTTCGTTTGTTATCAAAAAGATATTTGTCCAAGATGTTTTTCAATTCTTCGAGCTATGTGGACACCCCTTAGACGTTTTAAGCGTTTAATTCGCGCATTCACACACCCCTTAGACGTTTTAAGCGTTTAATTCGCGCTTTCACATTGAAAATGCTGTTTTAAAAGAAGTTTACAGTTTTAAAAAGTCAGGAAAATAAGAGCTGTTACTTACTCGCACTACAGTCTGCAATTATAAATCTTTCTTTTAATCTTACGAAATTTCAAAATTTTGTTTTTAGATGTTTAAATCTTAGAATCTATATTTATTATTTTGTAATTAAAAATTCTTAATGATTTGTACAGTTTAATTATTTAATTATGTGAATTTAATTTGAAACAATCAATTTTACTCAGATCTTTTCTGATTATTCGATTTTCATATACTAGATCATACTAGTAACTGACCACAATTGTTTTGTTTTTTCGCATTTTCAAGAATAGTTTCAGGATACACGATACATAGTTTAACGTAAATGATGATCTTAATTGAAGGTAAAACTAAATTTATATTACGGAAAATTTAATAAATTTTATTAGCAGGCTAAAAATGATAAATTTAGTTCACTGTAATCGATAATGTAGTCATCGTTTTAGATTCAAATAGTTTCCGATCAAAACCTAATTCGATCGTAAATTTTTATATACTCCCGTATAAAGAACCATTAGAATTTTTTCTTTCTTTTCAACTAACATTAGCCATCTATTCTTATAGGTAACGAGTGAAGAAAGAACGAATGAAAAAAAAAAGGCTCTCTGAATTCAATTTGATAAAATGACAAGGCAATTGTTAAAAAAATGACATACGTTATCCATCTGATATTTCACTTACTTCGGACCCGTGCTGTTGGCACGATTTTATTTCTCGCCAATATTTTAAAAAAAGAAAACTAAAACTTTCGTATTTGTTGTAACATTATCTTCAAAAAGCAGACTACTAGTAAGTTGAAAAACGAACGTATTATTAATTCCAATATAGCAAATTTTGAATACTAAATGAATGAAGTTATTTTTATGCTATATTTGTTTTTCTTTTCATAATATATTTTTGTAGCTTTGAGGCTTCCCAATTATGAAACGAATATTTAGTTTAAAGACATTTTCAGTATTTGTTTTAGAGTTGAAAGTTCAGAGGTGAGAGGCGTAGGTGTTCTGAAAAAATTACGTAAGCAAATATATTTACTTTAGTTTACGGCTGTTTCTGCGCTAGATGTTCCAGTATTAGTTTTAAATGTCAAGGAAATTATTAAACAAATATTTTTTTTAATGAAAATTTTAAAAATTTCTTCATTATTTGACCTATTAATTATCTGTGTAAGTTAAAATTTATTCTAGGCAAAAATCTAATTAAGTCCTCACCATTAGTTACTAGAGCAATTAAAGTTTAAGTGGCATTCGATTTGGTGTAAAGTTAACAACTGAATATAAATTCTTGACCAATTTTAATCCACAATCTCACCTGAATTAAGTGAAATTGAATTTTAATAGCATAAAAGCTTTGAGCGGCAGTATTGTGTCGAACGCACCACATACTGAAAGTAATAAAATTAAACAGTGCAAGCTTTTCAAAAGTAAATTAGTTTCTTTGAGTTAACTGGAATTATTTCTGGATTTAAAATAAAAAGTTAACTCATGAAGAGAAAAGTCTCTTTGAAAATGTAAAATGATTTAGCTATATTGTCTATATCTATAACAGCAATCTATACATTACTTTAAATTTTTCTTAAACTTCATGATGATTTAGATATTCTATTGTCGACTACTTTTTGGCTGGGGAAATGCATTTTAGATACTTTTTTGTCAGACACAGTTTATAACATTTGATCATTGCTGTATTAAATTACCTAATACCAGGAACGTTTGGTATAGTACAACTGTTTCAAGCTTTTGTTTACTTAAATTCGACATTAACCTCTTGCTACAGAATGTGTTGCTGTTATCTATAACTTGGCAATACTGGTCGTTATCGAATTCCGAACAGAATTTAGAGTTTTTTTTCTTCCAAATTGAATAATCCTTTGCAATGCTATTAAAGACTGACTACGATGCTATTAAAGACTCTAGCACTGCTTACTACGCAGCTAGCTGGTTCTGGTTATATTTATGGAAATGTTCTTTTCGCTTGGATTGCCTGAGATCGAAGCAAATGATATAAACTAAAGCACATGGAATTTGTTAGGAGAAATAAACACACTTCCTTTGTGCATAAACCAAATAAACTGGAATAGTGAAAAATGTTATGTATAAAAATCTTTGCGAACGCTTTACAATACAATTGACGCTCAGTGAATGCATCCATCAAACTTTAAGAACGCTCCATTTACTAAATTCTGCAAGCATTCAACCGTAGGGGACAAAAAGAAGGGCAAAAGGAAGAGAAGATTTGAGATATGAGGGCCCATAAGTTAGGTATCCCTAATGATATCAATTGCCCATAAATAAAATGCCCCTTTTCTTTCTTTTATCTTACTTTTTGAATCCAGTAAACTTGTTTTCGAAACCGAATAAATTGAGCTGAATTATTCCAAATGGTTCCCTTTTTTTCAGAGTGAGTTGAGAAATTTGAATTGATAGTTCTGATAATTCACGAATGCTGGTAGAGGTCACAAAATAGAATGAATAGTGTGCTTCATTAAATGATGAAATGAAAGCTTTAATTTAAATCAAGAATAAATTTATTAGTATTTGCCTATTATGTTTGGAGCAGCGTTTTGTTATTTAGCATTTTGAGATGTTTGTTTATTGGTATTTTTTCGAAAAGAGTTGCATGTTTTATTTGTCAAAATATTTAGTTTGCGTCAAATAATTTCGGAATTTAGAGAGCGCATAAAATATTTGCTGAATTCGCGAGTGGATCTGACGATCTTGGAAGTCACAGATAGTAAAAATAGTTTTGCTTCATTAAATGATAAAATGAAAGCTTTAATTTAAATCTACATTTATGTCTGCTTTATTTATATTATTTATCTATTATATTTGTAACAGCGTTTTGTTATTTAGTATTTTGAGATAAAATATATTAATTGATATTTTTCAAAAAGAGTTGCATATTCTATTTGTTAAAATATTTAATTTGCATTAAACAATTTCTGAATTCGGTGATATTATAAAATATTTGCTGAATTCATGAATAAACCTCTTGCTAACGGAAGTCACAGATAGTATGATTAGTTTTGCTTTCTTAAATAAAATGGAAGCTTTCAATTAAATCTTTTAGAAAATCATTTTGTATGCCACTACCATTTCTGAATTTAGAGAAGTCACAAAAGATTTACTGAATCATGGAGAAATCATTTTAGAGTCTCCTGAACAAATAATTTCCTCACGACTCTGTTACATAATTGGCGCTTAAAGAATTTTATGGACCTATTGGCAGGAGCCAAAATATTTATAAAGAAGCGCTTTTATATTTTTACTATTTGAAGCGCTGCCTATTCGTTTTTACTTTAATTTGTGCGACCTAGGTATAATTGCAACCTCACTTAATTATCTGCAATAAGAAAATTAAAAAAATGTATGGTGATTCAAGACAAGTTTGCCCTACTACTTAATAGACCCTCAGATTTATTCACCCTCGGACATATCCATGCATTTCCTTTTGCTTAAATGGGAATTTCGTGATATAAGCTTTTCCTATTGGAGCAATAAATCGTTTCCTAATAAATCTTTCGTCAAAATCCCGGGATATGAATTAAAAGGGAAAGGAGGGACAGAGCTAGAGGTGATTATACCCTGGCATGCTGGTATGAACCCTCCTTCCACCCTTGCTGCAATTACTCCTCAAGTATTGCGTCTTGAGAATGATATCCCATTGCTACTAAGAAGCCGATGAGGCGTCCATCATGTTGGAGAACAAGACCATAAAAGTTTCCACTGAACGGGGCCCGCACGTCATGTTTAAAATTACTTTGGCGAGATATTCAGCGGTGATAAAATGTAAGGGTAATTAGAATTAACGCGATAAAATAAATTTATCACTTAGGAAGTTAAGGCGCTTCCACACGACATTCAAATTACGGCGCGACTCAGGCGCGTTTCTCGTCATCCTTCTTTGTAGAAATCATGCTTTATGTTGGCTTGACATTAAACATTGCATTTAAACGAGATTATAGGAGTTATGAAGAATGGAGACATTTGATGGTTCAGTTTGGAGTGTTCGATACTCAATTTCTTATCAAGCAGTAATGGTTGAAATTTGTAATGAATTGTCATAGTCTATTTTGCACTAGAAAGTTTCCTATGTTTATTATTTGCACACTATGATTTTATTCGTTTGTATATTAAACATTTCGTTGGACGTAATATTATATGTTTAAAACAAACTCCAATAGTCTCATTAAATTTATATTAAATGAAGATTGGTTTTTGGTTTAATTTAGAATGTTCGATAGTTATTTTCCTATCTAGCAGCAGAATTTTGAAAAATTGCATTGCTTTAGTCTGTTGGCATCAAAAACTATTCTATAATTATTTGTACGTAAGGATATTTTATGTTTGTATATATTAAATAATAAATTATATTATTCCTAAAGTAGATCGATTTTAGAATATGATTATTTATTTACTATAATTTAAGCTCCTATGCACAAATTTTATTTTGAATTCAAATTATGAAAATTAGTTTAACTAAGAGAATGGGAATTGAATATTTAATGTGAATTATTTTAACTGTAAATTTGATGAGAGCATTTATAAAAAATTGGAAATTTATTTAAAATGGGAATTTCTTTTATCTCTCCTAATAATAAATGAATCTATCTATGTATTGATTTGTGTTTAAACAGTGAATGTTAGAGCGTCAAGATAAAGATGTTAGATTTTTAAAATTTTCCATTCATGAAACTATTTTAACTAGTCAGTGAAAAATATTTCTTCACAAGTTTCGTAATTACGCAAAATAAAAAATGCTCTTTTTTAATGAAGTGTGATAAGACTCGTATTTTAAACTTAATACTAAAAAATTTTTCGAAAGTTAGTTGTTTTGATGTTTCTATTTATTTCGATAATTTTTCCTTTCACTGTTAAGAAAATATAATCGTTCTATTCACTGTTAAATTCAGTCAACTGGTATTTTTAGAGTCAGGATTATGCATTTCTAGCATTCAGTTGATGTGATGTTTCGTAAAGAAATATATCTTAATCTAATGTAAATGTCTCTTTAAAAAAATAAAATAGAACATCACAGTTTAAGCTTTTTCTTTTTTGAGATATGATTCTTTTTAAAAAAAATAGCTACGTCCCATTGGACTCACTTGTCGCAAAAACGCCTGCTAACTTTCATTCCGTACTTTTTTTTTTCAGGCGAGTCATATTTTTTCTGAGAAAGATGAAAAAAATGAGGAGAATAACTCATTATTATGCAAAAGAAGGAAATAATTCTTGGCGATAAGGAAAAAAAAATGTTAAGAGTATGAATCGGTTTTGGGAAAAAAAGTATTTCTAAGCGTAAAAAGATCCTGACTTTTTTTAAATTCAAAAAACAACTTGCGCTAAATAGAAAATAAGATATTTGCCGTTGTTTAAAATTCTAGTCGCGATACAAAATTGCTGAAAAAAAGTTGCTATATGTATATTTTAAACTTTGGTTTAATACTCTGACGACTACAGTATTTTTTTGTTTAGTTTATTCTCATTTTAAAAGTTTCTCGTACCGAAGCTCCCGGATGTAACTCCTACCGTTGCCATTTCAATAAAATGAAATAATACGAACAAAGGCAAATACTTATGATGCCAGCAGTAAAGGAGAAATAACGATATAAAGAATGTTGCCATACTTTTGTTCGTGAACATAATTTAATTCGTTTTCGTTTACTACAGCGAAAGAATTTCTGTTCTCTTTTTAAAAAATTCTAGAAAAATATATTGCTCAGTCTTTTAAACAGTCAGTGGCGACAAAGAAGGTATTTTTTTTTTCACCTTCATCCTGTTCTTGGAATGAATTTGTAGAAAATTACCATATTCACAGAGTTATCGTTTAAAGGCGAAAAATACGGCAATCGTATTTAAATTCCAGAAATAGTGAATTCTTTGTTGGCCACTCTAAGTTGGTTGAGTTGAAATTTATGATCTTTTCCCAGAAACTTTAATTCAATTTATCATTACTCAGAGGAAAATTTTCCGTTTAGATAGTTAATTAAATATTTAGAAAAATTGATTTTTGATTTTGATTTTAAATGTTTATATACAACTGTAATTCTAATCATTCTATGTTTAATAGATTGTTACTTCTAAAATTATTATTGTTATAAGTTCGTAGTAATTTATCAATTATTTTCGAATCTATTTTGACTATATTTTTGGTGTACTGCTTCATACTTCAAAATCTCCCTCTTTTTTTGATATATCAGCTGTATTTCTTGAGATTCAGTTTATCAGTTACTGATCTTTTACGAACTGTGCTGAATCTCGAAAATTTAAACAAATAGGGATATATATATTTTTCATTTTTGAAAGCAGCAGGACAATAGTAAAATAAAAATTCAAATTGTATTTTGAGTTATGTAATAATATGCATGCAATGCTACCAATTACATTTCATGTAATGCCACCAAATTATGTTTAGAGCTATGTAAGGACATGCGTGAAATACTCCTAAAATTATGTGTTGAGCTATGTACGTGGAATGCTACCAATTATGTGTTATGTAATGCTACCAAATTATATGTTAATTGATGTACTAACGTACATGGTACACCCTAAATTATATATTAAGGGATGGAATAATACACACGTGATACAACCAATTATATGTTGTGTAATAATATATGTTTATTACAACCCAAATTATTACTTGATTAAACACTTCATTAACTTAAAAAATAAGTAGATTAAAATAAAAGTCGAAATGTTTCAAATGTGCAAAACTTAGTGCCCATTCTCAAGACTTGCAAGATGTGAATGAGAAGAAACAATAATTTTGTTTTATCTTTTCTCATTCACATCTGGAAAGTCTTGAGAATGGGCACCTATTGTTGCGCGCTTGAAATCTGTTCACTTTTATTTCCATCTGCCTTTCTTTTTTTGAATTATTTCTAAAACAACCAAGTTTTGTTTATAGTTATGTAATCAATATACGTTTCTTGTTATTAAGTTGTATAGGGAGCTATGTTATAGTATAAATAATACAGTTCATTCGCCACAATTTCCATTGATTCATCGAGAGAAGGAGGTTGTTATTAGATTTTTCTTTGTTTACGTCGGTGTGTTTCCGTAACAATATTGATGTTTGCCTAACATTACTTGCCAATAAACAAATGCAACTGATTTATAACATTTACATTTAGCAACTACTCTAATGGAAAACATTGTTGCCAATAAATATTGGCAAATATATCCTTCCACTATTTTCATTCGATTTCCGTTTTCCATTTATATTATTCTAAATAGAAGGTTTATATAAATTCTTAGCATAAGATAAATATTTATCGAGCTACTCTTAAGTGTTATTTCGTATTCGTGGACCTGCTGACGGTTACACTATTCCAGAAAATCCCGGGAAAAACTTCCAGATCTGTTGACAAATTCCTCCAGATCACCCCCTCGCTCATACCCCCTCGAAGCTTTTTTTTCCGCTTCATTCAAACCTCTTTCCGCCATAACTGTCTCTCTCTTAGTATTTCTCGTGTTTATTTATGCCCTGCATTTGCGGATATGTTTTCACCCCCACCTATCACTGTTTTTGCTTACGTAAGATGTTCCCTAGTTCTTTTTCTGATATATGTGGAAACGATTTTTTTGTTGTTGTTGTTTGTTCTTAGAACAAAGGAATTTTCCTTCTATAAGTTTGCGGAATTTTTCCAGATTTGTTTTTGTATATGAATGTGTATATATGTATACGATTGTAGCGTTAAGATATGGCGATGTGAATTTTTTGTTGTTGTGTTTGTTTTGCGGATTTTTGTTTCTTAGTATTGCCTTCTGTATTTTGCTTCCGGGTAAAGAATTAGATTTCGTTCGAGTATCCAAACTATGTGCTGAATTATTCGAATATAAATGTTCTGTGTTTTATATTGTCTTTCTAAAAAGACGTGATAGTGAGCTCTGATTTACGTTCGGTAATTGCAAACAAATGAAAAAGTTTTTTTATTTATTATTATTTCACTTTATTAGTCCAAATTAATAGGAAATAAAGAGTTTTTTTTCTTTCATGTTTTTATCTCTACCGGGTTCCCCAAAATCTACCAATAAATGATAGATTTTGGTAGATCACTCTCTTAGGTTAAATTTTTTTGTTAGTGGAAGAACAATTTAAGGTGTGCTTTATGGTATTTGAAAAATTGCGTTTTAAAACTTACAAAAAGACGGAAAATGTTTATATACAACACATATTAACCAGTTGAAAACTGCTTAATTAAAGTGTTTAGTTGGATAAATTATTTTTTCTGCTTTCAGCAGCAGAAATTATAGCTTGTTACATATATTTTGAATTTTAAGTTTCTGGGTATAACTTAACGCATTCTTTCAATTGTGAATAAAAACTTTTATGCTATCATTTAGAATTCAATAAATATTCTATTTCATAAAAGATAAATTTACATACACAAAAATAATATTTTTATAATATTAATAAAAAAAGGTTTTTGCGAGTAGGATTATTTTTCATGACTTCGTATTAAAATCAGCGTTTCGAATGAACAGAAATAGAATTCAATAAATATTCTATTCATTTACAATTCAATGAATATTCTATTCATTTAGAATTCAATAAATATTCTATTCATTTAGAACTCAATAAATATTCTGTTCATTTAGAATTTAATAAACATTCTATTCATTTACAATTCAATAAATATTTTATTCATTTACAATTCAATAAATATTTTATTCATTAACAATTCAATAAATATTCTATTAATTTAGAACTCAATAAATATTCTATTAATTTAGAACTCAATAAATATTCTATTCATTTAGAACTCAATAAATATTCTATTCATTTACAATTCAATAAATATTCTATTCATTTACAATTCAATAAATATTCTGTTCTTTTAGAATTTAATAAACATTCTATTTTATGAAAGATGAATTTACATACACAAAAAATAGTATTTTTATTATACTAAGAAGAAAGGTATTTTCAAGTAAGATTCTTTTTCATGACTTCTTATTAACACCTGCGTTTTGAATAAACAAAAATCTAATTAAGAATAATGTCGATAGCGCTTGAAAGTAATAAACTTAAATATTAAAACAACAAAACTTATTATATAAATATTTCCATTTAACGACCGAGACTTTTTTTATAGTTTAGAAAGGAGTTATACTTTTATTGACTTTCTAAAATTCCATTATCGTCAAAAATGGATTTTTTATCAACTCCCTTTGGAAGCCACTTAAATTCTGTTGAAAGCTTCGAAGTAATTCACCATTAAAAGCATGTCGGTTAGAAATTTTTTTTGCCCTAAACTTTAGTTTTAGGACAACTTTTTCTTACATTTATTTACTATTT
Source organism: Parasteatoda tepidariorum (assembly GCF_043381705.1). Lineage (NCBI taxonomy): Eukaryota > Metazoa > Arthropoda > Arachnida > Araneae > Theridiidae > Parasteatoda > Parasteatoda tepidariorum. The sequence goes on from NC_092206.1 coordinate 20,478,301, forward strand.
AAAAAGGGTACAACAATGAATTTGAAACATTATGAATAAAGCTAAGATAATTTAAAATTATTTAGCTATCATTTTTTTTTTATCAATTAAGCTATTGGCTCTTTGTTATTATTGCATTAGCTTTCATTTTTGTGAAGATTTAGTTTTTGCAATTTGAATATGTTAGATTGCGAAAAAGGATTAAAATTTATTAATTTGTTTCAAATAAGGATGTTAAAAGTTATTATGCATGAATTGTTTTAAAATTTGACACTTATACATAAAAAAATCGTTGAACAAAGGTTTAATCATCCTATTAAATTGAACAATTTGATAAGTATTATGTTGCATTGTAAGTATTTATTAATCCATAAGTGCAACATGGGCATTTATTTTTTGTTCGACAAGTCAAAGAACATTTTTCTATAAAGAAAAAGCGTGGAGAACTATTCTTTAAGTAGCTTCTTTTTCGGAAGAAGAATTGGCTCTAGAATTTTCTTCCAATTTAAAATATCGAACGGAAAAGAAAAACTTACTCGATAATCCATCAATTATTTTGCTTAGTGCTATAACTTTGAGTATCGGATTTGCTACTTTTCAAATGCAATTGGAAACTTTACTGATTACCTGATGTCTTACAGAAAGATTTTATTTGAAGGTTAAATAAAGGTCACTAAGATCGTTATTGCTAAGCCTTTTCGCTTGTTCCAATTGCTCGAAAGAGACAAATATAATAATTCCTGATTAGCCCTGGTGCCTCTGATCGCGCCATTTTTTATTAGTGTTGCCATTCATAGGTACAGAAATAAACTGGGAATAATGCATGTGTTGCTTCAAATGGTTATTTAATGATTAGGATGATTGGATAAAAGTGCTATTGAGTATGTCGTTGGAGTTAAGCCTATCTAATCTAACTTTTTTTTTCTAAACTGTTATTAATGCATTTCGATCCATCGCTTTTCGCTTTACTAAATGTATTAGTCTAGCTTAGGCACCATTAGCTGAATTTTCACGCGCACTAATGTAAAGATTATGAGCTTTTATAGGGAGAATTTTTGTTCTAAATGATTAATGTGATATCTATATAAAGGGTGCTATACTTAGAACGCGCCCGAAATGGAACGGGAGAAAAAAAAATGATCGAGCCATTTTGTTTCTTCTCTCGGCAACGTTACTGGAAATCGGATATCGGTTAGAATTCTTTGAGATATGGTTAACAGGTTCTTTTAACCGATCTTGGTTCAACCGGCTGCTCAGAGGAATTTTAAACGACTAACTCAATTGGTGGTTTGTGCTTCTCGCATTTCTGAGGTATATTTATTTATTTTTCTTGAAAGAACCGTTTTTTTTTTCTTTTTTAAAGTTATTTCGAACTTTGTTCTATCTTTTGAAAGCAATTTTGGTTACTTTGATCTTTTTTATGCTTTGTTATAAAAACATGTACCATCATAAATATCTTTCCTGATATTGACAAGAAATTTTTCTTCCGGGAGAGAAAAAAAATGTACCGCATACAAGCATGATCATAATAAAGGTACATCAGAAAAGTACTTGATGGTATCATGATTTGTTACCTTACGAGACAGAGGCCGCTTGTTCCTACAATACCACTTCATCAATCTGCAAATATATATCTTTGGCGCGGGTCAAAAATTGCTTGGAGTATCATTTATGCACATAGATTTGAAAAATAGATGTGTGGTAAATTTTTTTCCGGCTTTTTGTGCTTTTTTGTTGATTTTATACGATAAAAGCAGCTATGGTTTATTTGGGCCCATTCGTCATATGGTTGGTTCTCTGATTACTTAATTGCGAAACAAAATTGCAACAACTTCGAATACTAATTGCACTGGTAAGATAGAATATAATAGCAAAGGGTCATCTCTTTTGCATCTACGTGCATTTAAAAAAAATTGTGCAGTCTCTGCAACGAAGTCTCTCTACAACGAATCGTTCCCTGTAACTATTTTTAACAGGAACGCGTAACGTTTAAAATATTATCCATTTAACAGAGTAGTTGCTTCCCTATAAGGAATGTTTGTGATGTAAATTTTCTCAGTTTTCGTTATTTTTGAAATTTTTAATAATGTTTATCTATTCGAATTTTCACATTATTGAATAAAGTTGCAATTGAAAGTAGAAATTTTTGAACAATCAATTAAATTTTTGAATCGCCTACATTACTCATTTCAACAAAAGATAAGCAATAATTTCAATAATATGTATTACTTCACTTTTAATTTGAAGTCACAATTTTTCAGACTTATCACACTAACTGAAACTACAAAAATCTTTAACATAAACATTAGTTTCTAACTTAACATGGATTAAATGTTGAAATATTTACATTAAATGAATGAAAAATTAGATTCTTTCAGATTTCTTGGCGAAACTAAGAAGATTAGATTTTGAGCATAAATAGTAAAATTCATTAAAACTGTCCAGTAAATTATCTCAGAACTCAATAAATCTCACCCCAAATCAGATCACGTGCTGAATTGCGAAAATTAAAGAACAATTTGAACGATAAACTTTTTTTTTATTTATTTTTATTTAAAGCTTATGCTTAAGTGATCTGAACATTGCTTAAGAATTCAATGAATGCTTTCTATTCCAGATAATTTTAACTTAGCTCTAAATTCTAAACCTACTCGAATAATAATCGACCAGCTACGCTCACGACAAAAACTGTAATGTCCCTTTTTTGCTTCAATACGTGGAATGACTGCTTATGTAAGCTACTTCCATTAAAATACACTTACAACTTTTCACCTTTGAGATAAGAAATGAAGAATATATATATTGCGACCCCACATCGAGTTGCTTAGATAAAAAATATAAAATAAAAATAAATAAGCAACTTGTCTTACAAAGTAATGCTCCCCAAAGAATTTTTGAAGAAAAAAATGCGTAATACTTGCGATAAGCCTTTTTATGTTATCTTGAAACTTTTTTTTTTCTTGAGTCTCATTTCATTTGCATGTCTTTGTAATTTGAAAGAGGAATTTTTTTTATTCAGTTTCTTTTTTTTTNAAAATTAGAAGCACCTACATTCTACGGAATTAAAAAAAATGGAATATGCACATTAAAAAGGCATTTTCTATCCACAGTTTCAATTGCTTTTCAGCTTGAAAATTGCCCAACAAAACAATGGATTTTATCTCAGTGACTTGTGGTGTGAGATTAATTTTTACGCCTGAAATAAGCCGGAAAAAAAAGTCTGTTTCAACGAGAATATAGATTAAAAATAAAATTTACTTCAAGAGAGCGGAATTAAAGAAATATTGATGTTGTTATTAGTTTTGAAAGAGAAGATAAATTAGATTTAAGTATATATGATATATTATTAAAATATGACATATTATTGTTAGATTTACCCTTTGCTTACGGCCGGTACAATAAGTGGACCAGAATGTCTTCATCATGTTCCGTAAGCCAAAGGTTGTTTCAAGAGAGGGAATAAAGAGGTATGTCGAGAAAGATGTATTAAATATAAAATATATGTTTATTGATATCTTAAGTGTATAATTTGTTTTAAGAGAAGAGATAACATGGAGTTAAACATGTCGGGCTAATTATTGTAACCTATATCGAGATTAAATTCGTAAAAACTGAATAAGGGTTTTTTAAGCAAGTGAAAGGTGATTGTTAGAAAAATGATTGTCAATTTTAGTGCATTTTTATTATTAAATATGCTTTAATATATCTTATTCTTTCAGAAACGGAAATTTTACACGAAACGCTCATGATTCTTTAAATTTAAAATGCGTTTTTTTTTTTTTTTTTTTTTTTTTTTTTAACTTAAAGCTTCATATTACATACTATCCAGCTACCTCGAGAATAGCTCCTGTCTTAAATTCTTGGGTAAAAAACGATGCTGATACGTAAATAATATAATTTTTTAATATGGAATAATTTAACAAATAACATTACTCTGAAACTCAAAAACAGTTAAATCCACATCCTCAATCTAAGTAACTTATCTCTGTAATCAAAGTTACCGGCTGTAACCAGTACGCGATTCTGACATCTGGGGTAAATCAGACAGTAATATGTACAGTTTTATAACATCGTGTTTTTACTCAAGGGAATAACATCTCACTCTTAATTTGCCAATAAATAAGGTTGTTCACCAAGTGAAATCTGTAAAATAAGGCCCCTAATCCCAAACAGATTGCTTTTCATAGAGTTGTCTTTACTCAAAGATTTTCAAATTAAAAAAATTGTCACACCCAAAGAAAATTCAATCCCATGAATATCTGTAATAATTTCATCATTCGAAAAAAAATGCTGTGTTTCAGAATCTGAAGATATTGACAATGATTGTAAGCGATAGAATCTTTTGATGTTAGAATTATTTTCAACCGTTACCAAATTTACACCTTTTCCATTCCATGATCCGAAACTAATTCAAGTTCCAGTTCCCTTTATCTTAATTACGAGTCTGTCGTCTGGCGCTTATGCGAGAATTAATATGATTGGACTCTCGAATCACGAGCTGCGCGTGAAAAGTCTAACTTAGACTGACTGACAAGTTTTGGTCTAATTAGAGCACGGTGCGCTTACGAGGTACAAATTATTATGATTGATATCACTGCAGTTAAATTTGAAAATGCCCTTTTACGCTATAGTCGACGATTTTGAAATTCTCGCGTTAACGACTAAGTTAGTAGTAGTTAAGGAATCTATTTTAATAAGGTTTGTAATGGGTTTGTTGGATTCCTTGTAATTACGGGTTTTTATTTCTGTCTTGGCGAATTCTGGCGACGTTAAAGGGAGCTTAGACATTGTAAGGTGTAAAATGATTAAGTACCTAGAAGAGATTTCTTCATACAGAAAATGAATTCTGCTTCCTCTATATCAACCCATGGAGTTACAAGGGTGCAGAATATGTCCGATTGAGTTCGGAGTATATTCAGGCAGCTTAGGGCAAACCTTTAGATAAGAAAAAAAAACGACAATTTTTTTATTGTAATTACTGACAATTTTCAAAGCTTGTTACTAAAATAAAAATTGAGTATTTTAATTAATAAGGTATAAGAAGTATAGAAAAGTAAATCCTCATTTCCTTTTTTTTTTTTTTTTTTTCGCTGACCTGACAATTAATGCGTATGTTTTGCCCTTTCCAGTAATGTTACATTATTTGCTTTACCAAAACGCGTTTAAAAAGGGAAATTATTATTAATGAAAGAAAAAAACAACGTTTGGTTACGCATATTTTTTCTCAATACTAAATTACGATAATCAATAATGATCATGATCAGATCACGAAAAAAAAATTTTTTTTTAATTATAAAATTTAGTTGCATGTGTTGATTTTTTTTAAGCCTACAATTTCAAAATTTTGTAGTAAAACTGATTGAGGGAAAAATTAAAACAATATTTTGATGAAGCAACAGCAATACATGCAGAATAAAGTTTTTATTTATTTTAAACTGCATAACTTTTATGCAATAGCATATTTATTCTTTAAACTAACATTTTTTTGACTAGAGGAAAAAATTCCAATATTGTACATAATAATTAGGTTCTTGAAAAAAATAAAAATTAGTTATTCACATAAATTTTTGTTATTTCTGCAGTATTTAACCGAAACTTTTCTTAAATTAAATTAAGTTTCTTTTGATATTAGTATTGCATACTATAATTTTTACTATAATCTCATATTTTGTGCGAAAAAAAGTAATTCCATTTGTATGAAACTATTTAAGAATTTGCAACGCTGGTATGGAAAGATAAATTCTTAATCTCAGTTATGGAATGCAGTACTATTCGAATGCCACAGTTCCAAATCCAATTAGTGTTAGAGTACAAGTCGTATAACACTGCATTTTAATCGAATTTACTAGGAACTTTCTACTTTTCAGAAAAGGATCTGAAGTGAAAATAAACTAGGAAGAAGAAGGGAAAAAAAAAGGAAATCCTCAACAAATGCCATAACCGCTTAAATTAAAATAAACGAGGTAGAAATCCAGATAAAAGAAAGGTTAGCAAAAAGCACTTTTGGTAAAAGTTGCTTTTCAGGTAATGGGGTAAACGAAAATAAATGACTATTGAAAAGCGGCTATTTTTAAATGTTCGACCTTAGAACAGGGGAAAAAAATTAAATTAAACCTTATTTATCCAAATGCAAATTACGTTTTCCGGAATCATTATTCATTAAGCAGACGAGAAAATTCATTTTTAAGATTAAAATTTATGGCAACGGTCCGGAGAAATATATATCCCCGCTGACAGACAAAGATTATTAATGCTTCGCTAGTTTTGAAAGTATGATGTATAATTTAGAAGTTTTACAGACGAGAAATTAATAACTAAAATTTTTTTTTTACGATCGTTTTCTTTCTTTTACGGACATGTTTGAAATGGAATTTTAGATCTTTTAATTGTGATTTAAGACAGGAATAGCAATTTCCAATTCCACAAGAGTTATTGTCATATTTTGTTATAATTAAAATCTTTATTTAGAATTAATTTTGAGAACTGCTTTATTTTATAGAAAAGAAAAAAAAGATTCCACGTCTGAATATTTTCCGTTCAATTAAAACTTTTGAACTATCGTTTGATAAGAAATTTATTTCATTTGTAATCAATCATAGTTCGATAAAATACATTTCATGGAAAATTACGGAATGTACTTCCCAATATTTTCCCTTCGAAGTTTAAAAGAAAGTGTTGCGAATTCATTTGCGAACGCTGTGTGATGATTAAAAGGATCATTATATAGCAATTAGCGTCGACGATTTTTCTTCTTACTGTTAAAAAGAGTAAAAATGATGCTTTGTTAAAAATATTTGAATCAGCTAAAATAATATTTGGACCGGGAATAAAAATAATTTTTGATTATCTCCAAAGGGAAAAGCCGAAGCGAATTTTTCTTTTAAACTATTCGAAAATCATTACTAAAGAATTATTCACTGTGTATGAGCAGTGAACCGCGAGCTTCCAGCTTCCATATGCGGCCTCAAAAATCACAATAAAAAACAATTAGATTTAAATGTTGAGAGAAACTATCAGCCGCATTTATTAAATTATAATTACCTCCCAAGCATGAATTTAGTTATGATTTTTTTTATATATATAAAAGCTCGGTGAAAAATGGGCTTAGTAAAAATTGATTATTAATAATGTTGATCATCAAGATGTAATTTAAAATTTTTCGATTAAACACTCTTTGTTCTCCAATATTTTCAATAGCGGTTAAAACAATTAGAATTTAAGTTCATAAAACTTAATTTTTTTGTTGTTAAGCGCATTTATAAATAATTTAAGAAACTTTGATTGTTCTCAATGAAAAAAAAATTAAAGTTCAAAATTTCTAGAAGTCATTACGTTATAGGGTGAAAAATTTGCGGAACTGGTTTTCTTTTTTACGCGGACATAATTATTGTTTACTTTCATAAACACAAATGAGTTTAATATTATTTGAAAATGATTACCAGAAATGCGATATATAATTTTAATGCTAAGAAATGCATGCAAAAATTACATTAAATTCTTGAATAATAATGATAAACAATTTTTGCAGAAAATTATCTGAATAGAAAGAATTTTCATATAATTCTATACATATTTTTTTTATTTTACATGAAAATATTCGTAAATATCTAAAATACGGGTTAAAATAAACTAAAGTGTTCTTTTCTTCTTTTTTTTAGCGATTTAATTTTAAATTAAGCTATAATGGTAGCAAATAAATAATATGCGAAATAGGCAGTGTAAAAATGAAAAAAAGTTAGCATTCTACAAAGGAAGAAAAAAATTTTTAAATTAACGTTACACTAAAAATAAATAACTAAAGTTAATTAAATGATACATATCTTTCATTTTTTCCTGTTACTTAAATTATAATGCAATCCCGTATAAATGAATGAATTTATTTTTGAAAATTTCGATAAGTGCTACTTTTAACTCTTCCATTAGAACAAAATGTTCCAGTCACGAAGATTCATTCGCTAAAATGAAACCATCAAGCTTTTCGAAAACAAAAATATCTCGGCATTCGTGCAACTTCTAGTAACGCCAGAGAGGATTTATTTATTTATCCAAACGAATTATCTCGTTTCACTCTCGAAATTTTGTTTAATAGCACCTTTCCGGGAAATTGCAGAATTTCTAGTCTTCTTGGCAGTTATTGAAATTCGCAGATCAGCAAGCAGTTCCTTTTCCATGGTTTTAGCATATTTTACTATTTCTCTATTTTAACTGTTGCATCTTTAATTAAGTATGCTAATGCAAAAGCATTCATTCACATTTTACATTATTTTGTAAAATTCCATTTTCAAAAATTCTTTTAAAGTTACGTAAATAATTTCGGTATGATGAATTTTATTTGCTTATGCATTTTTATCAGAATATCTGTTTTCGGTTTATATTTATGCAGATGTTTGTTATTTGCTTAGAGTAAATGATTTCAAAATTATTAACGTTCCATTAGCTTTAAAAAAAAGGTTTGTATGCATTTTGCTTGCTGTATTTCATTTTCAGTGCTTCTTTGCTTGATAATTCTTTATATTGTATGCAAGCAAATGTTAAGATTTGTTAAATAAACACTGTTTAATTTGTCTAATTGTTAAAAAAGGTAAATAAAAAAATATGTCATACCTTTCTAAGAGCATTAGTGATATAAGCGAATCAAAAAAGGAATGATAAATAAATAAAATGGTTGATTTTCGTTCTAAAAGTTTCGTTATCCATGTCAAGATATTTAAGTTGTTTTATAAACCAAACGATTTTCTGTTAAACTGCTCTTTTTTTTAAATGTTATTTTCAAATAGAATATAGCTCTTTTCCAAAGATATAATTTTTACTTTGAAAACATAATTTCTCATTTTGTGCATTTAATTGTTTCTTGGGAATATACTTTTCTATTTTAGGAATTAGATTTCTTCGAAGGAATATATTTTTCATTTTTAAAAATATAGTACTTTAACAAAAAATTTTTTTTTTTGGAATTATGTAATTTTGTCCGACTTATAAGCTATATTATATTAGAATGTGTTGTAAGATTGTACCATTAAACTGCACTATATTTTTTTCATTTACATGTCAACATTGTAACTATAATTAAATACAAAAGATAATCTGCAGCACATGGAAATTTCATTAATTTCCAATTGTAGATTTAAACGAAAATCTAAAATTCCACAATTCAGTTTAAAATTACCAAAAACTAAGTACTTTTATCTTAAATCCGTTTCAATCTAATCGAACAAATTCAGTAAAATCATCATTCCATCTTGTGTCCCTACAACCTCATTAGCCCTTGGCAACGTAATTTTCAGCCGATCGATTCTTCTTGGCGCAGAATTTTATGCCAAATTCTAAATCCTTCGCATGCCTATCAATTAACATCTACTTTGAAAACCCCGATGCCTTGTATGTTAAAAGCTTTTGTTTCGCTTTTCGTCGGGGGTTTCTGCGCGAATCCAATTTCCCGTTGATACTCTTCAATATTACGGCTCCAGGAAAAGGGTACAAGAACACTCGGTAATTGGCGTTTGCAAGGGAAGCCAGTAATTTGACATAGAACATAATGAAACGGCAATTAACGACACGTGATTTTCATTACTTGGTCTCTCGTTGGGAGGAGTCCCCATCTTTTATGGCTTGGGCCCACATCTTAATTTGAGTCTCTGTCTCGGAAACCAACTGACACGGTGGCAGCCAATTTTTGATAACCTTTATTGATGGGTTCATTCATGGGAAAATGGCATTTTTCAAAAGAAGCTCTGGCCGTGATTGAAATTTTTAATTTCTCTATTATGAGATCACAGAGTTGTTCTTTCTTTTCGCGAAGAATATTTTTCATGTCTCTTTGAGTTTTAATTTGTGAAAGACTTTATCATCAAGCTCGATTTGATATGCTGACAAAGGTGAATGAAAGGTCTTCCACCAAGGAGGAAAATTTTGTCAAGCATTATTTATTCGAAGAATTTCATAATGATAATAAGGTGTAAAAAATAAGCCACGCAAAGTTGCTCAGCTAGGAAAAACTTCCATTTGTTTTATTTATCTGATTAATTATTTGTGAACTTTATACATAACGCTATGTTTTAATTTATTTCAAGTGGAAAAAGTCTACAGACAAAAAAATTCTGGTTTCGGATTAAATTATTGCCTAATTATTTATTCGGATTAAATTATTGGCTAATAATTTAAATTATCATAACCTAAAAATTCAATCCAGTTTATCTATCATACATTTCTTACATAGAATATCATATTTATTCATAAGTTGTCTTAAATCGAAAAAATGTTTTCTTATTAAATTAGTACCTAAAATTAACCCAGCTTTTTAGTTATCGTGCAACTTCTATAAATAAAAGAGAAGAAGTATTAGTACTTTGTACCCGCTAATGTATAATTATTATTCAGTACTTATTAGTTATTGCATTGCAAAAAATAAAAAATAAAAAAATCGTTTGTATTTTACAGCAAAAGTTGCTGTCACGGCGATTGTAGGTCAGTATTTAAAGCATCTGCCAGCAGGTGCTTTAAAGTTCACTACAAATTTGCTGTTTTGAATATTACACCAGACTGCTGTAAAATTTGCAACAAAGTTTCTGTTTTGAACATTATAGCAAACTGGTGTAAATTTCAGAAAATGCTGCAAATAATAGGTTGTTTCTGATAGTGTTGTGCACTGCCATTTACAGCACGTTGAGGAACTTACTTCAGTCTATTGAAATATTAACAACATTGTTTAAAACAGCAACTTAATAAATTTTACACCTGTTGCTGGCAACAAATTTTATGCATAGTATTTTTTTTTAAATTCTGTATATAAAATTAAATTAATCTTGTAGGCCTACATGCATAAAAATACGCAATCAATGCAATTAATATATATAACTAAGAGAAGAAAGACACAAAAAAAATTATTTCCATATATGCAGTATAATAATACTATAATAAGAAAATCTAATTGTATAAAGTTGCTTATGATAGATTACCAGACACATAATTATAAAAATTTCAACTTTGAAAAAAAAATTAAAGCATTTTTAACTAAAGTAACTTCTATTTAATTGATAATAAACTCGATAAAGCGGCAATTGGTATATCATTACTTCCGACTAATAATTAGTATAACCTAATTTAGAAATTGGTTCAAACCTTGCTCTTTGCCAGAATAATATAGTTCTTTTGATGGATAAGATTTTTTCAAATTACATTCTTCGCTTTTATTGACAGTAATTACTTAATCGTGCTTATTTCCGTTTATTTTTACTATCAATACAATGCAATATTCCATTCGAACGAAGGTAGCTTGTGAAGGCAATATACTAATGACTTGAAAGCCATCAATAAATCTCCTTTTTCCATTCTTTCAAAGAATGAAATGACTAGGTAAGCGTTTACTGAGCACAAACAGTTTTTTCTAACAATATCCCTAACTTATATAGACATTAACTTGCTGATATTTATCTTACAAAACAAGACTATTTAAAAAAAAATTGGAAGGAAAAATAATGGTAATTAACGTTCTTCTCAAATTTGTGATACGTTATTTGTAATTATTTCATTTTGTTTTGGGGAGAAAAAACTGCTTGATGTTATCATTCATGTCCTTAAGTGTTATGCTAACTTCAAAAAATTAGTTTATGAGATTTTTTTTAAAAATTATAATTTAAACTGGTTTATTCTCATTATGTTGAACAAAACCTGGAAAGGTGCGTAGCGTTTTTAAAAAGTGCTTAAAGGTGCTTTAAGATTTTCGCTCTTTAAAAGCCCTTAAAAGTGCTTTTTTCATTGGGTGTTTTAAAAAGTGCTTTTTTTCAAAATAAGATTTTTCCATTACCATGTTGATTTTTGCTACAAATTATGCAAAAAGACACAGTTCACATTGTTCTATTCAGCGTTTTCACAATTAACTCAAACCCAATCAATCTATTTCGGCGTATTGTCAGTCCGTAGCGTATGAAAATGAGATTCGTTTTACATGATTCAAAATTTCATAATTTTTTACAATTGTCAAAAGCAATGCCAAACGTGTTTTTTTGTTTCCGACATGACGGTTAAAACAACATAAAACCGTCAATTGTTAAAAACTTTCCAACCCTCTCTAATTATGATATTTTTTAGAGCTCTAAAAAATATTTTTTGAGTGCTTGAAAAGTGCTTAAAAGGTGCTTATTTTTTGTTGAACTATTTGGCTACGCACCCTACTGGAAGGTTTTGGCGATATTCCTGTAACGTGTATGGAGATTAGTTTAGCTCAAAAAAGTTTAGTCGATGCTTGACTGAAAGATTCTTTCAGAGCAAATCCAACAATACGGGGGCTATGAAAAAGAACAGTTATTGCCTTAAATACACTACAGAGATGTTTAAAAACATATAATAAAGTACTTTTATGACCCTTTATTTATATTACTGCTTACAGGGCATTAATTAACCAAAGTTGATTAAAGCTACAAGCATTAATATTCTATTCAACAACTGAATGTTTTATTTCTGAATAGGTATAATTTGATGAAGTCTTCAATGCTAATGTAAAATCAGCTATTTGCGAGAACGTGACGCTTTAAAGAGAAAGAAAATATGGATATATAATCATTTAGGAGGGAAAGGGGAGTCGAGTAAAAAGGACAAATATTGACATGATTAATTAACAACTCTTTGAAATTCTACCACTCTTCTGCGATATATATCATCTGATAGCATTGAATAATATGTTTCGTGCGTGTTGGTATTCCTGTTTTATTGCCGTTGTCAATTTCCAAGTTGAAAATGTCACAGTGGAAGAAAAGTGTCATTACGTAATTGTAAGTTTCAGTGAGTTATTTTGAATTATTATTTACCTGTTATTATTTTTTAGATATTTTGTTCATGCTGTTTCATATGACGTAACTTCCATTGTCGCTCATTTATATGACGTAATTTATTACCCAATCTTATTCATTCTCCAAAGCATTAAAATATTATACACTAAACTCCATAGTACATTACTTTACAGAGCTAAAATCATTGTATAAATTACTATATATATAGATATTTGGTGTTATAATATAAAAATAATTTCTTTGTTTTGTAAAATAAATCTTTTATAAAAACTAACTTAAAAAAAATTGAGTTACTCTTGCTACAATTTCTAATTTTGAATAGTTTTAGATATTATAGTCAGTTACAGGTTTTTTTTTAGAATATTAAACCCAGAAAAAGTCTTTAAAACGGAAAATACGATTTGTTTTGCATATATGCATCATTATGTCAGTATTCTCTCTCTGTTAGTCTAAATTTTATGGAATTATTAATATTATGTCTGTATAATTCCAGGTTAATAGATTACTGGAATGGGAAGAAATTTTTCTTTTCTTAGTTTATTGAATCGCATAATTTATGATTTTTATGTTATGGATAATCAACGTTGCATGAGTGAACTACAATTTTTAAAAAAAGTGGATCACCTAAGTGGAAACCTAGTTATTGAGTCTAATTACGCTATTTAAATATTTTTCTCGAACGTTTTAAATTAAGTTCTATTTTATACAAGTAGTTTTATTTTCGAATTTTATACACTAGTGTTCACTAACAATCTCATTGAACGGTAACCGTTATTCACTTCCTAACGCTTGAAGCACGAAATTATGATTTAACCATCTAATAATTACCCAATGAATATTCGATTTAACTTAACAAAATCCTCCTATTTACCTTCCTTGGCACAGACTCCAAGTGATTTCCATTTTCATTTGGAAGCCCTTAGTTCAAAACAATCCTTTATCCAGGGTAATCGATGTGTTTTGGAATAGGTTACCGTTATCTATTACCTAAAGAGGGTCAATTTGTTACAAATGGATTCTTCTTTTCTTCCATTATTCATTGTAAGTTGAATATATTTATATCAATTGAAGCTGCACGTGATCAACTGCTATAAATCAGCCATCACGATTCTTTCATCTGTGGGCACGATAAAGATATTACCATCCGAAGAGAACAACTTCAGTGATGTACCGCGATGTGGTGCACTTACATCATCCCAATATCGAACATCACGAAACTCCGCAAAAATCTCGCCAAGACATACAATTTAATGATCCGTGCTTTTGACCTCCTAAACCACACCGAGGCTACTTTGTCGAGCAGAGGGGGTGCTTAAATTCTCTGACCGAGAAAATCGAACATCTCGACTGTTTCGAACTAAAGGAATCAATATCCGGTTTAATCTTATGGACAAGAGTTCGTGCTTCTAAAACGTTCCTAAACGCGAGTGAATAGTGATTGTGTAGTGTAAGATTTATAGTATGTTGTCGACACGTATGGACGTGCAAGCATGGTGGGCGGTGTGACAGGTGCATGCTGTTGATAGTGATTCAGGAAAGATTTGTGACAGAGCTTTTGCAAATAACTTAGTTTCAGTATTGTTTCTGCTACCAACAACAAAGGCCACTTTGGGTAAGAACATGAAAAAAAAAAAAGCTTTTTCCGAAGTATGAATTGGTTCGACGATAGAAACTTAAACAATGGTTCTCTTGTCCGAAGTTAATTATAGCAATTGTCTTCTAGCTGGATATAGTTTTACTTGATTCTTTCAACTTTCTATTTTTTTTCCCTACCTCATTCCCGCGTGGAGAATTATTTTCTGTACCGATATTTTTATTTAAATATTTTCCTTCGATTAATTTAAATTTATTTCTGTCGAATTAAAAAAAAATACATTTTCGTTAACTTTAAAGCATTTTTATTAACATTAAATGGAGTTTCAAATATATTATATTTATTTAAGTTAATTTTAGTTTTGATTTTTATTTTGCAATGCAGAAGGTGTTATTAGTTTTGGATGACTAAATATTAACAAAAATTTAGGCCGTAATAAAAATTACACATTTAGACTGCTGGTCATATGGCGCCAATTTTGTTAAGATATTTTAATAAATATAATAATTTTATAATTTTAAGTTTATAAGTTTAATAATTTTAATAAATATATCGCTCTAGCAGTATTGCAATGCAACTGTACCTTTGATGCTTGCTGTAATTATAAATCTCATATATATAAATATCTCATTGTGCTTGCAGAAGAACACTTTGCCGCGTTAAAGGGACATTTCATCAAATTCAATGAAAAACAGTAGTGTTTTTTATCAGTTTCCCTTTAACGATGGAAAAGAATTGTTTAAAATAATGTTGAACTATATCTATTGTTAAAGATGCCTAATATTTGTTTAGTTTAAAAAAAAAAAATAAGAAAAAAAAAACGAATGGCTGTACTTCGGAATTTTTTAACTTATTCTGCAATATTAAGACTTATATGATACTAAAAATACTATGTTTTTTCGTTTTAAAGAAGTAATAGTCTTCACTACATCTCAACCTTCTCACTTTATTTTGCTATGTAAAATATACATTTGAAAGTATCATGACACTTTCCACATCGAATATGGAAAGTTATCCAAGTTACGTAAAATATTAGCTATCTCTATTGCTCGAGAAAGAGGAAGAGTCTTAACCTTTTGACATCGTTTCAACATTTCATATCAATGTAATGTCGCTGGATGGATGGTTTTCGTCTTGTGTAATATAGTACCGAGTGTCTTATCAAGAAAATATACGATGTCTAAGATAGTTTCATTGAACTTAAAAAAAAGTCTATGAGTATCTGTGAAAATAGACTACCTCCCACAATTGTGACTTTTCTTGCCAAAAACAACGATAACCTCTATGAAGATGATCTCCCACGTGATGGCATTGAAGAGAGCTCACTTTTCTCTCTGTTCTTATCTTTTTTAGTTTCTTCTTTATTTTTTGTTTTATTTCCGGAGAGACAATAGGGAGATTTATTCTCCTTATAATAGTATACTATTTCCTACATAAATATTCGAAATAATTACAATTAGTTTCTAATGTATGGGAGATTGTATGAGTAAGTAATACATGAATTGTAATTAATTTATTAATAGATCTGAGAATATGGTTTAAGTAAGGCTACAATAGTATACTATTTCCTACATAAATATTCGAAATGATTACAATTAGTTCATTTCTAATGTATGGGAGATTGTATGAGTAAGAAATACATGAATTCTAATTAATTTCTTAATAGATTTGAGAATATGGTTTAAGTAAGGCTACAATAGTATACTATTCCCTACATAAATATTCGAAATAATTATTATATCACATTTATAAATTATTTACATCTTAATATTTGGTAATCTTTATGTTCAGTTATATTTACTGCATGAAATTATATCAGAATAGAAAACATTTAAGAGCGCATTATTAGAGTTAATTAAAGCATAATTTAATCCCAGAAGTGCTGAATAAAAAATTTCAGACTATCATGCCGATGTAAGAAACTGTGTCTGACGCAAAAATAAGAACGAGGAAATAAAATGATACTCAACTTGACTGCACATTGGGGCCGTTGAATAAAAAAACAAACGATAACTTAACTAAATAACTAAAGATAACTAAACTAAATTTATTAATTATTAATTAGTTTTTCAACATTATTTATGTTCTATTAACATTTTATGGCAATTGCCAGAAAATGTATTTCTTTATTCATACAAATAAATACTGAAGCTTTAATTTTCTTATGCGCAAATTTGTTGACCAATGTTTGATTTTAGAATTAAATTCCCAAGTTTTTCGACGAAGTTCGAAGAATATTTTTAAAAAAGTTTTAAATAAATAAATTGTATCGTTCTTAACAGACAAAATAAAAATTTCTTCATCACTTTCATGAAAATAATGGGAAATAAAAACACTACAGAACAATTCAACAGTAAGAAATATAATTAAATCCATCATAAAATTCGAAAATGGGGAGAAAAAGTCATTAGGCATTCTAGTGTCATTTTTTAAGCATAAAAGCGAATACTTTAATAATAAATATTTATTTACTTGTTATGAATGTTAAACTCTTTTTTGTACCCTATTTACTATTTTTTTCCCTCTACATTGTTTGAACATCATTGTTGCCAATTGGAGATTAGTAAAATATTTCAAAATCATATGCAAATTTTTTTCCAATTCAAATTAATTTTTAATTGCTTTTTTTACGCTAGTAATCTTTTTAAAAATACAGCTTTATGGTTTAGAAACTAAATTTGTGTATTTTTTTTTTTTTTTTTTTTTTTTTTTTTTTTTTTTTTNTTTTTTCTTTTTTTTTTTTTTTTTTTTTTGCATTCTTTATGAAATATTTTGCTTATTTTAGCAAGGATTTTATGCGCCAAATAAACAAATGAATTTTTTAGTCAAAAGAATTTTTAAAAAAAATGAATAAATCATAACGTTTTGAAATGAAAGGTGGTATTTGAATAAATAAAATTCACTTAAATCTACGATAGCAATAAATGAAAAAAAATTAATCCTCTAGTGACAACACATCAGCGACCTTTTCAAAATACGGTTAGAATCAACTTTTTAAGCTGTGAACATAGAAAATATTCATTTCAAAATTTTCACTTTTTTCATTATGTTTCTCATAAAAAATTTTTTTTATCAAGAATATTTATAAGATCTTGGCAACAATTAATGAAAGAAGTTCTCTTTTATTATTTTTATTTATTTATTATTTTTTATTATTATTATTGGTTATGCTCACGTGTCTCAATGATAAACATTTATATATATATACATTGATAAACATTTATATAAACATTTATATACATGATAAACANTTTGAAACGCTCTTTATCAATATTATCAGTTCAATTCATGCATTGTAAGCGGAAGTAATTTATGTTGTCTTTTCTTAATATGCTGTTTCCAAACAGTTTTGTTTATATTCATAAGATCCAATTTTTTGCGTTTATCAGATTTTAAGTTTACTATATTTTTTTTATAAATGAGTGGATCATATGAATATCCTTTGAAATCAATCAGAATGATAACAAATCAATCAAGATGTGTATAAATCTGGCTTCGCTCTCAAGATAATAGTGCCAAAACATGAGAAGATCGTGATAAATTTCGGTTTTTTGTAAGAATATGAAGTAGGAAGTCGTAGATGTTTGATAAAAAGCTTAAAAAATTCTGCTTTGATCTATCCACGCTGTAAATTTCAGTATTTATATTATTTAATGGTCTATAGGTTTTGTTTTTTTAAGAAAAATTTGTTATTTCAGAAGGAATTTGAAATATTTTTTTTTTGCGAAATATAGACTTAAAAAGTAGCCTTCAAGTTTTCCTAAATTTTTTTTTTTTTAGAAAGCTTTAAAAATATGTTCTTATTACCTCCAAAATAAAAAATTAACAGATATTTTGCCCAAAAACTAAAATATTCAAAATTCTGATTTCTGGTACTTTTAATGTGGATTTGTAGGGCGCAAAGTCAGTAAAATCATATGCAACAAAGTTTCATTTTATGTAAATGTAAACAGCGCGTTGCTAGGACAACGTAACTTTAATTACAATCCCGACGTTCTATATATTGAGATATTAAAAAAATAATTTAGTTATTAAATGTAAATATTTCCCTCATTAATAATGTATCTAATAACTGGAATTACTTATGCGTATAACTAAATATTAATTTGTAAATAACTGTAGATATTAAATGTTATAATTTCATCAATTTACTTTGTATTTATTCATATAAAATCGCATACTATAGGAAGAATAAGCTCCTTCCTTTACAGATTACTAAATCCATATGCCACACTTTTCTGAATATCATTATATAGAATAAAAATGAGGAAATAGTAAAGGAAAATTTGATAAATTATATAAAGTGAATAAATTATAGATAAATATATTGAAACAATTTTCAGTTGAAAGTTAAGTTGTTAAAATTAAGATCAATGAACAAAACGATTGCAGCGAATTAAATCATGAATAAAGATGTCAAAAATCGGCGCTAAAGTTTTACAGAAAAAATCTCCATTGTTGCGTGGGATAGAATATCCGTTTCCGTTCAGCAAGAAATATCCATTTTAATTATTTGATACCATGTTTCATACATATGAAGGGCAATATAATAATAAGCCCCCTTTTTTTCCTTAGTATTATTTTCAGATAGGCACTTTACTAGTTTCTGGAATTTCTGCCAAATAGCAGAGAATAATATACAGAAGCATTTTGCTTTATGTGAATCGGTAAATTTTTGCCGTAGTGAAAGACACTGCTCTTAGCAATTTTTATTATTATCATTATATTACCTAAAGCCTTCCATTTGAAATTAGAAATTAACTTTATTCGTAGGTCATTTTTATCTAAGTATAATAATATATCGTTTATCATTTCATATGTCATTTTTATCTAAGTATAATTATATAATATTTGTATTATATAATTCTGTAGAATTTAGATATTTTACCGAAACATTTAAATATTCGGCTATAAGTTTTAACGTTGAGTCTCTTTTGAAATTGTATTAGAAAGTTATTTTTCGCAATTATACGTTTTTCAGTAGTTAAATATTAATGTACTTCATGTAGCAGCATATAGATGTTGCAAATGTCAATTTTTTAGAGCACATTTCTTTCTTTCATTTTTCCCCCTTAATTGAATTTTTTTCCTTCTTATTTTCTCAATGCTAGCATCGAAATACTGCGAGAACTTATTGATTTCAATCAAAATCGCTATTGGTTAATACATGTCGACATACTGTCGACAACAAAACTCAAACATATTTTACACTCATTAAATTCACGAATAAAAAAACTCATCTTAAACTCTTTTTCCAATTCTTTTTCTACATTCATGAAAAGAAATGATAATTCATTTAATTAATAATTTAATCGACATCAGTTTTATCAATAAATCACACATGAAATTATTCAAGCCTACATTTTGATAAATTATTCAATAATTCTTGGAATTAGCAATGCATCAAAAAATTTTAAGACTAATGAAACATTTGTGAAATAATTACTGTTTAACAAAAAATAAATCGTATTTTCTCAGATTTTATAATTAAATTTTCTATCATCGTCGGCAATTACTGACCCATGCAAAAGAATTTCAAACCTCATTATCAAATCATAGAATAGTTTTCTTTAAAATAAATCCTAGATGAAACGTGCTTAGTAATAATTTTTGAAGTTAAAAAAGAAAAAAAAAAAAAATGTCATCTCGTTTGCTTCAGTCCATCAGCTCCTAGAATTCTGCTTTACTTTTGCAAATTTTTTCTTGTGATTTAAATTAATAATATTTCTATGATGTTGAATAATGATTTCAATTTTATTTCGAATTTAAAAAGTTTTTTTTCTTCTTAAAATACTATTCATTGATATTCAGAGATATTTTAATTAATTAATTCACATTACTTTTTATGTGCTTCTTTACTAGGATTTCTTTAAATCATGTCGTTGTGACAGTTTCGAAAATTAGTTGACATAGTTATTTAAAGAAAAAATTAACATTCAAAGAATATCATTTATTAAATGATATTATTTACTTTGAGGTTTAGAGAAATATAAAGAGGGATATAATCTCGAATTTTTCTGATTGAATAATGAAAGCAACTGAATAAAACATGTAAATTCTTAGATTAAAATTTAGAGTAGTCAAAAAGTATTGAAATAGTTTCAAATTGTTACGATGTTTAATATGTATGCAAATAATACTATTAAAAATATAGTGCAATATTTGGAGTGAATAATCCCAAGAATATGATGCGGAAAGATGAAGGATGTTTCAAATCAGTACATTACCTTAACTCAATTACGTATGTAGATTCTTGAAAATATAAAAACTTCCATTTGCTTCAAAGATTATAAAAGATGGACAAAGTAGACATGCTCGAGGGCTCGATAATAAGCGCCCATTCTCAAGATTCACCAGACGTGAATGAGGAAATCAAAATAGATTTGAAAAAGGAAACGTCAAGTTGCTCGACGAAAAGAAAAAAAAATGTATCTAACGAGTTCCATTAGAGTTTTATTAAAAATTGAATTAACTATAAATGTGCTATCAGTAAAAAAATTAATAGTGTTATTTAGGATTTTTACTTTAGCAAGTGTCTACATTTGTAATGGAGATAAAGTAAAGGAATGTGTTGAAACAGAGTTTAGTCATCAACTAAATCAATAAAATGGGTTGATTTTTTCTTTTCTATTAATATCCCGCTATTATTACTTTTTCCAATTAACTGCCAATATACAGCTAATTCATACTGCTACTGTTCATACTGCCAATTCATAAAATGCAACGTTTGGTTGCTGTGTGTGCCTTCAGCAATTTAAATTCCTTAAGGTAAAAGGAAAAACGATGTAAAGCAGATTTGTGGTGCTATCATCCGCAACTATTGGCAATTGTTAATTGTTCGCGAGTATCCATTGTAAATTGAAAGTCTGTATTTTATGTATCGTAAATTTTAATTTATATTTATAT
Organism: Parasteatoda tepidariorum; assembly: GCF_043381705.1. Lineage (NCBI taxonomy): Eukaryota > Metazoa > Arthropoda > Arachnida > Araneae > Theridiidae > Parasteatoda > Parasteatoda tepidariorum. The sequence goes on from NC_092206.1 coordinate 20,499,565, forward strand.
ACATAGTATAGTCGTACTTGTTTAAGGAATGGATTCTTACTGTTTATGCAAATAACTTTCGTAGAAAAAGATTTCAACAACTCCGTCCAAATTAGTTGATACAAATTGTCCCAAATACATTTCCCTATGAAATTAACATTTAGCATTGATGCAGCAATTCTTTATAGATATAATTTAAACTGTATTTTCTTCGAAAATCATGTATTTTCCTCTTTCTCGAATTAGCAATAAAATACGTCTTTTTCACGGAATTAGCTACTGTACGATATTAATTAGATTTGTTTCTAAGAGTCATTCCTGTAAGAGTCACTGATATTTGTCATTAGTTTACGAAGAATTAAGACAATTCAAAGTAGATTCAATGTATTACTCCGAATCACTCCAAAATATGTAAGTACCAAGAAGCTCCAAAAGTGCAAAATAGCTTCCTCGAAGCACTTTTCTTTAAGTGCATTAATCAACTCAAATGATCTTTTTCGCTTTTTGCATATTTACTGATTTTATTAGAAGAATTGTTTGCAAGTAATCTTTCACTTTATCTCATTCTTCATATTTCTATTATGACTCCTCAAAATCAAATTGATGAAGCTAGTTTCGCATCAATATCATCTTGAAACATTTTGTTTAATGAACAGTTCTCAGAAATAAACTCCAATTACCATTCATTTACTCATATTTCTAACCTAATGCTGTGATTAATCGATTTTAAAAACCGATAGTTCCACATGGCTACAAAATATGAAACTGCCTAGAAGCTCCAAAAGTGCAAAATAGCTTCTCCAAACAGCTTTTTATTTAGTATCATAACCAACTCAAATAACCTCTTTTACTTTTTGCATATCCACTGATTTTACTTGACGAATATTTTCGCAATAAATCTTTCATTCTTCAAATTTCCATAATGACTCCTCAAAATCAAATTGTTGAAGTTAGTTTCTCATCAGTTTCATCTTGAAGCATTATGTTTTATTGACAGCTCTCAAAAACCAACTTCAATCACCATTCATTAATTATTTCCGACCTCTTGCTGTGATAAATTGATTTTGAAAACAGATGGTTCCAATTGGCTACAAAATATTAAATTTCCTAGAAGCTACAAAAGTGCAAAATAGCTTCTCCAAACACTTTTTTTTTAATTTAGTGCCGTAATCAACTCTAAAAATTTTTTTTAGCTTTTTGCATAGCCACTGATTTAACTAGAAGAATTTTTTGCAATCAATACGACTTTCATTTTCTCTCATTCTTCAAATTTTCATCATGACTACTTAAAATCAAATTGATGAAGTTAGTTTCGCATCAGTGTCATCTCGAAACATTTTGTTTTATTGACAGTTCTCAGAAACCAACTTCCATCGCCATTCATTAGTTCTTCAAGTTTGTTTCCAACCTCTTGCCGTGATTAATCGATTTTGAAAACCGATGAGAAAGAAAGCTTCCTTTTGGTGTATCGATTAGCGGAATTGTGTCCGATTAATAGCTTTATCGATCGATTATTAACAGATGGGTGAGTAATTATCAGTTAATATACTCTCCCTAATCGATTACGCTGACCGTGAAAGCGATCTTCTTAATTAATGTTTCGGTCGTCTTTCGAAAATGTGGAATATTGTTTCGTGTTCCAACGACTTTACGGAATTCCTTTAAGTGTTCGCTTATAGCCGTGCTTAATCTGCTCTGTTTCCAGGCTAGAGCAATTAAAACTATCGAGTTTTAATTAAGCTTTGTGCAAAAGTATGTATTTGTTATTGGAAATGATAATTTAGATGTTTCATTTTGTTTATTTTTTGAAATATAGTTTTGATTGATTGCTGAAGTAATAGAGAAATGTTGTAAAAATAGCCTAAATGGTGCAAATGATTTTGTTGTAATAAAACAGAGGGGAAAATGGATAAAATGACTGTGAAAATTGTGTCAAGTGGTTCTGTAATGGGAAAAAAATGAAACCCCCTTTTTTTTATAAAACAATTTTACAATTTTATGAAATGTAGTTTTGATTGATTGCTGAAGTAATAGAGAAATATTGTAAAAATAGCCTAAATGGTGCAAATGATTTTGTTGTAATAAAACAGAGGGGAAAATGGATAAAATGACTGTGAAAATTGTGTCAAGTGGTTCTGTAATGGGAAAAAAATGAAACCCCCTTTTTTTTATAAAACAATTTTACAATTTTATGAAATGTAGTTTTGATTGATTGCTGAAGTAATAGAGAAATATTGTAAAAATAGCCTAAATGGTGCAAATGATTATGTTGTAATAAAACCGAGGGGAAAATGGATAAAATGACTGTGAAAATTGGGTCAAGTGCTTCTGTAATGGGGAAAAAAATGAAAACCCCCCTTTTTTTTATAAAACAATTTTACTATTTTATGAAATGTAGTTTTGATTGATTGCTGAAGTAATAGAGAAATGTAGTGAATTTAGACTAAAGAATGTATTTTGTAGTAATTAAAAATTGTAAAATTGTTTTGTAAAAAATAAGGGGTAAAATGATAACCAAAAATTGCGTAAATTGTTTTCGTAAGAAATAAAAACGTACTGCGGTTTTATAAAAAAAAAAAACAAGAAAAAAAAGATGTAAAAAAAATAGCTTCGTGAAAAAGGATACGAAATAATTTTGTAAAAATGAGGTAATATTATTTTGCAAAGAACTTTTACATTATTTTTAAAAAACGCAAAGTTAACACTTTCAATTTGAAGGTAAAATGTTACATTAAGAATAACTGAATATTTCGTCTCAAAAAAGAAGCTGAATAAAAATATCATTTTCGAATGAAAAAAAAAGGATGAATTTATTTTATTCCTTTCTGAAAAACGTTTGCCGCTATATTTGATAAAACTTCGAACTTAATTTTTTTCGAATGTAAATATTTTTGTTGTTGAATTAGTTCAATTTTGAATTATGATGATTTTAAGCTTCTCTGTGACTTGTAGACTCTGAATCTAAGCTTAAATATTACTAAAAAATAAACCTATATTCTCATTTTATTTTAAATTTATTAAGGTATGTATGATTAAATTAAGGGGTCTTTCGCAATCAACGTCATCGTCAGTCCCAATTTAGAATGGTTTATGGATTATTTTCAAACTCATAAAACCTTTCTAAAATTGCCTGTAAGGAGCATCAATTATCAAACAATCAATGGTTTATAATGTATAATCATGTTCGTAAATTAAAAAAAAATTTGGACCTCTGAAAAAATAAATAAAAACATTCTTGCTGCTATACCCCGTTGCATGCCAGGGGTTCATGGAGTCAAGGTTTCACAATTATGTGAATGAATGATCGTCGCAATCTAGACAGTATTGCGCACAGACTGCCTTTATTTTCCAGACAAGCTGGTATCCCCTGATCTGAAGCTGGGTGGGCATCAGGCGCCACTTAGGATCGAACCTCAGCTCTTCCACTATGTCAGTTCATTGCCTTAACCATCACTCCTCGAATCATCGCGACTCAAATCTGGACCACACTCACGCGTAAAAAATTCACGTCTCAACAATGATTTTTTCCCGAGTATTTAGGCACTTAAATAATTGCAGAAACAGTTCCTGGCAACCAAAAATGAGTAAACATGTAAAAGAATACATTACAAAACTTTAGCTTTGAGCAAACGTAGCTGTTGGGAATAGAAAAAGAAAGTAATAATGAACGCTTTTTGTTCTAATTGTTTTAAGTAATACTCAGATCCATGCTTAAAATATTTCTAATTTTTCCTTATCTTTATGATTTATTTCAGTATCTGACGATTTCATCTTTTTCTTTTGCATAGAATTTACGTGATAGGCCTAACTACAAATTATTTTTCATGTCTTCATTTCACTTCAAATTAGAGTGGGCACCTTTTCCATCTTCGCCTTTCAACGATTCTTAGAGCATTTTTATCAGATACATGCTTCAGTTGCTATATCACAATTTATCGTCTGACAAACTACTAGAACTTTTATTTGCCTCGAAAAAGAAATTATCAAAATAAAAAAATCTTTATTTCGGACCCCTCCACCCCTTTTTTTTATTATTACTTTTTTTCCACTTGGAATTTCTCGATGACTTTTGCAGATTAGTATGGATGGCAACGGATGAAACAGAAAATTATATCTTCTTCCCGCCAATTTTTTATTTTCTTCTGGAGGAAAGAGAAAATGAAGTCATTATGTTGTTCTTCTTATCGTTTCATCGTAATCGCCAAGGCGTGCAATGGCGGCAGAAATTAATGCTTTGAATGTCTTTCGTACAGAATAAATACACATGGAGACAAAACCGGTGTTCTATTACACATCAAATCTTCGCCCACTTGAGCGCAATGTGCGTCGACGTTCGGTTGCAGTTAATGTGTTTGTTATCGCTGCATGCTTCATGAAACACATGTGCAACAACTCGTTTGTATCGTATGCTAATTTTAATCTTAAAGCTAATTGGGATGGAGAAGCGCCGCGCTTCATTGATAAGTATATATATCCCAATGAATGATTAGGATTTCTTTTTAGAAACTTATCTTTTAAAAAAGCGGTGGACCTTCGCGCATTTTTTAATTTTCTTCAATAGGGTCAAGGATAATCGAATCAACGGTGAGTAGTGGATGCTTTTGTATTTCTTTCGTTTAGAAATACTTTGTATGAATTGAGNTTTTTTTTTTTTTTTTTTTTTTTTTTTTTTTTACCTGCGTGAACTTTGAAAATACAAAAGGTTGCGGAACTATGTTCTGTTCGAAGTCAATGGTTTCAGTTTTAAAAAAAAACTCGTCATTATTAAGTTTGGTTCAGCATAAGCTCAATGAATAACATAAATGAAATTAATACGCTATTAGAATATTCGGTTCAATGTTGATACATGTATGCTGCAATCTTAAAAAAAGGCGTTGAATCGAACCATGATTGTGTTCCAGTTAGAGCATAAACTTTGTTTTCGTTCCAAGTTGGACCATAATATCGTGTAATAAGAATTCGATATTGTGATTCAAGTCAATAGTTTCAGTTTCGTAAAATTAATTATCCAGTTTGATTCAGTTCGGTATTTACAGCATACATACATAGATAAACTCAGCGAATAATATGAATGAGATAAATGTACTATCAGAATATTCTGTACAACGTTGATCTATATATGCTATAACTTTCAAAAAGTGTTGACAATGAACAATGCTTCCATTCCAGTTGGACCATAAACTTAGGTTCCATTTAAGTTGGACCATAAACTTAGGTTCCATTTAAGTTGGACCATAATATCGTGTAATCAAACTCGATATTGTGGTTCAACGCGTTTAAAAATTTCTAATAGTCTACTTTGAACGCATTGTAGAGTTGGTCTGAAATTCCAAGGGAGGATAGTTTTTAAATTCCACGCTGATTCCGTATCCAAGAAATATTTCTTTGAGAACTTCATTTTAAAAAAAAGTACCTGGTGTTACTTAATATTTACTGGAGAAACTACTATGAATGCTTCTAAAATCTGCGATGTTTAAATCGAACCGCTCAGTAAGAAATTTAACGTATTTTTCTGTCTAAAATTAATGAGCTTGTTATATTTCACATGCTAATATTTCACACTAATTAAACTTTGTTACATTGTTGTATTTACATTTCGTTAACAAATATTGTTATATGTGTTAGTGATGAAATCATTTTTTTCTCCTAGGATTTATTCTTGACTGTTCTTTACAATAAATGTGATGGTCCATTCACTTCCAATTGACAAAGAATTAGTGAGTAAATTTTATTGTTCTTGTATATTTGTGTTTTGTAAGGTAGAGATAAATGTTAGCAAGAATCGGTTTCAATAGAAAATGAAAGCTTTTGAGAAAGTGAAAACTAAATATAATAATATCGTTAAGAATTTTTTTTTTTTAAATATGACTCGTATTTTAAGAGAAATAGCTTAAAAGCAAAAAATTAAATAGACTAAAATAAGGACAAGTACGATAAGATAATTTCACGTTAATAATTTCAAGTGAGTAATAGTGTATCCTAAATATCGTCGTGTATCCTAAATATCCAATGAATCCTAACATTGAACATTGTGAACGTTGAATAAATATTCCCCTCATATTTCAGAGCCCTTATGATGATTTTAAATTCATAATTCTTTCTTCACTTAAACCAGTTGAAACAAACTTACTCTGTATTTATACTTCGACTTTGTCTTTATTTCCCTGTCTTTCAACTGAATCAAAATTCTGGGTTATTTATCACTTATATAAAGAAAAACCGGAGTCTTAAGACTTTTTGAATTATTTAAAAGGAAGAATTCTATTGAGATTTGTCATAAACACTTCACTAACCGTTTGTGATTCTCATCTCACTAGCTCTATTCCATAAACGATAGAAATGGTGAATTATACCGCTGACTTTCAGAACAGAGAAGTTGTTCTTCATAAATGTTTCAACACAGGGTCGTGTTAAAGCTTTTATATATAGATACATAGAGCTGTAATCCATTGCGGCCACGTGATAAGTCTTACAACTCTTTACCCCGGGTACAAGGGAATAAAAAAGAGAGAGACCATTGGTCGCAGTCACGAATTTCGCCTATCGATCACTCCAGCACCGTCCTCATCTATGAAAGCGTGATTTTTATAGAAGGTCAAGGTGATTTTGACCGTAATTGATATGTGGTGATGTTTTTACTTTTTGTTCTTTGTGTTTGAGGAAGGGGGCGTTACCATATTTATTATGGGTATGTATACTTTAAGTAATCTTATTCATTCATAATTTGATTTTTTTTTTTTTACCAGCTTGACGACTTTCTGTTAATACGTACTATTTTAATGTTTAATGTACCGTTTATGCTTGAAGAAACATATTTAAGGATTAAACAGTTAATTTAGAACAAATATTGCAATAATCCCCTTGAAAAAAAATTTGATAAACTCTTAAAAAACGTCGCACCTTGTTTTTATTTTTTTTATATATATTCTCTACAATGAATATATGATTTGTCCTATATTTTTCTATAAACGCATATTTAATGTTATAGTATTTTATATTTTCAATATTATGGTAAATTTTTAATTCCATCTTTTACCACATACATTTAATCATTGGACAGTCGTCAATACAAATTAATAAACTAATGTTGATTTGTGTATTAGGATAAATTCTCGATAATAGTTTCAAGTAAGACTTACAACTTGTGGCAAAAGAATGTGAGGTTATACATATCAACAAGAAACGAAGCAAGTAAAACTTGTAGAGATACTTTTTTTTTAACACTTAAACAACTGTTAACTTTTTAACTCTTAAAACCTTAAAATATTTATAAAATTCTGCTTAATTTATTTCTTCAAAAAGTTAATTCCACTAGTGAAATAATTAAAAACTAAACCATTAAAATATTTACAATGTGCATTTATAATTTTGCTTAATAGAATGTTCTAATTTGAATGTTACATTTTTATAATTAAATATAAAGCGTTAAAATAATGTTTCTTGCATTATGAAATTTATTGCGTGGATTACATTACAGTACTTTGAATTTTCATAGCTGCTAAAACCATGATAGTAGTTAATTTCTGTAACTGTAATTGCCGGAAACCCAACAGTAGGCTAACCGTATCAATCAAACACTCATATAAAACACAGCGAGAATCATTATTCCTGCACTAATCTCTTTTATGGCCATTAAGATAATATACAGCTTGACCATAAAATAACGTGAGGTGTTTAGTGCTCCATTATTGGAAAATCCTTAGATTTGGCAACATTTGAATCCTCCTAAAAATTAGATCGCGGAAAGTAAATTTAAAATCGGAAGATTTATATAAAATTATTTAAGCATAAATTAAACAGAATGAATTTCACGTGGTTTTATAGAACGCAGTCTAAATTTAAACTTAGGAGCATTAATGCTTAGATCGTAATGGATATTACGTAAATACGTTATAAAATTACGCAAATACGTTCTCACCAAACACGTTTAATTTGGTACAAAAAAATTCATATTTAAATAATAATTTTAGAAGTTAATTTTACCATGATCAGCTACATACTTTTCTAGTAATTGAATTCTGAAAAATCGCTTACTAATTCTTGTAAGAATCTTATTGGTAGCTAAACTTTTAGACATATTTTTACTTGCTACTTTTTACCATAGTCCTCTAAACTTGCACTTTACTTTAAACTTGCACTCATAAATCTATCTAATAATTTCAAAAATTATTATTACCGTGATTAGCTACAAAGTTTTTTAGTAACTGGATTCTGAAAATTCATTTGTTACTAATTATATGAAACTTGCTGGCAATTGCGCATTTGGCTGTATCTTCACTTGATATTTTTCATAATTAAACCACAATTTGCATTTTCTTGAAGGAAAAATTTAAATTCGTGACTTAATTTTAGAAATTATTGTTACCGTAATTGGATTCTGAAAACTCATTTCTTTCCTTCTTGTTTTTTAAGAACAACCAACGCACATTATGAACGTATTCTGGGTATTCAAATTTATCCCTTCTAAGTTAAATTATAAATGGAGCTGAATGAATGCTTACAACATAAGACGAAACTTTAATTCATCTTTTCAAGTTAAAATCGTAATCTATATGGCAAGTGCCATACTTTTTAAAACTAAATAAATAATATTTGACAAGAAGAGCGCCAATTATCATGTAGAATATTAAGAAATTTATAGTCGCCATTATGCAACTTTTGCATTTATATTAATATTAGTCATTCAGTCTAAAGATTTGCAAGGGAAAAAAAAAAGAAATTCATATGTAGACTAGAGGAAGTCTGGCATTCTGGCAGTCATTGAAGTGCCATTTGCAATAAGTTTCCATCCTAATATACGATTCATTCTGTCCAAATCTGAGGTTATCATATATCATCAAAGCTTACATAAAAGGTTCAAACTTTTGCAAAATTAACTCGGGGCCAACTTGTGCCATCTTGAATCTGCTTTAGTAATGAGACAAAGCAAATACATCAATCATAATGCAGGAGGGTGTGGACACAGAAGAGAGAACCAGGATGGGAAGCCGGTCTGAAGTTGTCAGATAAAGCTGTCAGCAAGAATTTTACCCTGCACTGTTCTTGCAACGTTTTAAATACCTCCTACATGGAAGCTGAAGTGGGTGTAAATGAAAGCATTGAGAAGAATCGAAGTTTGTTTTGGATGATGCAATTCAAAGTTTTCCCTCTTTTGCATTGATTTTCCCTCAATGCTGTGGGCTTGGACTGGGATTAAGGTGCATTTATATTTGGAACGATTTTAGGGCGCGGCGAATTGATAATTAGAGGGATTTTTTGGATTCGCAAATTCTTTAGGTTTGTGGGTATAAAGCTAATTGCGATATAATGATTCTGAAGTTAGATCTATTTCGAAACAATTCAGTACAGTTTGGGTTTTTTTTTGATGTTATGTAACCAATGATTCAGTTACATGATTAAGTTAAGCATTTTTTTTTTATGTTTAACTCTTAATGTGCCTGATATTTATTTATAAGATAATGTCTGACTCTATTTAATGTTTCCTAATACTGATTTTACCAACACAATTAGCATTCATTATGTTAACTGATTGAAAACTTCATTCATTTGAAAAATAAACAAATAAAAAATAACTGTCCGAATGTTTCAGCCTCATCAAGAATAGACACCCATTTCCAAGTTTTGCCAGACCAAATCCTCCTAGCATATATAAGCCAGTTTTGGCTTATAAATTTCACTTTTTATGTCAAAATTTTTAAATATATAAAAGAGTCAAGAGAGATAAAAACTAATTCCAATTTTAGCTGTTATATGGTATAAGGTTACGTTATATATTGATACAATAATATTATGAGAAGTAAAATTACTTTACTTAATTTTTAAATTCAGTTAATTATTCATTTCTTTACGAGTGCAAAGCAATATTAACAAAATTGTTTTGCATAAAATTATAATAATTTCTCATTTTATAAGCAAAATTATATATATATATTTTTTTTTATTTTTTTATTTATTTATTTTTTTTTTTTAAATGTGAATGGGAAGCAACCACGTGGGTTGGCGAGCCCAGCCTCCTTGCAGTTAAATTATTTGTGCCATAATTAAATTTGACTAAACAAAACTTAATACTTTCAACTCGTATTGATTTACTTAAATTAAACAAAGTTAAGAGTAGCAGTTAATCATTTCATAATGTATGTTAATTTCCAAAAATAATACTCATTAATAATATTGAGCATTAAGAGGCAATATTATAAACGTGGAGAACAAAATATTGTGTAAACGTGGAGAACAAAATATTGTGTAAACAATACAATACTATTATAAACAGTGCGATGAAGTAGTATCAATAATTAAAGCAATTTCAATGTGTATTCCATCCCCTAGAATGAAAAACAAAACTCGAAAGGTGAAGTCCATTCAATAATCGTTTGCTTGTTGGGTCACGTCTGCTACTCTGTGTGCCCTGCCTCTTTATTATTAACTGACAACTCTCTGTTCGTCCCCTGTTCAATTCTTCCTGTCCACACCATCTCTCACATGTATCCCTCCCACCCACACAACTGTTTTCGGACGATACATATTTAATAAAGATTCCTTTATTTTCGAGTTTATGCACCTGCGACAGTATGGTTCTTGTTTCTGTTGTTTTGGAGAAAGAATATTACAAAATTTGTTAGGCAATGACTTTGCATTTCAATTTATCTTTTGAATTATGTAGGTCTTAAATGTACTATTGCTGTTTATTTTTGTTTGTGTATTATGCTGCCTTTATAATAATTGTCGCTAAAGAAAATTTAAATTTTAACAATCGACGCACATTTCATTTATATTCTGATTGATAATAGGATCACTCATCTTGAGACTGTGCTTGTTATTTTAACATAATATTTATCGTTAATAATGATTTAATGGAGTAATTTAAAATATTGGAAATTTAAAAATGTCGGCATTTAAAGTGTTTATTTGGAGCCAAAGCTTTTTTTCTTCTTTTTTTTTGTATTTTTATTGTGTTCAGCGTATATTTTTTGTTTGTATATATTTTACTTCAATTATATGTCGGTAAAATAATATTTTTCATTAATAATCATTTATTTGAAAATAAAATAAAGCATGTTTGGTTCCCAAGGGATTCATTTGTTTTTTATTTGTGCTGGCATGTTTTTTTTCTTCTTTATTTTGATAAATAACTTATTTCTATTATTTAATTTGTTATTAATTTATTGTTTGTCGTTCAGTCCATTCTAAGTTTGCAAAATTTTAAATTCATTATATGATCTTTTAGGTTTACTCTTACTTAAGGAATTTGGGGTTTTATCAAAAATTTAAATTTTTTTCAGTGATAAGAAGCTTTTTCACATCATTTTTTAATTTTTTTCTTCATACTTTTTGTAAATCAAAATGATACAGTTAAATTAAAAGACATATTACCAAGCTTATCATGTTTTATTGTACTGTTACATACCTATTCTAGTTATATACTTATTGTGTAATTTGATGTTCATATACTTACAATGTTTTGACTGTTATACTAATTTTTCGCACCAAAAATAAATGAAAGAACTCAAAAATAAAAACCTTTCATTTACGTTAATTTTTTAAAAAAAATTTCTTTCCAATTTATTGTAATTAGATCACCTTCTGATTAGCTTAACTACTTACAGAACATTTTATTATTAAACATTAGCTCAGCAATTTAAGCTAAAATTAATCGGCCCATTTTCTGTTTTAATTTATTATCAATAAAAGTTCAGAATACTGGTAAAGTTAATAGCCAATTTGGTATAGTTGTTGTAAGAGTCGTTGGGCTCAAGGGTTGATGGTACTTATCCGTTATTGTGAAGGGTTAGGGTCCGATTCTTAGTTCAGCCCACCCGACTTCAGATCGATGGATGCCATCTTGTCTGGAGGGTAAGGCCGGCATGTACGCAATGTTGACCATATTGCCCTACGCTTGCCTTTAATCTAGAATTTAAGGAGTCCTTAACTTCCATGACTTCTGGTCCACAACGGGCTATTGTGGGAATACTTAAAAGTTTTAATCCAGTTGTAAATATTTAAGTTTATTGATACACACAATTTTTAAAGGAAATGTCGAATGGATTGAAACTAATGATTTTTTTTCTTCCTGTCGTATAATTTAATCTAAAATAAAAACAAATCTCTATAATAAAATCAGATCAATAGCTAATAATTTTGCTGTTCGCCTCTCGAGTAGCCCAAGCGAAATGCCATTAATACACGATATACAAAGGACAAAAACATTCCCAAATACTGCGCATACATTCGAACATTAATGCAACATGGCCTCTTGATATTTATCCCTTCAAAGGTTCTGATGAGACGACGTTCGACACTACTGAGGCCAAACAAGCGTGCAAAATGAGGCTACCAACTCCCAGGCTACCCACAAAATCTGGAGTACTTCATTATAAAGGCTACGGACGGAATCAGTTGGCGAGCATTTTCATTAGAAGAGCATTCTTGTTGGTTCAATAGGCATGCTTCAAGAGAAAGAAGATAAGCTTGGCTGAATGTACGTGATTTTACGGCGACAATAAAATGATGGCGAATAACAATCCAGATGAGATGATTTCAGTGAAAGAAAGGGATAAATATGAATTAGTTGCAGAATTACGTGATCTACGCGCATATCAATAACGTTGTCAAGTTTTTTCTCTTGTTTTTATTTTAGTCATTATTTTAAGTGTTTTAGTTTATTTACAATGCAAAGAATGTTGCTGATATTTCTGGGAGTTAGTGTTTTCGGTTTATTAGAGAAAGGTAGCTTTGTTTTATGATTTCCATGGCGATGTTTTATGAACTGTATGATTCAAATAGGATAGTTGTAGATTTTTAAACAGAACCCTGATTTTGTTTATTTGTTTTAATTTTGGAGATTTTTTCTTTGTTTAACGTAGAGCTGTTTTCATAGAAGTTTCTGAATGAATAATGAATTTTGCGAAGCGAATTGATACAATGAATGGAGGCGAGTGATGTTAGATTAATTTGTTTGAGTTTGGTTTAAAACAAGTAACCCAAAGATGAACAAATTCAATAATTGTAATATTATAATGGAAAATAAATGTGCGAATTTAATGAATGCATGTTTCAAAACATATTAAACTCAATTCTTCGCAAAAGGAAGGGGGAAAAAAGTACGTATTCAACAATGACAAGTTGGTTGGTGGTTTATAGAGCGTTCGCCTTTCAATGAGATGAACCGGGTTCGATCCCGGCGATGGCTGGTCGATACGGCTTGCACCGACCACAGTACTGACGTGAAAGATCCTCTGTGGTAGATGGATCAAGGGTTTGAGTCCCCGTGCCGTCAGGCTAACCGTGGAAGTTTCTCGTGGTCTTCCTCTCCATGTAACACAAATACGGGTTAGTTCCATTAGAACGTCCTCCACGAAGGCAAATTTCTCCCAATACTTGATCCAGGAGTTCCCTTGTCTTCTGGATTGGGTTCAAAACTACAAGGCTACGGAATTGAATATTGGTAGTCGTAAACCCAAAAATTGGATCCGCTGTGCAACGACGGTTATAAAATAAAATAAAAAATTGGTTGGTCACGGATAAAAAGTTTAACTGCTAATTAGATGAGTTTATCGTTTTCTTTTCTTATTTTTAGTTGAACTTGAAGTTTTCTGTTATCATTTGATTATTTGTTTATTTTTGTTCTTTGAAATGCTTAGATGTTAATTCTTTAAGGACGCAGTTTGATTTTGTAGACAAAAGTACATTTTGTGAAGTAAATTACGATTTATTTTAATTATTTTAACTTCCTATTCTTCTTGTTCTAATATTAATTTTAATGATGAATTTAATACCTTTTAAGATGTATGGCATGCACCAGTATTCCTTTTTAAAAAAAAATGAAGGATTAAAAATGAACGAATTAATTAATGAAGATAATTTAGAACGAAAAGAAACTAATGTAGATCTTTTTGTCTTTCTTTGTTAAAAGTAGAATTTATTATATGACAGAATAGGAATAGACGGGAGTAAATAAAAATAAAAAACACTTTTTACGTATATTAGAGCTAAAATCTAAAATAAAAAATTTAAAACTAATTAGAAAATTTTATTTTTCTACGTAATTGCACAATGTAGCATATTTCAAAATACTAACCCAAGTCACAAAGTCATAAGTTATTTAACTGTAGAATTTTGTTGCATTAATTTTTAGCTGAAAATAAAGTAATACATTTTTGTAACAGCAATGCATTATTCATTTTAATAATGTTAGCCATTTAATAGGTATTTTTCCATTTCGCCAGGGCAAGCGATAAAGTCATGTAAAATTCAAGGCTTATGTAATTTCAATTTATTTTTAATTTTAGAATTTGGTGATGTCTATTAAAAAAATAACAAAATAAAAAAAAACTTAATTTACTTGCTCTGGCGAAATGGAAAATTCATTTTATTAAAATTTTTTTTTTTTTTTTGGAATAATATTTATCTAGTATAAGGAATTATTCCAGTTATTATAAAGCTCCAATTCTTAAAACATTCAATCTTTTCCAATCAATAATCATATTAGCCAAAATCAGTTAGGACTAAAATGAAAAATGACTACTGGTGATCTAAAGCTTTTTCTCATAAATGTTACACTAGTCTAATTTTCTTCGCTAATTCCTGACCGTTTTAAATTCGTGATTTTTCCTATAGACCACTTAAAACGCACATACTTCAGAAATTACATGCTGTAGAACGGAAATAAACTAATAGTTATTCAATACTTGAGACATTATCAAAGTAATCGATTATTTGCTATTTCCAACTGCAGTTAATTATCTCTTTTCGAATATGCCATGTCGCAAATGTGTCGCCAAAATGTTGCGGGCAAGTACTCTACGCTCGCCCATCAATATCGATGCGCACTTATGTACAAATGTACAGATTGTTTAAAAGTGAAACAGGATATTAACTATAAAAATATCGACTCGAACAATCTCTGCTTCGCTTAATGACCGTGGCATTTAATCAGAAAAGTTTTCGCTCTTAATGTCGCCAAAAATATTGGCGAAAAAGTTATGGGCGGGAAAAATTCGGAGTTTTTGCTTTTTTAGCCTCCTGTTTTGCTACTGACTCCGATAAGAGCGTTCCCAATGAAGATGAATCATTATCGGAAAAACTCGTGTCGTTCCTATCGCTTAAAGATATAATATTTCGATTCTTACGGGCTATTTACGGTCCTTCGATCGTTGTAGCTGCCGAAATACGGCGCGACAGGTGATTTTATTCCCGGAATTTCCAATCATTTGTGAAGTATATTATTTTAATACACATTTTCCGGATTTAACGATGAAGTAACGAGTTTTGGGGGGTTCTCATGGCTTAATAGATGCCATTTTTAAAATGAAATGACACGTTTTTCAAACGATAAAAAAGTGAATCCGTTTTTTTCTTAGGTTAAATAAATAATTTATTTACACCTAATGAGTCTTGTTTATATAAAAACTGATGTGTAAAGTTGCTAGTTTTAGATTTTTTATTTTGAAACTTCTAAATTAGATTATTGTAATAACTATTCATACTTTACTGAATTGATTAAGACTGTATTCAGTGCAAGTATAAAACTTCTGGTGGACTAACATTTTATTCCATTAAAAGTTAAATTTTAAAATTTGATTCCGTTTTGCCTGCTGCATAATAGTACTTAATTAATTGTAACAAAAAACTACCTACTTTGTTGAATTGATTAAAAGTATATTTAGATCAATTATAAAACTAATCGTAAATTCAATTTAAAAATTTAACTAATCGTAGATGAATAAATATTACGAAAACTATCTACCTTATTGGATAAATTAGGAGAAACATCAGTGTTTGGAGTAACGGGCAAATGTAAACCGGGGAGTGGTACTGAACCTTTAAAAAAATATATCAGTGTAGGGTGGGTATACCGGGCAGTGGCACTTACCTAGACCTAATATATATTTCTCGACATTTGCCAAAGCGACTATGTGATTGTCAACATTCACCGATGGAAGATCATCAACCAACTTCGGTCATTCACAGTAACATATACAGTAGTGAAGTGATAATTTTATTATTACTTTAAAAACAAATGAAGGAATAGTCGAAAATATCTATTAAAAATAGTTGCGGTAGCTAAGAGACAACACTGTTGTGTAACTAATATTTTTTTTAGTGTGAGCGCCAATCTTTTCACTATTTCATAGATCCGCACCTATACATTTTTATTGCTTTACAATAAAGGGTTTGCAAAAAGAATAACAGTCGAATCTAAGATAGAAAAAAAAGAAATATATAAGAAAAGAGGAAAAAAATTACATACGCTCCGCAAATAAAATTGGAACATTCATCTTCAAACTCCGAACAGAGAATGTGGAGAAAATTCTTTTTCCTGTATTATTTATTTACTTATTTGTGTTTTATTTCGCCCCTAGAACTTTCGAGGGATGATCCCTTGGGCAGTCTTTGCGCTGTTTTGGCCTGGGCTCCCCATATGTCAGCCCTAATGTTTCAGCCTTTGGGCTGATGGATACTCAATGTAACTTCAGAAGTTTCGAAGTAAAAGAACGCATATAGAACTTCTAACCATTTCTTTTTTTCGCCAAACATACATAGCAGATTTAGAAACTTATACTTTTCGAGTTATAATATTTTTTCTTCCCGTTTTAGTTAGGCGGGTGAAGTTTTAATCTCTAGGGTCAACTTTATGTGTAGATTCACGAATTTTTGAATCTCGCGTGGATTTAAATCGGATGAAAAATAGAATTTTTCTGGTTGGAAAAAATTTGTTTATGCATTTTAAATATTTTCCGAAGTGATGTTGTGTTTAAATGTCTGCTCGTTGCTGTTTTAAAATTTATTGTACTGTTTAGATTGATGTCACATATTGAATATTAATGTAATTTTTCAGTTCAGTTCAATATATATTATTACTGTAAAAATACGTTATCTAATAGGCTGCTTAAAATTGTAGAGTCGTTTTAGAAAACTGGAATGCCACAGAGTACACATCATGTTTGTGGTGATTTAATAATGTCAATAGAGAGATTTTGCATAGCACCTGTACTACGTTAACCGCAAAACTCACTTTATTTTCATCCCATAGCAAAACTTTTTTGGAGATTAAGAATGTGCTGTTAAGTTCAAATAGTGTTTGAGTTTTAGTAATAAAACATATTTTGTTACGAACGTGCGTCCCCTTCGTACAAAAAAATTTATTTCATTTTCTTAATTTATATCCTGTTTTTATTTCCTCTAACTAAACTGTAGAATCTCAATGCAGCGATGAAACTTTTAATCCAACTTTAACCTTCTAAATGTACTCCATATAATGAAAAGTTTTATCTCTCTATAACGAATTTTTCAGAAGTCTATTTTTTCTATTTTCGTCATTTTTGGATCTTTTCTGCTCCTAATTTGTGTGTAGAGTTGTAAATGCAAGTTTGTTTATTTTTTCGTGCAGTTTTCAGAAATGCCTGATTCTAAACTATAACGCATAACTATTGAACTACTCAATTTTTTTTTAAAATTAAAAGTCATTATTATAAATTTTAAAATTTATCACACCGACAATTTTGTAGTATTCACTTAAATAATTGTTAACCTCCATATAACGACATTTCCTTAATATTGAATTTTTAACGTGGAACCTATCGAATTGGTTATAGAGAAGATTCAGAGTAATACATTTCTAATTATAAGTTTTTATAAACTAGCCGAGAATCGCGATTTATGCTTTTTACTTGCTGTTGAAATTAATCTCCATTACACCCCTCTTCCTCCAAACAACAATAAGCTCAGTATAAAAATAGCAAAATAAAAGCTATCGTGATCCTTTAGCCAAACATTTTTTGTCATTCGCCAAAGGATGTTTCTGTCAGCAGTATTTGCTTCTACTATAAGATGACAAGCACAGACTTGAAAATAATTCCAATGACGTTGCACTCTGTGCTGCATTAGAAGAGGTGGGTGCCATTGATAAATAACATCGGTTTAGACATTTCTAGAAACACTTCATGGACTTATCCAAGTTAATCCTCATAAGCCAGAAACTGCATTATGAGTTGAGTTGCAAGACGACTGTCAGCTTGATGCATCGCCGCGGCTGACTAATTTTTTTTCTTCTTCTTGAGCAAAAAAAAATATAAAATAAAAACGTCGCACTAGGAAAATGTATGGCAAAGGAATTTTGACACTCGCAAAGACGGACAAATGAGTCAAAGTTATAGATTCCAGCTGTGTTCGAGATTATATATACGTCTCGAAGAAGCAGCACTTAATTTATTTTCGCGTATTGTGAACCGAATCTCTGACCTCTATCCTTGCCAGTGATGAACGGCTCACTAAAAGGCCCATTCTGAAAAGAGAACCTCTTGTTGAAATGGGGGTTGGAAATATGACTTTCACGAATTCTTGGAGCATGTTAAAAGACGTCGCCATTTTTCAAAAAGTCTCGTGGAACTTGTAAGCAATGCTTCACCGTTGGCGACAGCACCATTTTGCAATTGTCTCTTCAGAATACGAAATGGTCCTCGATAAGAATCGTTTGTTCGATTGTTTGCAAATTGGAATATCTTTGGGGATTAAGCCTAATTTATCGTTGGTGGCTATCGGAATAGAAATGGAAAATTAAAATCAAAGAGCAGCCTGAAAAAATTCAATTAGGCGAAAGGAAGTGATGTTGAAGCTGGAAACTCGTTGCGTTTGGAATACTTATCAATTATTTCTACAATTTGTAGATAAATCGTTTTATTTCCTCTTAGAAAAAAAAAAGAGAGACTTAGCAAAAGTAATAGTAAGAAGTAACTTTTTAGGTAATTCTCAAACTGTTTCAGCGAAACTTTTTACTTTTTGGATATATGTTTGTTGTTATTAAATTTACTACCATTGTTGGACTACCATGTTAAATTTTATTTATTTATTTTTTTTTTGAGTTAGTTAGAAAATGAGATTAAAATTTAATACGTATGCACGCAACACTTAATGATAGTTGAAAAATACTGAGACAAGGCAGCAAATTTTAGGTTATTGGTGGTTATTCTTTGCATACATTATGCATACTAATTTAATACATAATTCGAGTTCATTAATTTTTTCTTATACACCAATTATTCCGATGAAATCTATTGTTCATTAAAATTATTTAGAGTATAAATTTAAAAGTTAAAAAAGTAATGATGTTTATGTTAAATTGTGTTTTAAAAGTAATGATGTTTTCATCTAACTGTTTAAAGTAGCTAAATAAAAATTTAGTTCATATCCGGCGAAGGAAATGCTAACTGCAGTGTTAGCTTAGCAATTCTATTTCATTTAACATTTGCAAGTTAAGACATTTTCCGATGATTAGCTAGCTAAAAAAATGCTTATATTATATTTATGCATTCTATTGTTTTGTGGCACGTTTTTACAAGAGAAAAATAGTCCTGAAACAGTTAATTAAACCCTTTTTGGTTGATGAAGGAGTTTTACAATCTGCATGCTTTGCAGAAAATGGCCAAAACAAGGAGTTAAGTGCTCATTTAGCGACCCGGAAAATTTCTTTTGTTTTCTTAGATTTGAAGAGCAGGCAGGAAACATTTTGCTGATGCAGACATGGGTCCATTTAGAAATGATGCAGATTGCACTTCGCAAAGAAGTTATTCTTCCTTAGCAATTAGTACAGGATAACTTACTTAACTTACTTTTCTGTTTCCTAATGCATAATTTGTTTCTGTATAGCTCACAAAATCTTGTTTGGTAAATATTAATCTCTTAAGTATTGCGAAAAATAAAATTGTTATTTGAAAATGTCTTACGGTCTTATTCCATTCGAATAGTTTTTTTTTTTTATTTTTTTTATATTTTTTAGTTCTTTTTTACTTTTAATGATCTGAAGAAAAAAAAATTAAATTTTAATTAAAAATTTATTTTTATGTGTTGCGTTTTATTAATTACAAAGTAAAGTTAGCAAATCACATGGTAAATCAGTTTTTTAATTTGAAACAGTATAATTGAGTGCTTGCATCTCAAGAAGCGAAGTGATTAATCCTAACCATATGATTTAAATCAGATTTAATTCGATACCTGTAAGCGACGTCATGCATATGTGTCGTACCTGATTGGCTACTGAATCGACCAAGATTGATGACGTCAATTGCAGGCTCATTGTATAAATTCTTTTTTCTTTTTTTTTGTATTAGGTCCTGCTGCTCATTATTTAATTTTAGTTAAAATGAAATAATAAGCAATGGTATATTTCTAGAATTACTTCACAGCAATAAATTACCTCTTCATTATTTGAATAATTAGTTTTTAAAACAATGTAATTTTTTTTAACAGCAACCCTTTTATACTGTATTAAAAGTAGCATTTTTTCCGAACAGCTTTAAAGTTGTAGAATAAGCGTTAAAACACCATTATTTGAACTTAACTTTTTTCTAAACAAGTAGCCGAAAGCTGTACTCTTTTATTTATTATCCATGCAATTCCTTAGACAAATAAATATTCCTCCATAGATAATAAGGTTTAATTAAATGCTTAAATTTAAAAGTAACGATGTTTTTCACACAACAAACAAACAAAATTTTTAAGCAATTTATGCTTTATTAAAGTATACATATTTATTCAAAAATACAATTCACTGTATGTATTTACAAAAATTTTATTCAATGTTCCTGCATTTTTTCTACGTTTTCCACCTAAATACTTTAACACTTGTTCAAATATAAATAATTAAAGTCATACGCCTAAATATTGTTAAAGCTATTAAATGAATTAGAGCTTGAATATTATATGACAGGCTAAGGGAAGTAATAAAATATATATGAGTGATTTGAGGAAATAAAATGATTAAGCACAATTTCAAAAAGATTTTCGGGGAATGTTTTTGATGAGAAACATTTCTACGTAGGCAATGAGATGCTTCTGTGTATTGTGCTGATATCTCGCGGAACAACTCTTAAAAGTATCCAAATAGATATAATTCTGAGGATCAATTTGGTGTGGCATTGATCAGATATAATTCTGAGGATCAATTTGATGTGGCATTGACCTTGAATATTTTATGAATTTTGTATATGAAAGGTGGGAGCCTATATATTGATAGGACAGTTTTTCAAAAATGCGTGTTTTGGTGAGAAGCGTTATAATTTCCATGTTGGCAAATAGATGTTCTGAAAATTGTATTTACATCTCGTCAAGATTTCGGTAACTTGCAAAGCAACTATTTAGAAATTAATCTAAAGATCAGTTAGTTGTGGCTTATTACGACATTGCTCAAGCCGTTTTTTTTTTAAAATTCTTATAAATTTTCCGTAATTTTTTTCTTTCTGCAATATAATTTATCTAAATTATTAACATTTTCTTATCCGTTTACTTATACTTTTTTAGATAAGAACCTACATCTAGACTATCTTTAACGCATTTAAACTGGGTAAAAAATAATATGCAGCACGCTATAATTTTAAGCAGCGTTAATGGAATTTACCATCCATCAAAAGAAGCTGCATATTTACCATCTAGGCAAGCCGTTTTTATACTTAATCCTTTCAGCTGGTGATATTTTTCTTTCTCTCAAACCATTTCTTCTTTGAAAAGAAAAACCTCTTCCTATATAATCCAGACTATGCTGATATGAAAAATAGATTAGAAAAGATCCTTCAAGGGCCAAAATCGTGGACTGCGCGAAAACTCTCTATCTTGCAAGTGCATCGGTTTTTACTTCGATGAGAAGGAATACTGTCTTAGGCGTCGCCAAAGTTGGCGATACTATCTCATTCTTTTGGTGAAGAAAAAAAAATTCGCATTACGTTTCTATGCGTAAGGAGATAGGACTGTGCTACAAAAGGGCAAAATAAATTGATCGTGAGGGAACATATTCACGGAAAGAGATAAACGTGAGTCACGGAGAGGGGTATCCTGAGGGCTTAGGTGGACCCTATCGCATCGCCCTTTCGTCAGAATTACCGATAACGGGCCGTGTGTGTGTGCGATTTCGGTACTTAATGTAATGGTATGTAATCTTTTCTCGTAGGCGTTAAAAATAGATATTGTTTTCCTAAATATTGAGTTTTCGTGTTTTCAGAAACAAAAGTTTCGAATTAAGTGTTGAGAATTGATTCTTGTTGTTTAGATGGTATGGGTACTTGAAAGAAAGAACAATACGGTTGTTTAAATCAAAATGTTGAGCATCAAAATTCTTAAAAATAAATTTTGATATTAAACTTATTCGAA
Organism: Parasteatoda tepidariorum; assembly: GCF_043381705.1. Classification (NCBI taxonomy): domain Eukaryota; kingdom Metazoa; phylum Arthropoda; class Arachnida; order Araneae; family Theridiidae; genus Parasteatoda; species Parasteatoda tepidariorum. The sequence continues at coordinate 20,521,678 of NC_092206.1, forward strand.
ATTATTTTCGAAGCTGTTTTCGCCAAGGAAAGTAATAAGCCTTAACTAAGTGCCTTAAACTCCAAGTTAAACTTTAACGTTTAACTTTATTTATTAACTTGATGAGGAGAAGTATTTGGACTTAAGGACAAGTAGCTTGAATATTTAGTGAGACTTTTTGAAGATTGCCGAATGAAAATTACGTAAACAATATTTTGGCGATGTGATTTTTACAAAATGGGAATAGTAGTATATTTCGTTTTATTCTTATTTGGACAAAATAGTACAATAAAAAAATGTTTTTGAAGAAACATCCTTTACAGTAATTAAAAAATAAAATATATTGCTTTCTAAAAATGGTTTCATTTTTAGAATATTTTTGAGCAACCGAATTTTTTTCTTTTCTTCCTATTTTAATCAAATTGAGAAATAAGTCTGAATATATAAAAATTAAAACGATTCATTATTTTTGGGGCGAATGAAACAAATTAAGTAACTAAGTCTGTATCATGTTTAATATCTATTTTCACAGATCAATTTAATTTTGCAATAAATTATAATAACGTATTATAATAGACCACACACATAAGTAATTGATTTATATTTGTCAAGCTTTAAAAAAAAAAAAGAAGATGGATATAAAAATAGAAGTTCATTGCTGCTGTACTAGATGGCACCACAAGTCTTGAAGAAAGATTACGGCGGGGTCCCCACCTTCTGTAAAATATTTTTAAGTGGTAACAAAATTGAGATAAATCTTAATGTTTTAAGCTACAATAAATTTTTAATTTAATATAAATATATATGTGTGCAAAAAAATACCTCGGGAATAATTTCATAATCCTCAAAGCAAAATTTTAAGCTTTTTTCGGAAGTCTTGAAAAATCTTAGCTACCACTAATTTATTTTTTCCAGGTTGTGGAAACTCTGAATACTGTGTTCAAAATACTCATGTGACAAACTACACTAACTGAAATGTTTTTCATTATTAAATATAATTTCATAAAATATATTATTTTCGTCTTAAATTTTTTTAGCTAAAATAACGAAAGCCATTATCTCGTTATATAATTCAAATATTTTATTCATTATTTATTTAATTTTTTTACAAAAAAAATACGAATCTGATTTTGTTATAACTAAATCTTATTCAATATTTGTATGTCCAAATGAGGATAGGGCGTACTTAGCTTATTTACGTTGTTTTTCTTTCTTCAGTAATTATATGTTTGAAACATGAAATCGGAGCAGCAAATAGCTTGTCTCACTCCTTATTATAATTTAGCATTTACAGCATTATTTATTATTATTATTTACAGCATGTAACATAAAAACAATTCAGTAACATCGTTAGTTATTAATTTTTATTCACTAATAGTGCAGTAACTTTGCAGCAATATGAAATTACAGGGAAAAAAATACTATTTGTTTTGAATTTCAGCTTAATATCTGAGATATCTCTTTTTTCCTCTAATAGCTCTCATGGGAAATTAAAAATATCTCAATATTCGTCTGTGGCAGCGTTAAAAGCAATCTTTCACTTGCTCTAAATCATCAGTTCTAAAATAATAATTTAAATTATTATTTTAGAACTGATGATGATGACGACTGAACTGTTAATAATTTTTATTCAGTAATAGTACTGTAACTTTACAATAATATGAAAATTATTTGTTTTACTCTTCAGTTTTATATCTGAGCTATCCCTTTTTTTCCCTTCAATAGCTGTCATGGGAAAATAAAAGTATCTCATTAGTATCCGTCTGTGAAAGCGTTAAAAGCACTCGATCTGTAGCTGTAAATCATCATTTCTTATAACTTATCATTTGACCCCCAAGGTAAAGGCACCTTATTATAATAACTTGCCAAGAACTACTCTTTTTCGTTGACTGAATTTTCCTTGCGGCACTAGGAGCGAGTTATGCTAAGTTTGATGCATCTGGTGAAGAAGTTGATGGCACTACTAGAATATTTTAGGCAGTGGGTAGCGATCATTAGAAAAACATTCCTTCCCCCTTCATCTTTTCGTTCTATCCCAAACAATACGTTCAAAAAGTAACAGTGTAATTGGGTATTATTATAGAAAAACACGTGTGTTCTAAAATGAATTAAACGTGACTGGGTGGTTTGGTTTGATTGGTTTAGATGTCTTAATCAATGGCAGGTGAGCATGTTACACAATGGGAGCAAAAAGGGGGAAGTTTATTAAAAAATTACTTTTTTGTGTTTTTTCTTCTAATTTGATACAGTCTGAGTTGCAAAAAAAGTAACTCTTGAATATGTAACGGGCAAAATTATTGCACGCTTGTGGTAAAATTAAAATAATTTGGAAGCAAGTTTGGCCCAATTTTGTTCTCTGCAATCAGGTGAAACAATGATCTACTAGGCATTTGTACTGAAAACTGCCCGTAACAGATGTAGAGTTTAATGTTAAGTAGTATTTAATACCCGGATGAATATTTTACCCTCATCTATTTAATAGTTTTAAAAAATATGGAACGTTTATAGGGTTGGTTTAAATGTCTTAATCAGTGGCAGGTGACCATTTTATACAATAAAAAGAAATTTATTTATTTGAAAAAAAATTTTTTTTTTTTTACCAACTGTCTGTCTGGGTTTTTTTTCTTTTTCAAAATTGCGAAAATGTTTTGAGTAGTTAGAAGAAAAATAACTCATGAATACATAAAGGGCCAAATTGTTGCACGTGTGTGGTAAAATTAAAACAATTTGTAAGCAATTTTGTTCGCAGCAATCAGGCAGAACAATAGTCTACCAAGCATCTGTACTGAAAACTACCTATAACGAATGCAGATAAGTAGATCTGAAACTTATAGAGGCAGAATATCGGTGACTATACATCTATATGATGTCAGAAATCATGTATTGGTTTGAACAACAATATCGTCCAGCCTCTGCCAAGTTAACCATATCTATTTTATAAACCATATACATTACCATCAAAAAATGAACAATTATAACCCTAAATATTCTACTTTTTAATATTAGTGTTTGAAAAAGCTTGAAACATTGCTTCAAAATCATGTTGAAAATTTAGTCAAGTAGAGTATTGTTTTTTTTTTTCCTTTTTGAGGGGATTTTTTAATTAATATTGTTGATAAAACGAATTTTTAGTTTTAGTAGTATTGTCTTAGTATTGGAGATTTCAAATCTGAACTAGTTTTGCTCCTAGGAACTACAGATTTTTTAAATGGCATTTGGACTTTATTTATTTTTTGTCAAAATGTACAAGTTTAATAACGTTAGACATCGCTTAAATGTTAAGACAAACTTCTCGGAGAGTTAGAGCACATCATCAATATTGAAATTGCGTAGGAACCCAGGTCCGGAAATGTCTTACGCAGCTATTGGCACTTCCCTATTAAAGCCTGTTCGAAAACACATGAGGAAACAGTTCGTAATGGGAAATCACCCTTAGCAGCTTATGACGACATTTCTGGGTATAAGTTCTTAAGCAATTTTAATCCTGGTGATTCCCTTTTAAGTTTGTCGCCACTTTTATTCAACCCCTGTTATGTACAACATTTTTTTAAATTTATTTTCGACAAAAAATGAATTAATAATGTTATTAAAAAAATGGAACAGAAAGCAAAACTTAATTCCCCTGTTATGTACAACATTTTTTAAAAATTTGTTTTCAACAAAAATAAACTAATAATGTTATTAAAATAATGGAACAGAAAGCAAAACTAAATTCCTTCTCCTGCGCTATTCTTAAAATTTTATTGTGTGTGGACTAAATAAAAGAGGAGAAAAAACAGCATCACAATTAATCCAATTTTTTTTTTATTTTTTATAATGCTCCTAAAATTATTTGAAAAGTTTCACTAAATAATTCGTTACTTTCAAAATTTAAGAATGCAATGAATTAATTTTCTCTTATCTGATAGGAATTAATTAAAAATTAAAAAAAAATAATAAAAAAACTTTAAATTTATGCTAATTCCTTAAATAAGAATTTCTTAAACCCTATAATAATCATTATACAAAAAGGTATTATCCATTAAAATTATAAATTTTGGTTTGTTATAATGATTTTTTTTTATTGCATAATTTTTTGATGCGTTCTTAGTCATTTAAAATTCTGTCTGAATATTTGTATTTATAAATAAAAATGTGACTAATGACATTATATGTATTTATTTATTGAAAAGAGGAAGCAATATACAGCACGCGCTATTTTATGATTTCTTTACAACTGAGTAGTATTGAAGAAAGAAAAATTTCTGGAACAAAAAAAAAGAATAAAACAATTTCGCAAAAGAAATCGAAGGAAAAGTCATTAGGGCACAAAATCACAGCATTCCCGGGAAAATTCATAAAACTAGCTGCCCGATTACCCCTCAAGTTTATATATTTGTACCCAGATGGCCGGCTGTTGCATTCGACCCCAGCTCAAAATGTGTATAAAAAAAATGGAATTAAAGAAAAAAAGAACATTCCTTAGAACACCAAGAAGAATCATTTTTATGATTTATTCTGTCTAAAAGCGAATAGCTTTCATACCGGAGGTCATTGTTTCTGACTTCGCTCAAAAAGCGATTAATCACACGTGGAATTGTTGAGCACCGATCGTAATAATGGAGTCTTAAAGGACTTCATTAACTTCGAACAAAGACCAAAATAAAGAAAAAAAAATATTGGGGAGGGGATTGCTGTGTCGTAATTTATGTCCATATCTATATTCGATGTCCAGGTCAAACGACGCCGATCATAAGAAGATGTCTTAATTTCAAAATGGTGTATTCTTGCCGCAAGTGTCGACAACATGATGCAAGGTGGGATACTTAACAGCGTTGTCCGTCGGATGTAAATCACATCGAGTATGACGTCATTTTCGCCACTTTTGCTTAATGAAGATCATAGCTGTATTCTAATTCCTGGAAGCTAGGTTTAATTAACACTTTTGATTTAATGTTCTCATTGTTAATTCTCTGTGCAGTTCGGTCTGGCTGTGGCGAGAAAGTGGTGAAAATTTATGTTTAATGTATTCGATTCTGAATTTATGAAATCGTCTGAGCATGTGTTATTAAAATTGATACATTGTGTTGAAAAAAGTTCGACAGCAGAACCATGTGTTGAGTATATTTCATCTTTATTCATGTGTGATGTTTTTAGATTTTGTAATATTTATGGCGTAATTACGTATTACACGGGATCAGTAATTATGTTTTCTCCATTTAAAAAAATGCATATCCTGTATATATTTAAAAGTGTTTGCTCAAAATAGGTAGTTAATATGTGCTGTGTCTTTGAAGTTCCTACTATCTTGATTTTTAATTATGTTCGATTTCTTCTGATTAATTCTTTATTCTATTTAGTTTTTCTTTAGATTTCATAAAAATTCTTAGAATTTCCTTTTAGAATAATTATTAAATTGTAAAAAGTATAATTATTTTTAGGATAATTACAATAAATATTATAGAATTACTAACTATAAAGTTTTTAGAATGGTTATTTTTTTATGAATTTTTACCATAAGTATAGTTCTGAATTTTAACTGAATTTTTTTTTCTGAATTATTTGATCTGAATTTTTTTAACATTATTTATAAACGTTATAATAACTATTTTAAAATTAATTCGGATATCACATCCTATTTATCTATCAGAAAATATGTTATTAAAATGTCAAAATTAAGTATATGTCTAATATAAATGTAACATAACTAAAGTATTCATGTCAAGGGAAATTTTATAAAAATAATTAACCATGTGAAATAATTTAAATGAGCATGATTTTTCTTCAAATTTTAAGGTTCTACAAAGCTTATTTATTTTATCTCATAATTTTAAGATACAATTTAGTTTTTGAACCTGACTATTTTTCAGTGTTCGGGAGTTTTTAGATCTTTAAAACTGATTTTGTCGAATTCCATAATATGTCACTTCCATTCAATTTTTCAATAAAAACATTATAACCGAATCAATTTAAAATAAATAAAACCTTTTTTTTCATTTTTATTGATAAACCAAAAATTTATTAATCGTATTTAATAATACGATAAATAATATTTCATTTCAGCATTTTCGGATTTTTTCTGAGATTGTATCTTTCTGAACTGAATAAATATAAAAACATATGATTTATCTGAGGTTATATTTAAAAACATATTTCCTTAATTTATTTCTTAATAATATTTTTTTCTCATTCAAATAATTTTAATGCAATCATTTATTAGCCAAGTCTAGAATTGGTATGTACAAATCTTATTTGTTATATGTCACAATCTTAATATGCGATTTTTATTAATTTACTTTTTCCCCCTCCTTTTTTTTTTGAACTGGGCCATTTTTATAGCGGTGGTTCTGGAGTTTTTAGATTTTTAAACTGATTTTGTCAAAAAGTCATTTTTATTGAATTCTTCAATAAAAACATGACTGGACAGATTTAAAATAAATCAAACTTCTTTTTTTTCCGCACTTTTATTGGTAACCAGCAAGATCGTACATTATAATAAGATACATAATATTTCATTTCAACATTTTCGTATTTTTTCTGAGTTTTTATCTTCCAAGAAACTGAATGCATATATAAAAACATCTTTATCCAAGGTCATATTTAAAAACTGTATTTTATTTGTTTCTTAATGATATTTTTCTCTCGCACAAATAATTTTAATGCAATCATTTATAAAGCAAGTCTAGTATTGGGATATCCGTCTAATTAAATCCGACGTTTCTTGAGCAAAGGCAAATTAACTACCAGCGATTTCTAATTCCCCATGGTGGTACTCTCCTTGGATAATTAATCCGATTTCTAATAATTCATGCTCCTTCGCATATCTTGCTTCCCCTAAAACTACTTATATCACTCCAATTTGCGTAATTAGTGAGAAATATCGCTTCTAACTCAACAAGTAAACCCCGCAGTCTTGGTAAATGATAAACAAAACTCTGTGCTGACTACTAATTACCGAAAAATATAACGGGTGCCCCCTTTTTCGTTAATGAGCTCTGCCCGAATCCTTAACTGAAAAGAAAAAAATAGAAAAATAAAATTCTTTTTAGCGTTCTAATGTTATTGGGCGCCGACAGTGGAAAATTATGAGAATTGTAGTGTTAGATTGCAGTTATCGCCGGCAATTAGAAGCGTTTTGAGGAATGAAAAAATGAGAGAGAGAAAAAATGTTTTGCAAAAATTTAGTTGTCTCTTTGAACGAAGCAATTGTTTCAATTTAAGTTATTACAAATCTTATTGCTTGTTTTATTGAAGTGCCGCTGTGGTAATTGTTGCAAAGTAGGAATTTTCGTAATTGCAAGAAACTTCGGGGTTAGTTGAAGAGAAATGAGTATTTTGTAGCTTGGAGCTTTTTCGTCTATTTTAAAGTGGGGAATTTTTTATTGTTAATAATATTTTTATTGAAATAAATGTGTTTTTCTTTAATTAAAATTTTGTTTGCTTGTAAAAATTTGTGTTCGGAGAAACTGTTATTGAATTACTTAATATAAATGCTTATGACTGTTTTTGGAAGGCTCTGTTGTTATTTGAGATAACGTTTTTTAAAGAATTATACCCTAATTTCGTAACACTAAGTTTATAACATTTATTCACTGTTACATTTTGTCCATCTTTTACCCGTATCCCCTAATTATGAAAATGGCTTGAAACGTTAAAATAAAATAAATAAGCATGATATAATGCATGATATTGAAAAGTGACAGATCTAATTTATCACTGATTATCGATACGTTATATCATGGTAATGTCCAGTTAAAATCTATTCCTTTTCTTAAAAAAAATATAAGTGATTTTTTTCTTAACGGAAATAAGATTTGTTGAGTGTTCCTTACCCTTTCCCCAAAGCTTATTCTTAACACTAAAAAAAAATATTCGATTCCAAAGTTTTGAGTTAGACAATCCTTCTAGTTTTCAAATAGATCTTGGGGAAACGTCGTTACGTGACTTTATTTCATTCAAAGCATGACTTCCTTCTGTCCAGTTTTGGAATCCGTTTTTATTGAAATTGAATCGACTTCAGTGTTAGCGAATTCTATATTCCTTGGGGGTAGAAGTGTGAGCAATTCTTTTGACTATATTCGGTGACACGTTCTCTTTTTCAGAAGATCCAAATAGAATATCGTTATAATTCGTATTTTTTTTTATTTTTATGCAAGGCTTAAAAAGTTTTGGGGATCTTAGATTACTAAATGTGAAACTCAAATTTTAATTATAGTTTTTCATTAAAGAGTAAATTTTCATACTCGATTCTTAGGAAGTTACCAGCAACCAGAAGCTACTATAACTCTCAAAACGTTATTATAAAGTCATAAAATTTGTTTAAAACTTCATTATATAAGGATGAAATTTTTATATTCGCCCTCATGTGTGACAGAGCTTCTAAAACCACAATTTCCAGATTAGCAAGCGTTCACACAAAAAGTCTGTCGTTTTTCGAAGGCAGGAGAATCTTCAAGGTCTGCTCCAAATGTCAAACTGAGCAGGCTTCTCCCGAACACATCCTGGACTGTTTGGGACTTTCCAGAGAGGACATATATTTATCTCCCCCCCTTCTGGTCTCGATTTCCTTAGAGTTAACGATCTAATGGACCTTGTTTGACTTCGTCAGGCATTGGAGTATGAGTCGCAACAACAACAACTGGATAAAATTTAAATCATAGAGGGACTTATATAATTGATGAATAAAATTGATTTACTATTTTCGATTAGGATAAATATCTAAATGAGCTAAAAGTTATAAAGCTACTAATGGTTACTAGTTTCTCAAAGGCATACTGTTATTTATGTTAAGATACAATCTTCAAACATCTACCAAGGTTTCATACATTCAATGATATTCACAGAGCTTCACCTAATGATGAATCTAGGGCTAAAATATTTTAATGCGGGGGGGATCATCAATCCTGATTCTTTTAAAACGGGATATACGAAATGATGATTCATAACAGATAAGTCCATTGATTAATCACTAAGTTAGAGTAAATTGTATTAACTTATCTAGGATTTAAAATCTTTAACACATGCGGATTGTTAATCTTGATTTGCTTGATACAAGGAGAGTATATTAACTTTAATTCCTAATAGAATGAGTCCAATGGATTGAATAAAAAATACCAATCAATGGTTAAAAAATATTGAACACATGTGCATTCCTAAACAGCTTGTTTTTTTAAAGCCTTTGAAGAAATATTATTTTTATAAAACTAATATGATGATAGTATAATAAAAATATAGACACAAATATTTTTTAAATTTTATTTAGGCGACATTTAAAATTTTATATTACTTCTTATTTGCTTTTTAAATTTTTTTTTTTTTAATGGTGGGCACTTGGGATGTATTGTCCTCCCATTGGCCAAGAGTGCCGGAACTGCTACTCTCTCCTCGTTACCCAGTGGGCACCTATGGCGGAGCCACGGCAGTAGAGCAGCGTCGCCCACGCTTTTTTAAACATAGCTATGTTTTAATTCTTTTTATAAGTAGGCAGGGCAAAGACGCACAAATTGCTACAATTTCCAAAGAAAAAAAAAAGCTTTTAATAATTTAAATGTGTAACTTTACATAATACTTGAAAGTTTAAATGTGAAACTTGTGAAATACAGTATCAAGGAAACTGTGGATTTTTTTTTCAAACTATATTAATTAAGAAAATAATATATGTTTCATTCTTTGTTAAGTCAGGAAACTGTTTTGTAGCTATAAATAACGAGTGGTATCTTTTCTATTTTTTAAAAAGAATTCTACAGCATTGTAAGATATAAGAAAAACAAATTTCATTCATGAAATAAGAGTTATTTCGTTCCGCAATAATGAATGAAAAGATTTAAATGAAAAAGTAACGAAGCATTAAGGCTGTAGCTAGTAAATGGCCGTTCTTTAACCTTGTTTACTCCGCGTCTCCAAACACACAAACAGAACAAAATCGAACGCACAAAAGCAGAAATCTCGTTCCTGAATCTTGTAAAGTAATTAAAGTGTCTCTCTCATTATATAAAGAAACTATTTGTTGGCGGTTAAAATTCCATCAAATCTTTTGTGACTCAGTTTGGAATCGAGCCAAGCTACGAACAATTGCCTAGACGCTCAGGCAAACAAAAAGATTAAAAAACCACTTTTTAATCTCAAGCTTTCGAAAAAGAACGTTTAATTTGAAAAACCTTATTCCAACTGCTTACGGCTTCGGAAGAAGACAGCTTACTGTTTCCGCTTGTGGCAGAGATAAGTGAAAATTGCACCACCACCAAAACAAGAAAAGGTTAAAATAAAAAGGACGCGAGGTTTATAAAAATTTAGTTTCTAATAACAGTGCTATTATCTTATTACTCGAGCTTTTTTTTTAATTTTATTATTTCTAATTAAAAAATCGTAAAAAAAAGTATCCAATATTTCCCGAGAATTGGTGCATTTATGTTTATGAACCATTCAAATATTTAGGAAAATGTAACAATTTATGTTAATGGATAATTTGAAGATTCACGCTTAGGGATGTTTTTTAAAATGTTTACACGTAAATGTATAACTTAAATATTTCAGGGTTCTTGAAATTTTAAATGATTCATATAAAAGAATGGTTAATTGTTTCACAAATAATGAGCATTTGTTTACTTTATTGATACGTGAATTTATATTTTTGTTCCATTATACGATTAATGTTTTTGATTAGCTAAAGCTAATTACATTAAAAGTGAAAAGTTACATGGCATTATGCTATTCCATTTTATGTGGTTTAATATGGGGAAATACTGTTATAAATTTGTTAGGAGCTCTTTTAATAGTTATAATACAGTTGCAACCTATATACACAACCTATATATACAATACAAGGATAGGATTGAAAAGTATGGAAATTTTTACCATTTATACTAAAGGAAAAATGCGTTTATTTTTTTATTATTGTGTCATTTAAAAGTATATTCATTGGATTATTCGTTTTATAACAGTTATAAATAATATTGCTATAAACTTTCTGTATGTAGTACAAGGGTTTTTCAAACAATGACAAGCTACGAGAAAAAATAAAAAAATTTAAAAACTTTGTATTGAAATTGGCAAACACATTTAATTTTATATACTTAAAATATATTTTCAAATACTACCAGGTTATATTCCATAAAATATGCATAAAATAATTAAATCTATAAGACCTTTTACCGTCATTTTAAGATGGTGATTGATATACATTTTTAACTGTTCAAAGAAATCATTAAAAATTTGTGGTAAATACAATTTTGTTACTATTATTACCCATGTAATGCAATTTCTTTCATTATTCTACAATGCCTGGTATGCTAAAAGCAATATCTTTTTTCTTAAAAAAACTGTGGTTAATCATTGTTTCGCAATAGTTACCCTTACAATTATTACTCTTGTAATACCATTTCTTTTACCTATTCTACAATACCATGTATGCTAAAAGCATTTTCTTTTTTTTCTTTCTTTCTTAGATTTATTGTCAAGAAGGATCGTCCTGTCGTATGCCGTTCTAGCGGCAATTTTCACGTTGCCACCAGGGAGCCATCTGTCTCTATTTCGAGGTCCATTTCATACTCCAGTAGGCAGTGTGTGACCGAATAAGGCCTGGTATTCGAGAATTCTTCGCTCAATTGATTTACAGCATCTTCGAAATTAATGGGAAGCTTATGTAATGCTCACCTGAAAGTTCCAGCTGCAAATGAGCCAGAAATGTCCATGTGCTCCCAAAGTGACATCTGAGGAGGTATTTAGTTCAGCTGACAGATGTCCAAAAAGGAATTCTTGTACGGACACTTCGGGGAAGAGGAACCAACTGGTTAAATCCCCGTGGCCACCAATTGTCTGAAGCGGTCTTCTTTATCTTCTTCAAGGGTAGCTTCCAATTTGGTGATTAAGTTTGGGAGCTTTCAGAAACAATAGGATAAAAAGAAGTTTTTTAGAAGTTTCTTTTTCTTACCTGCAAAGTGATAGAAAAAAGCTTTTCGTTTTTGGAAACAGCTGAAATTTCTTTGAAAAGCCTTACATCTTAGTTTAGCAGAGGTATTCGATACAATTTTTTTACGTGCAGTATTGATGGGACTTCGAAGACTCGAGATAATTATTCTTTTCCTACTTTATGCGAAGCAAAAGAAAAAAGATTCTCGTCTTCTTCTAGTGTGATATGAAATATTTTTTCGTTACTGTGAAATAGAAATAAAGTTAGATATACTATTTAGAGAAACTATTTTTTCTCTCTTTGGACATAAAAGTATTATATATATAGGGCTGTTGATGGAAGTCAATTTGTATAAGATATTTATAGAAAGAAAGTGCTTCAGCTGCTGATTTTTGTTTAGTACTTCTACATATCACTTCGTCGAAATGAAGGACCAAATTAAAGTCGTAATACTCTTCCTAACTCTACTTTTGCATTTTAAACGGATATGTGCCATGAATTACATGGCACCTAGTGATTGCCAATGGACTACAATGAAAAGTAATACATTAGAGCCAAGTGTAATATTAACTTGTCACGTGAGCGGCGTAGGCACTTCAATAGACAGTACGAACTTGAGCCTTATACAGTCATCTCACACAACTGGGTTGACTATTATCTGTGATGATCGATACGTTGAAGGGCGCCTTACAAACAGTTCCTTAGCGCATCTCAAACAATTGCAGTCTCTGAGGTTTGAACGCTGCTCTTTTTCCGAATTAGCTGACGATGCTTTATATGGACTCACGTCACTTAAGAACTTAACGGTGCACACTGGAAAGCTTGAAGGAACTCGAACCACTTTGACCATCGGGCCGACCACCTTTATGAAAGTTCGAGAACTCGAGAACCTTGATCTTGCGAACAACAACATCATTATGCTTCCCGAATATCCATTCTGTGGCCTTATTAATCTTAAGCTTTTGAATCTCAGTGGAAATGGCTTGCAGGATGCAAAACTTCTTGGCCTGGAGGAACGCAAGCTGTTCCCTTGCATTCCAGAACTGCAGATGTTAGATTTATCCCACAACCGCTTGAAATATCTTACAGATGAAGTGCTTTCGTCCTTAAGAAGACTGAGAAATATATCTTTCAGTGACAATCATATTTCTCAAATGTCACCTTATGCTTTGATAGGACTACAAAGGCTCCAATTTATTGATCTGTCCAATAACAAACTAAGTGAATTCCATCCACACTTTTTCCACCATTCCACAGAACTCCGTGAAATATTACTCCGGAACAATTCCATAGCTGGTTTCCCCTCCGCTTTGTTCCGATCCCTGTCCCAACTCTCTCATCTAGATGTGTCCTATAACATTATTTTCGATTTACATTTCCTTCTAGACTCCTTCAAGAATCCTAATAAACTAAATGTGCTAAATCTTAGTTACAACAGAGTGAGAAGGATAGAAGGAACGCCATTTCAGACTCTTGTAAACTTGCATGTTCTAAATCTGAAAGATAATTACATAGAGTACATAGCGGAAAAAGCTTTGTCTCATTTAATAAGTCTTACAGACCTAGACTTAACTAATAACAAGCTTAGACTGATCGAGGCTGAAACATTTTATGGCTTACTAAATCTGAAACAGCTATTATTAACCAATAACCACATGGAACTAATTCATTCGGATGCATTCACGAATCTTACACATCTACATTCCTTAAGCCTAAAAAACAACAGTTTGACATCATTCCCAATCGCTATAAACAAGATGGAATTTCTACACGATTTAGATTTATCCATGAATTCTTTATCGAATGTTACCAATGATACTTTAGAAAATTTGAAGACCCTTCATACTTTAAACATGAAGAACAATTTCATCGGAAATTTAAGTCGGGGTACCCTTCGTGACCAATACTCGTTACGTGTGCTGGATCTTTCAAAAAACAGGATACAATCTTTGGAGCATGGTATATTTGATGATGCAATTGAGTTGGAACATATTGAATTAAATGATAATCTTCTAACTGACATAAATGGTTTATTTATGAACCTACAAAGTTTAAAGTCACTAAATGTCTCTCGAAATAACATAACATGGTTCGATTATGCACTGGTACCTACTGGTCTTATTACATTGGATATGCATTCTAATTTTATTGACAGTCTCGGTAATTACTTTGAAATGGAAAGTGTTCTTAAACTCAAATTCATGGATGCTTCTTTTAATAGAATACAAGAAATTAACGCAGCTTCTTTTCCAAATGCTTTGGAAATAGCTTCTTTGCGAAACAATTCTTTGAACATAATAAATTCTTTCACATTTATGAGCAAAACCAACTTGTCTTCGATGGATCTACGTAATAATAATATTCAAAACTTAGATATCAATGCTTTGCGACTACGAAGTGTTCCGATTCAGAAAATGTTGCCCGTATTTTATTTATCGGAAAATCCACTGCATTGCGACTGCACCATGGAATGGCTGCAGCGCATAAATAATCTGGATGAAATGAGGCAGTACCCCCATATCGCCGATTTAGATGATGTTTTGTGCTACATGACGTTTCCACGTCAAAATGTTTTGATTCCGATTACAAAAGCCAAGTCGAATGAATTCTTATGCAAATACAGAAGCCATTGTTTCGCCCTCTGCCACTGCTGTGAATTCGATGCTTGTGATTGTGAGATGGTTTGCCCTGAAAATTGCACTTGTTATTCTGATCAAACTTGGAATACTAATATTGTTGATTGTAGTTCCAGAAGGTACTCCCGCGTTCCAGCTCGAATCCCCATGGATGTGACGGATTTGTATTTAGATGGAAATGACATGAGCCAAGTTGGCAGTCATTCCTTTATCGGACGCAAGAACATGAAAGTGCTTCACATGAATGGCAGCAATATACATGCGATTCGAAATAGAACGTTTAACGGATTACAAAATTTGCAGTCCCTGCATCTGGAACACAATTACATATCGGTCATCCAAGGTCATGAATTCCTTAATCTCACAAAACTGCAAGAATTGTATCTGTCCTATAACCGTTTGTCAGTCATCAATAATTCCAGTTTTACACACATGAAATTCTTAAAAGTTCTATACCTGGATCACAACAATCTTGTTGATTTTCAGGTATGGAATCTCAACTTCAATCATCGTCTTTCTCAAGTGCAGCTTGGGCACAATAGTTGGACGTGCTCTTGCGACTATTTAGGAAATTTCCAGGACTGGCTCCTAGTTTCTGGATCTTTCGTACTAGATCGTGAAGATGTGAGATGCTACAAGAACCATTCGGCTGGCTTGTATGTGACGGAATTCAATTCCACCGCTTGTTCCAATCACAGTGCTTTAACCTATTACAAAGCTGAATTTTCGGGTGATTACATACCTGTCATGATATTAGCTCCATCCTTATTTATTCTACTAGTCTTCTGTTTGATTCTATTCTTCATCTACAACAGTGAGATGAAAATATGGTTTTACAGCCGTTACGGTATACGATTATTTCAGCGGAATAACTACCCCGCTGAGAATGAAAAACTATTCGACGCATTTTTGTCCTATTGCAAGAAAGATGAAGCTTTTGTGTCACAAATGCTTGCTCCTGAGCTTGAAGATGGTACTTATCCGCACAGACTGTGTTTACGATACAGAGATTTACCGATGGCTGAGTACGTTGCTGAAGCCATTTCGGAAGCAATTGAGTGCAGCCGCTGTACGGTTGCTGTAATATCTGAGCAATATCTGAAGAGTGAATGGTGCATATACGAGTTGAAAGCTGCACACCATGAGACTCAGATTAACCGGCGTCATCGAGTCATTGTGGTTCTTCTGGACAAAATCAGTTTCAAGCAGCTGGAACCGGATGTCCGGATCTGCTTGAGATCTGCTACGCTAGTTCATTGGGGTGATAGGAGGTTTTGGGAAAAGCTTCGGTTTGCAATGCCTGAAGCTAGACTTCACAAAGACAGTGTCAGTTGCAAGGATTTTAAAACTTCCTCGCTCCGAAGATCCTCGATTACGAATTCTGTAAAATTGGTGTGATGTGATGGGACCGTATAGGGTTCAACTTAACATGCCTGTGATATACATAAATGTAAGTATTACGATTTCTCTTTGTTACTAACATTTATTATGTTATTCATTTTGTTATTTATTATGTTATTCATTGCTTACAGTCATTGCAAAAATAGTCGTGTCAGTTATGGGAGGATAAAAAAATATGTAAGAAGAACACTCCTTTTCCCCACATGTAGATTGTTTAAGCCTGAAAATTTTGTCGATTTAAATATTTTTACTAAATATTACTAATATTGTAAGGAATTTCGTATATACTAATTGACGCGTTTTGAATTCTTTTTCCTTTAATTTCAATTCTTTAATAATACATAAAAAAGATTTTAGTACATTTATTTACCATTCCTTTAATTTCTTATATTTATTTAATTTTTATTTAAATTCCATTTGTTTAATAAAAATCAATATTTCAAGAAAAAAAAATTGAGTTTTATTTAAAATTAAGCTGTAATAATTATTTAAGAAAATGAATTGCAAAAAAATAAAAATTGAATACGTAGTCAATGCACTTTTACAAACTATAACACACTTTAAAAGAATTTAAAAAAATGTTAAAATTTTTTTCCTCACAATTCGAACACTCATTAAGCCTAGTTTATATACATAGTCTCTACTTATTCACACTTTAAAAACTGCTAAAAATAGATACTTCCACGTTTGAAACACAAAATTTCACTTTCAGTTGACGTAAAAAATTAGGCTCAACGCTTTCACAATCAAGATGGGGAAAAATAGAGAAAAAGCAGTGGAAAATCCATCCAATTTTCCCGAAATGCACGCAAAATTCAAATCCTGGTTGAAAGTAAAAGAGTCGTAAAAGTGAATTTTTTTGTTTCTTTTCATTTTCTTTCGAACCACCCCTGAAATGTTCGAAGGAACAAGCACAACTCGAAACAGGATGTTCTCCTGGTTAAAAACTATAGCAGAATGAATTATGTATGAACAGAAAGCTTTTATCACAAATTGCCTTCTTTGCTTCATACGTGAACGCAAAAAATGAAAAGCAAAAAAAAAATGTTAGTAACTCAAGTTAAAATGACTGAACAGTTATAGGGTACTTACGAGCTTTTGAACGTATATTTTAATACCCGGACGTTATTTTTCATTGACTGGAGATGTTATACACGCAAGATTTGATTTTTTTCCCCTTCCTTAAACAGTGAAACGCAAAAGTAGAATATTTTAAAGTGACGCATTTTTTTTTGTCTAAACTTACACGAATCAAAATAAGATTGCACATATTGTCTTTAAGTGACTTTTTTTTAAATTTTTTACAACTCTTATTAATAGCTTATCACGGACACAACACGATTTGATGTTAGCAATTTTTTAATAATTTTTTTTTGTTTCAATTCTTATAAGTATACCATTGAACCATTATAGAGTACTTTCAAGCTTTTGAATGCATATTTTTAAGCGATTTTTCCTTGATTTGCATGTTATTTCTTTGTAAGACTAATTTATTCGACATTGATAAAAATATCTGTGATCAGAAAGCAATGTAACTTCGAAACTTTTTTTAACATAATTATATATTATAGAATTGATACGCTTTTAATGTATGTACGTGCGTACATTAAATTAAATTTATACCTTCAATGCCCTATTTTTTTAACTACCCTCTATCAAAGTACAAGTAGACGTAAAACTTATTTATTCGACACTGTTTTCAGATATCACGTATAACTTCGAAACTTCTTTCTTTAATATGACATATTAGAGAGTTGATACTCTATTAATATGTGTATATGGGCACATTTTATTGAAAATATTTTTTGTTATACCCACAATGCCCTATTTCTTAGCTACCCTATATCAAAATACAAGTAGACGTAAAACTTATTTATTCGACACTGTTTTCTGATATCGCGTACAACTTCGAAACTTCTTTCTCTAATATAATGACATATTAGAGAGTTGATACTCTTTTAATGTGTGTACATGGGGACATCTAATTGAACACGGTTTATTAATTACCTACAATGCCCTATTTCTTAGCTACCTTCTATCAAAATACAAGTAGACGTAAAACTTATTTATTCGACACTGTTTTCTGATATCACGTATAACTAACTTCGAAACTTCTTTCTTTAATATGACTTATAAGAGAGTTGATACTCTTTTAATGTGTGAACATGGGCACATTTTATTAATACATACAATGCTCTATTTCTTAGTTACCCTCTATCAAAATACAAGTAGACGTAAAACTTATTTAGTCGACACTGTTTTCTGATATCACGTATAACTTCGAAACTTCTTTCTTTAATATGGCCTTCTTTCTTTAATATGGCATATTAGAGAGTTGATACTCTTTTAAATGTGTGTACATGGGCACATTTAATTGAATAAATTTTAATAATACCTACAATGCCCTATTTTTTAGCTACCGCGTATCAAAATAAATGCAGACGTAAAACTAATTTATTCAACACTGTTTTCTGATATCACATATATATTTTTTTCTCAATATACCTTCGAAACAAAAGTGCAAAGAGAAAATCCTTTCTAAGATAAATTTTCTTTTACTATTTTGCGAGAAAGGAAACTTTGAGACTAGTTTCCTTTACATATGAACAATAATACGGGAAAGCAGAGAAGGGCATTTTTTCTTGGAATTTTCCGGAATTTCAACAAGACGGAAATGTCGAAAAGTAATTGAATATTTATCCGAAAGTACTTGAGCACAGAACGAATTTTTATTTTTATTATTAATAGATACAAACAAAATAACTCTTTTTTTTTATTTTATTGAATTCTGCGCCTCGAGAAAAACTAAAATTATTCGAACATTCAATAAATGAAAAAGGGGTTCTCATGTTTGGAATGAAAGGCGGATATTAATTTTTTGAAAACCGAAACAAATATTTCGGTTTCCTGTTGTTTATATATTTCTTCAAATTAATAAAATAAAAACTGAATATTTTATACCATAAAAATTATTATTTTTTCCTACCTTGAAAAAACAATTTCAAACTAAGTTTCAAAATACCAATAACGCATACGGATCGGAACTTGAAATCTAATGCAATGAAACGTGGGTAAGTTGACCACATGCGGTGTATACATTGTAGGTCAACTTTGTGGGTGATCTCATTAAAATGAATGAGTTAGTGTTTTTATATCTTTTATCATTCGTTATCTTGTGTTATTTTTATAATATGTTATCAATGCATTTCTAATATTCTACAAAAAAGAAAAAAAAAAGATAAATGTAAATATTTTTAACATGATTTTAAGTTTTATTGAACTTAAAAACCTAGATTAATTCCCAAAATGAATTAAAATGTGTTAAAAAACTTAAATATTAAACACTGGTTAGTTTTTTAAAAAAAGAACAAGCAAATATGTATGCAAAAATGTATATTTTGTTAGTGGTCTTAAGAGATACTTATTATATTGTGTCTCTGATGACACTTGGATACTCCTAGCTAGCCATCCATTGGCTTTTCACTAATTAGGTCAGGAAGGTGCGCCTTTTGTTGTACAAGAAAACACCGCGAGGGTGAAAGTACGCGTTAGCTTAGAACCCCACGGATAAATGGCAGTATCACTCATTCGTAAGACCACATACGTAATTTAGACATAGATTGGAAGAGGAAGGAAATTTTCCTCTGATCCCTGTGTCCATGGTACTGCTTATCGACAGATCACATAACTTCCACAGATGTACTCAGTGGGTCTTAGCGGTGGTGGGGATTCTTCCTTGGTAGAATAAATCCGGTTCTTAGTTAAGGAGGTCAACTTAGATAGGTGGTCAACTTGACAGGGTTCTTAGTAGATTAATTGCTTACAGTTAAATATGCTTCATAAAACGTTCTTATAACACTAAGAGAATGCCAATATTAAAAATTTTTTTCAAGCGGAATAATAAATAGAAACAAAGGTTTTTAAAAAAATTGGAATAAATTTAACAATCAAATAATTCCGATTTGAAATTCGTTTTTTAAATATTTAATTAATTACTGATGAAGTGAAATAAGAAATTTAAAGAAAATATTTAAAGCATCCCAACCATTTCCCCGAAGACAGAAAGTGGAAAACATCTACATTATTTTCTAATTCCTTGACTTTCACATTCTTTTGCTACACGATTTACAAACCCCTGCGTGCCCTAAAGAAAAGAAAAAAACCTTGTTGGAGGTGATATTTCCAGTTTTGTAAAGCTTTTTTCCTTGCTCCAGTGGGTATTTTATTCCTTTACACTGAAAATAAGTGTCAGTGATGCATTTTGTATTACCGAGCTTTCTTTAGATTTACTGCATCCCAGGATCTCAGGAAAGAAAAATACTGATTTCCAGGAATCCGAGGATTCATAAAACACCTTTTATTGTTTCCTTTTTTACTCTAAGAAAGGTTTTTTTTTATGTTCATTGTGCATTCATTGAGAAAAAAAAAGTTAACATAGGAAACGCGAATAACCCAGGATACTCACATTAACGCTCAAATTTGTTAAATTTAATAAGAAAAAAATTTAATATGACGTTAACTATTGCCATTTGTATTTTGAATTTTTTTTATATTGCATTTATTTTTTTACTTAGTGTTTTTCCAATATCTCCATGATAAATAAAACTTTTTGTGTAAAAAAATAATTATAATTTAATAAAATTTAAATTAATTAAGTAAAATTTTAGTTAAAAAATTTAATTTTTTTTAACCAAAATAAAATAGCTTAGTAAACATATTTGTTTATAAATTTGTAGTCCACGAAACCATTAACGAACCCAAAGATTTAGTAACTAGATTTATTTAGAGATATTAAACATGGTGGTGAAAACTAATTTACTAAAATACATCCTATTTTCTTACTTTTTCTACCAATTTAAATTTTTTAAGGACCCTACGGTACTTGATACGGCAATAAGCATTAATGAAAAGTGGCCATCTCTCCTCAATTTCATGTGACCATCTCTCCTCAAGTTGATGAGAAGACTCTAGATTTAGATATTATTAACGAATCCAAAGATTTCGTAACTACATTTCTATCTTTCGAGATATTAAGCGTGGTTTTGAAAACTAATTTAATGAATATTAATGAAAAGTAGCCATCTCTCCTAAAGTTGATGATGAGATGACTCCCGATTTAGTTATTATTAACGAACCCAAGGATTTCGTAACTACATTTCTATCTTTCGAGATATTAAGCGTGGTTTTGAGAACTAATTTACTAAAATTCATCATATATTTGATACGTTAATAAGTATCAATGAAAAGTGACCACCTCTCCTAAAGTTAATGTTGAGATGACCACCGAATTTATAGCGTCACTCCAATATAATATTCCACTGCTTTTTTCTCTGGAGCAAAGATTGGATTATACATATTCTTTGAATGTTTAACTAGTTGAAAAAAAATATAACCTACGCATTGAAAAACAACAGAATACTAAATGCACGAAAAACATTTGACCCCTAATTGATAAACAAGTTAACTGCTTCCTGTGAAACTGCACCTGATGCAATATATATTTATATNAGCTGGATCTAGGAAAACATATAAGTATATATATATTATTCCACTGGCCATTTCTTCTCTATGGCCATCTAAACTAGACTTACCAAGAAGTAATCTATCAATACGCAATTATAGTCTCAAATTATATTTCTTTTAGAATCGAAGCGAGGGATTGGAATTGAAAATATAAAAATATGTAAGAATTATTTAATTATAATTGCATGCACTCAAATATAAATTTTTTAGTTTTTCAGAAGTTCTTGAACTTCTTAAACCAGAACCTCTGTTCAGACGCGATGCTATTGAAAATTTTTAACTGTTCCCTTTTCGAAAACGGAAACTTCTAACTTAAGTTTTCAAGTCTTAAATAACGGGTAATCTTTCAGTAAGCAATTATATTTCTAAGTTTCGTAACTTTTTTTTCTAAATTTGACACCCCTCTCAAGCGTTAAAATATGAAAATAAATCCAAAAAAATTTAAAAATGATTTAATAAACAAACGGTCTACATTAATATAAAATTTTGAGTTGTGAAGTTCTGGAAGTTTTCAAACCAAAAGCCCTGACTATAAACGACGCTATTTGAAGTTTACAATCGTTCGCTTTTTTCGAAAACGAAAACTTCGTATTTCAGTAAGCAAGCGAAGAAAAGAATTCTTCTGTTAACTCTTACATGTAATCTTTCAGCACGCAATTACAGTTCAAAGTTTCATTCTCTCAAAATCGAAACCTGAGATTGAAAATGAATTATCCGAAGAAAAAGAAGAAAAAAAAAAGCGAGGTTCAGCTGATCGAATAATAGAACTTTTTTTTCCTGCAATACAATGCCTTTGAAATTTCCCTCTTGTACTGCGCAGAAAGTTTTCTTTCAGGAAATATTCTAGTAGTATTTTTCATTTTTTGGCCATTTTGTCTTCTCTTTTCTTATTTCGTTCAGGAAACTATATAATATTTCCATTTTCTATTTTGTTTCGTTCATATTTTCCTTAAGAATGTATATATAACACGTCTTGTGCATTTGGAAAAGAATAAAAAGAATGAAAAAAAAAAAGAGGCATAAAAAAAAACAGGCACCCTCCAAATATTTCTAAGCGAAAGTAACCGCTGTTATTTCACTATTTTTGGAGAATTCACAAAAGGATTTTTCGTATGTAATCACAAGGAAGTATATACTAAAGAAAAAAATTCGAAAAAAAAACTGGTTGAAACTTTTTAGCTGTTTTTCTCATTTATTTAGTTTATTCAACGAAAGTAAAAGTGAGAAGTTTACTTTTTTTTCTGGTTTACCATCACTAACTCTATGCAAATAAAATATTTCAATAAATTATTCTATTTACTTTTCTTATAAATATTTGTTTGCGGTTGAACATTCTTTATGAAAAAACGTATTTTATATTTGTAAGAATAAGAAGTAAACCAGAAGAATATTAAGAAGTAATTGAATAGGGTGCGTAGCGTTTTTAAAAAGTGCTTAAACGTGCTTACTTTCGATTTTCATTTTTTAAAAGCCCTTAAAGGTGCTTTTTACGTTGGGTGTTTTTAAAAAGTGCTTAATTTTCCCTTTTTCAAAATGAGATTTTTCGTGTACCATGCTGATTTTCGCTGCAAATTATGCAAAAAGACACAGTTCACATTGTTCTATTCAACGTTTTCACAATTCATTCAACCACAATCTATTTCGGTGTATTGTCAGTCCGTAGCCATTCGTTTTACATGATTCAAAACTTTTTTTTTTTTTGCATGACGGTTAAAACAAGATAAAACAGTCAATTGTAAAAAACTTTCCAACCCTGCCAAATTATGATATTTTTTAAAGTGCTTAAAAGGTGCTTATTTTTGGTTGAATAATTTGGCTACGCACCCTGTTGAAACCAAGATTTTTTTTTAAATTGTAAATAAAGAACTAAAAAAAATTGTTTTTAGTGAAATAAAATCGTTAAAATGTTGACACGTATGCCTTTTTTTTCCTTCAAATTCACCGAATTATATGTACAATAAGATTTATGTTAATATTAAATTATAATTTTAATTTAAGTATTTAACTGCAGTTTCGAATTATAAAATTGTCAAAGCCCTTTAAATATTATTAATAAATTAAATGATAACAACAGCTGGATCTGGGAAAACGTATCCAAATAAAACGGAAAAATAATACAAACCAAGAGATATAAAATAAGAATTAATCTTATGCGCCAGTCAAAACAACTCTAGATTGTAAAAGTTTTGAGAAGCCATCAAAAACAGAACCTTAATTACCTTACCAAACATATGAAACACGAGACCGAATCCCATCAAAACTTCCCGAATTATTGAGCCAACACACCTTCAGTGAGAAAAACACCAGATGCTCAACCCCCATAAAATACTAAAGATCGAAGAAAATGACGCCTTGAGTGTGTACATTCGCTGTGACCGTTAAACATACACAAGACTACAAATCGCCACATTATTGCAAGGACAGAGTAATTATTTTACTGCATTAACCAATCACAGGGGTGATCGGAGGCTTTTTTTTTTCGGGCCTGAATCACGATGACTCCCTCTTAATCCTCAGAATAAATACATACCAAAACATTGTTCCATAAAAATAAAAGAACATTAGAACAAAAGATCGAACGTTGTGAGTGAGTATTAGGGTAGGCTAAAGGACAACGCCGATAATTAAGCATGCATAAGAAGGGGGAAAATAGCGGCTTCTACAAAAGGGACATTTTGAATCGGCTTTCTTCGTAGTAGGGGGAGGCAGGCCAACCCTGTAAATCTTTCGTAAGAAGAGATGGATAAAAAAAAAAGAAAGAAAGAGAACAGGGATGGTGAGTAATGTTCTTGATTCTTTCGAACTGAAAGAAAAAGGGGGCTCTTTTTGACGCCCTACGATTTGCAATTTGGTATGAGGGGGTAGGGCGTCAGGATTTATTCGCTTGCTCGTAGATGGAGTGGAGCTATACACGCAAAAGCCTATCCTTTTAAGAGTTGCCGCGGCTATTTTTTTCCTTTTTAATGATTAAAACAAAGAATTGGAAAGTTTTTTGCAGGAAAATAGATACTTCAGAATCAGTGCAACCTTTCGTAGGATTGTCATACAATTTTCTGGTCTATTGTGTATGTAATCTGTTTTGTCGCTTGGAGTATTAATGAGTTAAAAATAAAGAAAAATATACATGAACTGATTGAAATTATATTTTTAATTCATTTTAATTTGGACATTTCAATAAAATCGGCATTCATTAATGACATTAACATACAATAAAATGTAATTATAAACAATTATAGCTGTATTAAAGCCTTTGATGTTCTTTAGTCATGAAGTAATTCGGATTCTATTAGTTATTTACTTAATGATATCCTGAGCATCTAAAAATGTCTAAGCATCTAAAAATATTTTTTGTTTGTGTTAATTATTAACAGTATCTTAAATTTTAATGCTAGTTTTCTCACGTTTCATGAAATTCTGATAATAGTTTTGATAAACGCGTTCAATGAGTTGATGTTGTTCAAATGATTTAAGTTATTGCCAATATATATTTTAGGGATTTAAGAAATTTGAGACAAGAAACAACCAGCGTGAAGGGATACGATTAACTTGACTCTAATTGTATCTAAAACTTACGAATTAATCGATAACATGGCAGCGTATTATGATTGAAGAAATAACATCATGAATCAACGTGAAACAAAACTTTTAACAGTAAATAATTAGATTGTTTTTGGTCTTTTTGACTTAATGTGTTATCTTTAAAAAATGACTTTTTTTTTCCTTCTTTAATTTTGCAAAAAAATTCTTCCAGTTTTGCTGATAACCCATTTCTGGTTACCATGATAAATTTTGCTGTCTTCGCTTTCAATGACGTCGTCTTAGGGTTACAGCCACTTTTGTTTACTTTTATGCAATTGGTTCTTAGTTTATTTACGTATAGATTCGTTTATTTTCAAATCGCCAAAAATGAGAGGAGTTTTCTAACCACTTATTTCAAAAATACTATATTATTCGAAATATAAAAGTATTTGCTGCTAAAAATCCACGGAGTTTTAGAAACCTCTGTTCTTTCAATAAGTTAGAGCTAAAGTATATGTGTTTGTTATTGCGGTGGCTAATGTGCTGTCTAACTAAAATTTCCAGAAGGAATGGGTTAAAGAAGATGTGGATTTGTTGCCAAAATTATTTTTAACCAAAGTTATTACTCTTCTCCAGTCAAATTACGCGTTTAAACTTGCAATAAAATCATTAGCTAAGTTAGTTTAAGAATTATATTTTGTGATCTATAATCAGGATACCAATAAAGAACAAAACAACTGTTAGAAACTAAGCCTAACTTTGTTTGGAAATGGCTCTAATAAAAACAACGGTGCTATTTCTGTCTCCGCCGCAACGACAATATCGTTATTTTTTCTCTCGAAAATTACACTTCATATGCTCATAAAACGACATGCTTTTTACTTCTTCATGTATCTTTATTTATTTATCTTGATTTTCTTCTGTTTCTGGGTACCAATAAAAGAAAAAGGAACGAAAATTCGAAATGCCAACAATGTGTGTTTTACGCTCAGGGTTGAAAAAGTTCCATAGAAATAGACCTAATACATCACATTACAGAAAATGGTTATGTAGGTCGTTTAGGAAATGGACAAATCAGTTACTTTGGATTTCGTTCTTAAAGAAGAAATGGGCTCTTAGAATTGCTTTTGTCGTATCTGACTACCTTATCTTGATCTTTTTTGATAAGGCGAGAGAAAATGTTAGAGCAGAGCAAGCTTAAGTCAGTAAGATTCCGTCAATTTTACAAAACCCTACATCGCGTTCACAAAATTTCTTGTCAAATTATTGCTGCTCAGGTTAATTTTTTCTCTTTACCTAACAATGATTGAAACGTTTTATGAATTCAGGTTAATAAATTGAATTAGAGCATAATTTGTATCTGCTTTGTTGTCTTGTAATTTTTATGTCTTTAAACTTTAGAAAAGGACAATAGTTAAAAAAATGGAACAGGTGTCGAGTCGAGACTTTGTTGATATTCAACAAAACATTGAAGGAATTAATATCTTTGAATTGGATAGAAAACTCTAGATTTAACTATTGTTGTGAAAAAAATTATTGGAACAGCATCAAATGTGACAACGAATTTGTGTAAAATATTGTTCTTATTTTATTTCGTTCATGGTGAGAATTTTTTTTGTCAAATTTTCAGTAATAAAGCAATGGAACAATAATTGTAGAAATTATAGAATCAGATAAGTTTATTGTTGGTAATCAATTGTTTCATTCCGTATAATTTAGACTATTTGAAAGTAAGATTGACTTGTGGAGGAGTTTGTGAGAGATGTTCGTTGCCTCTGCTTGGGATTGAACCATGGAACTTTGGTTTGTTCGAATTCTACAATAGATTCACATTTAAGTTGAAAAGGAGCTGCTATCATGAGGTAGCAGAATTTTACTCGTTATGAGACTATTTGCAATGGTACAACACCGTAGCTAAAAGACTTACATAAATCGGTAAAGGAGACGACATATTTAGAACTGTTCCAGAATTTGCTGATTATAACAGTTTTTGTAAAGAGATGCTTTGTGGTTTACCCGAGACTAGAAAGTAAAGAAATTGGAACGCGTAATGTAGTCATCGCCTAGAGTATTTCCGCTGTTATAATTAGTTCTGATGTTATCGTCTGAAAAATAATCGGATACGTTATAGTCTTGTTTTTCATTAGAAAAAGGGAATTATTTTTTATTTAAATAAAGATTATTTTTCTTATATTACCTGGATTTTTAATTAAACACTCACTACAGCACATAACATTCTAAAATTATAATTTAGAACTTCTCAGAAACTAGCTCCATCATATTACCTGCTCTGCTACGGGTTTTGATTCACGTTGAACCATAAAATATTCTTAATTTACTGCAACTATATGGTGTTAAGTGGAACCATATTATCATTCTTTTTTAACTTTATTACACGATGCAATTGTATAACTTGACTATAAACTTGACTCAACTTAACTTCTCATTAAGATTACAGCTAATTGTGGTAGCGTTATTGTTGTTCAACGTTAAACTGATTTTTCTAATAATGTAGGAAGTTTGATGCATTACTTATAGTGAATTCTATTTCAACTAAAAATATTGAGCAGATACAGACGAGTAACGAAAAGATCAATGTACCACTTTACTATCAAAAGGACTGGGGAATATATGTAAATAAACTTACATTTTCCTTTTCCAATAACTCCATCTTGAATCGAATAGTTTTCTAGAATATTCTCAGATTTTTCTTGGAAAACTATTTACGTGGGCATACTGCGAATTTCACTACTTCTGAAGTAATACTAAAAGTAAAATATTGCTGTAGCTTTTATGATCTTATGGTTGAAAGCACACTATTATGTAGACAATGGGATCAATATTTCTGAACAGAAAGTCATATAAGGTTCACTTTCTTTAGTTGAAATGTATGTAAGATCGCATAATTTGAAATCATAATGTTGAATGAAAATTAAGCTTGACAGGAAATGCTATGAATCTATTTTAGTTTTTTTTAATTTTTTTTTTTTAAAGTGCTGAAAATTCTGCTCTCATATGCTTTATATTTTCTCTCGCTAGGATTTATCTATCAATTTATAATGACGGCATTATACGATTAATATACATGGAACATTTCTAAGGGTTACAATAATATATTATCGATTTATCGACATATTAATATATTATTATTATCGATCAAATATTACGATTCTGCTTAAGGTAATGAAAAAAACATATTTCGCACATTTTTTCAAACAATAACTTCTATGTTTCCTCTCACTAAAATTTATATATTACTTTATAATGACGTTATTTCCTGTATAAAATACATTTACTATAACATATTATAATTTTATTTCCTATTAATTTAAATAACGAGAATTTACTTATGATTTTTTTTAAAAAATAGTTGAAAAACTCATATGCACAGACATGTTTGCTCATTTTTAAGTATTTTTTTTTGTTATCTCACGATAGGGTTCATGTATTACTTTATAATGCCGATTTCATATAAATTATGTATTTGAGATAATTCTAAAAGTTATGATAACATATTGCTTTCTTAATTTTTAGAATTATATTTAATACCTGTTGTTACGTGCTTAAAGAATTGAAAAACATATTTCGCACATTTTTGTACACAATAACTTCTATGTTTTCTCATGCTAAGATTTATATAACAATTTATAGTGACGGTGTTCAATGATATACATGAGACATTTCTAACACGTACAATAAAATACTGAAATTTTTTTCAAAACTTAAGTTTAAGCAGAAATGTCATGATTGAAAGAACTCATGCATACAGATATGTTTGCAAATTTTTATATATTCATATAATATTTTTCATCATTCTAGTATTTATATATTAATTCATAATAATAGTGTGATACAAATGGTATATATGGGATACTTATAAAATGTTAATGCAGTGATCTTTACATTTATTAACAAAATCATGTTAACTATAAAATATTAAAAATCTATTTTTGAATATTGAAGATACGAAAAAAAAAGTATTTTAACTCATACAATTATTTTGACCAATTCTAATACCCTGCATTAGGTTAGGATTTATGTGTATTAAACTATAAAATCTTTGTTATAACATTAACAAATGCTTTAACTATAACCTAATCAGCATAGTTCACGCCAGAAGGGATCCGTACTTAATTTAATCTTAATTAAACTATAAAGATGGAAAGTAAGTGATGGGAATCCAATTATTGCTTGGCTTTAGTCAACTATAACCGGATGGTACCATATGCGACTTGAATCTGGACATTGCTTACCAAACGCTTAAGCGATCTAACGTGAAATATTATCCCCTTTATGACGCGTTAAAACATGTTTGGGAGTGAGATTTATAGATCTACCAAATACCTTAATTAACAAATAAATATCCGTAAGTACTACCTTAGACTTGTAATTATTTAATCAAACTTCTGATGTATATTGTCAAGATTAATAGCATCCTTCTCTAAAATTAATTAATATACTTTAAATAAGTTAATATTTCGTTAATATTTTTGCTGTTAATAATTAAAGGAAGTATATTTGCTTTAAAAAAATTCTTAACATAGATTAATGATATATACAGGCAAATTTATTGATGTTTTACTCTGAAAGTAATTAATAATGCGAAACAATAATTATTTTTTTAAATTTTGTTTTTTGAAGGATTTCTTACAGCGAATTAAGGGAAATATATTTGTTTTCGGTTAACTCTTAGGCGCAGATGGGACACAAGTAAGCTATATTTTGATTTAATCGCAAAGTCTTTTTTCATTGCTAATTTTTTAATTCAAGAATATATTTTTGTGAAAGCATCTCATTGTAGATTATTTTAATAAAATATGGCCCAGATTGCTATTTTTTTTTTTTTTTTTTNTTTTTTTTTTTTGCTCTAGAATTAATTGAAAAGAATTTAATCAATATTTAGGCTGTATTTTTACTAAATTTCTAAGTTTTTGATCTTGATAATTTTGTAACTAAAACATTTGTTTACGATTTAAAGCGTCTCATGCCGTAGAATATTTTAATTTATTAACCCTCATTTTATTCTCATATTTAATACTTATTTAATCAAATTTAAGGAATAATAAGTTTTTATTTTAGATTGTGTTAAAAAATTACATTTATAAATAGCGGTTATTTTAAATCTCTATTGATTTTATAATTGTTTCATGATGCTTTTTTGTTAACTTACAAAACCCGGATTAATTTTAATTAACAAGGCTTTTCACTCAAAATTAATTTTTCTTTAGGATATCTTTTACAAATTAAGATTTCAAATACGTGCAAATTCCTTCATTGACAAAAAAAAAATTAAAATTTGGCAGCGTTTTATAATTTAATTAAGTTAGATGGGTATTTCTAAAGTATTTTTGATTTAATTAGTTTTTATTTTTGGATTATTTTGAACTAATTTTGTTTTTATTTGAGATTATTTTTAAATGCTTAATCCGTTATAGGCAGTGTCTTTGAAGAAGCGAAGATTTAAAATGAAACAAAATATTAAGTTTAGAAATAAAACGAAGAAAAAAAGTTATAATTAATATAACTCTTTAATTTTTATTTTCGTATAGAATGTAACTTACTGGGAACGTTATTACTGTTTGACTAAAAATATATATAAAAAAAAGAAAATATTTATCAAGAAAACAATAATAAATGAATAAATTTGTGGATTTACCATAATCTTTAGTTAAATTAAATGTTATTTCTTAGAAAGTAAGAATATAGAGTTTTAGGAAGCGGCGATAAAAAATTATTAAAATTGATTTGGATTTATTTTTATTTACTTAAATCTCCATTTATTCAATGTTAAGTATATATTTTTACTTTGATTTTTTTTTTAATCAAACATTTCTTAATTGTGAGTATATGATATTTTCTTTAGATACTAGTTTAACTAATATTTTATTAGACAATTTGAGTCTATTTATCTAGGTAACTATATTTCGATTTCTATTTGTCGTAAGCTAACTGATAAAACCAGAAACATATGTGAGGCTAATTGGATATTCATTGAGTATTTTCCAGTATGTTTGTTGTTTTAAAACCTATTACAATAAGCCCATATTTCTTTAGACAACCTACAGAATGTGTAGTGGTGAGGGATCTGCCCTCATATCAGAAAGGTCCTGGATTCGAATCCTAGACAAAACATGTATGTTCTTTCATTCTCTGTACTATCTGTCCTTACCTGTGGGAGCAACGTTGGCCCACCTAATATGGTGCCCTTGAAAGAGTGGCCAACAAATCTGCCCTACTGTTACCTGAATGACATGTGTCAATCGGTATAGCTTCTGTGAACTTCTTGCGAATTTTCTGAAATGAAACAGGATAATTGAGCAGTGATGAAATATTTTTTAATAGCCTATAAGTACATTAACTCACTGCAATAAGCCTCAATTGGAGATTTTAATTAGCCTAGTGGTGGTGGTTGTTTGCAGAAAGCTTCGAAATGCTATATAACTTGATAGGCCTTTCAACTGATCGTATTCGGCACCTACTGCTAATTGTTAGAACTTGACAATTCTTGAAACAAGACAGAAAAAACATTCCTTTTTTACAAATTGGGTTTTCAATAGTTGTCCTGTTTCAGTACAGTAGTTTATCTATGAAATGTGTGTGAATTCTTAGAAGTTGACTTTCTTTGCACTTCTTAGGAATCCCGGAATTTATTTAAATTAAAAAATCGACTTAAAAAAACAAGCACCAGATAAACTAAAATACCAGATAATCGTTAAAATTAAAAATCAAAATGTATTTTTGAGAGCCTACATCTTAAATTAAGCTTTATGATATAACAATAAATCACAATTTTTTTTTTAATCTTCATGATTGAGTTATTTGTAAAACTATACTCGTGATTTATCGTGCATGCAATTTTTTACGATAGGTATCGAATTTTCTATAATTATAAAATACAGTAAAGTTACGACTTTTATCGACAACGATAATCATCGAATATGATCTGACATGAATATGATCTCATCCAATATACAGGGTAACAAAAAATTATAGGGATCATTTTTGAATGTTTTTATTTCCAAAATTTATTACATAAATTCAGCGATGTTTCTCAATATGTCGACCTCCGGCATAATAGATTTGTCTACAACGCTTCGGCCANCTTCTGCGCACTTTATGCCCTTCTGTTCCATCAAACAGCTTA
The DNA here is from genome assembly GCF_043381705.1 of Parasteatoda tepidariorum. NCBI lineage: Eukaryota > Metazoa > Arthropoda > Arachnida > Araneae > Theridiidae > Parasteatoda > Parasteatoda tepidariorum. The sequence continues at coordinate 20,553,767 of NC_092206.1, forward strand.
TTAAGAGGACCTTTAAGACCTGTGCTCATGAAGAACTTATCGACCGTACTTCTGCTGAGTCTTGGAGGGCTACCATCCTAAATTTGCGAAATGGCCCAAGACGAAGATCGGTGGCTGAATTCCGCTTGTCCACCGGTCATGACTGTCTGCGGAAACATCTGTCTAGATTTGGTATCTTTCCTTCCCCGGTATGCACTCTTTGCAGTTCTGGTGAGGACATTGGCTCCACGCACCTTCTCCGCTCTCTGCACTTTGCAGGAATTCTATCACTGAACGCTATTGGGAAGCTAGAGACATGTTGTGATTAATAGACTCTGTTACAGCATCTTTTGTTTCTGTTCTTATTTTTATTAGATGTTTATGTATGCTGTTACTGTCCTTAATCTGCCATTGGAAATAAAAAAAATAGTTTACTGTTTATCTAGTAAAGAATAAAATAGGCAGAACTAATCGTACAGGTATCTTGTACTGAAAAATCTCACCATGGCTCATTACATTCAATTTTTCTTTCTTCAACTAAACAGTTTGCCCACAAACCTTTTTCGTTGTTGTGGAAGGACCATTAGTAGTTAAAATGTGATACGCATCCTTCATTTCGAATTAATGGAATAGCGCGATTGTTTTGATTGACTTGCAACCGGATAGTACAACAATTTTCGAACGCTAACTGAAACAACTCTTCAAGAACTAATGACCTCTCAAAATCTTTTCTTTCCGTGTTTATTATTGACTCCCGCGAAAAAGCTCTCATCCCTTTTGCACGCGGGGGCGTGAACATCGTCATCAATCGAGCCTAAACCATCATTCGTCATCCAGATCCATCCTCCCACTTCAACATCATCTCAGTCTTAGCTTTTTTTTCTTCATCCTCATCACCTCAATACTCCGAAGTGTGAAGTCGTTTTTCGAATGTTAAATTCTTACGACGGATAAAGAATTATTAGTTCCGTTTTTGTTATTCTGTAGTAGTTGGGGGCGGTCGAAAAAGGGTGGAAACTATGAGAAACAGAGCGTTCCTTGGGAATCTCTTCCTGAATAAGTTGTTACTTTTCGAACGCTAGAATGGAAAATATATCATCTTCTTCTTGGAGGAGGAATTTTTCATGGAAAGTGCTTGCCCGGATTATTATTTGCTTGAGGTCGTGTTTTATCATCCGTTAAAGATTTGTAACGTTTGGCTTCCTTTAGAAGTAATGACATATAGGAACGTGTCATAGCCTTGATTTTAGTATTTAACCCTAAGTTTTCAGCGTACAAAAGGCATTTATAACGAATCATATTTTTTAACATTGTACATTTAGATAAAAATACCACAAAACGTCATAAGCTACGTGAGGGTATTTTACACATTCTCGAATGAATTCAGAACAATTCAGAATGATTTTACTATTTAACCCTAAGTTATCAGCGTACAAAAGGCATTAATAACGAATCATATTTTTTAACATTGTACATTTAGATAAAAATATCACAAAACTTCATAAGCTACGTGAGGGTATTTTACATTCTCGAATGAAATCGGAATATGTGCCATTAAGAAAATTGAATAAAATCTTAAAAAAAAAATAATAATAATAAAAAAATAAAATGAACTATGTACGCTCATAAGTTTCTTCTGTAAGTGAGTTTTAAAAAAAAGCCAGTCTGAATTATTATTTTTTTTTTCAGTTTTTACTTCAAAAATGTTTAAAATTATATTTGAAATAAAATATGCATAAATTTAAGTATTCACATTAGTTTTAAGTAAAACTTTCGGCAATATTTAACATTTAAAATTATTTCGTTATTTAAACTAAAACAACGCCAATTGAAGGTAAAAATGAGCTTTTAACTGTACTTTTCCTAAACCAAAAGAAACTAATGAATTTGCATTTATAATTAGGACGCCAAATTATTTGATAAACGCAGATTTATTATTATTGAAAAAAATGTTTGCTCATAAAAATAACATTGTCAAATACGTCAACTAATTTACAACCAGTCTTAATAATCTTAAAATAATTTATCAGTGACATTAGCTGATTTATAACAAGGTTTAATCATTTTCTTGTAAATGATGGTTCAAATATTATGAATTGTTACATACTTTAAAATTGGATCTTGGGTATGGAATTTTTGTTAAAAGAAAAATGTGCTTCATGCTTTCTAAACAACTTTTTCTTGATTTTAATTCATTATTTTTAAATCCTGAATCGGTAGTTTTGAATCGAAATAAATGTTCCCATTGTACCCAAATTCAATTTACTTAGCAATTTTTATTTTCGTAGTTTTGTTAACGGGTTTAACGATTCGTTTCGTAATAATCCATTCTTTAAACTGCATCGTTCGTAAAACTGGAGTTTAAACTCATCTTTATTAAAATCAGGTAACGAAGTGTGAAAGATACATTGTTTACTCGATTTAAAAATGATCGAATCCCTAATTTCCAGAAACCTCAAGCTTTTGCAATCATTTCGAGTCAAGTTTGTGGCTCATTAAGAAATCATTGTTTTGAATACGAACCTTTCTCATGAATAAGTTTGCAAAACGTTAATGAAGGTTATTCAGATTATCATCATTCATAATATTCACGAGATATTGGCTGTAAATTTGGCGGAAGTTTGCTAAACAGAGTGGAAACGTATGTTACTTGCATTACATACACTATTTTTCTGAATAGGTGTTCAAATTAACTGGAAATAACTTATATTTCCAGTTAATTTATTTTGAATTTATGTTTAGGATGTGTACAAGACTACATGTATGTTTAGATATGTTTAGGAGTTAAAGAATCGAAATTTGTAATAATCTGATTGTAATAATTTTACATATTTCATGATCAACCAAGTTTACTGTATTCTAATTGGTTGTTTGATCTGTCGATTATTGTTAAGGTTTGAGTATCATTCCTCAAGATCGCAATCTTTGCAAATCAATGTGTTTTTTTTTAAACAAATTGTTCATATGAAGTATTATTTTATTAAAAAAAATCGTACNAATAATAATACATATTTCATGATCAACCAAGTTTACTGTATTCTAATTGGTTGTTTGATCTGTCGATTATTGTTAAGGTTTGAGTATCATTCCTCAAGATCGCAATCTTTGCAAATCAATGTGTTTTTTTTTTAAACAAATTGTTCATATGAAGTATTATTTTATTTAAAAAAAATCGTACTGTTTTTCAAATTATTTTGAGTACTGTACCTCCTTCCATAATACTCATTTTAACTAGAATTTTCTTTTTTTGGGGGTAATTTTTTTTTCTTAATTTTTTTTTTCTCTTTTCTAAAGTATAGTTCTTCTAAATTTATACAAAATGTAGCAATAAAAAAATGAAAATTAAAAAATAATAACAGCTAAAATTGAATTTCCTGAGTTATTATTAAAAACAACCACGTCAGAATTAAATTATTTATTAAAATTTGAACTGTAGAATAATAGAGTACTCAAATTTATATTTTAAAATTCGGTTTAGTAAGAATATCTCAAAATTGGCCATTTTAACATGGGCTAGATAAAAAGTATTGATAATAGGTAAAAATAAATTAATGCTAAAGCAAAACAAAAAAAACTTGTTTACGTCAGCTAAAAAAAAACAAGCTTATTATCGATTTAATTTTATTTTAATTCTTGTAGGATTTTGTCAATTCGCATTAGCTTAATACTGGAATAAAATGGAATTCCTCTTCCTTTGGTATTCGAATCAATAACACTTCATCACGTTAAAGAATTTCGAATATTTATTCTAGCAACCATTCTTCGACCTTGCACGTTGCATTTGTTGAAACTGAATGAAGAATTTCAATTCAGACAGAATTCTTTCTTCTTCAGATTGATATTTAAATTTTGTCTCGAAAAATGTTCCTTTTTAACATGTGAATAGTAATTTCAATTATATCAACATTTATTTTTAGAAATAAAAAAAAAGGCGCGTTGGAATTCTTGAGTTTAATCTTTTTTCCTCAGAATATTTATTCTAATTTGAGTGAAATTACGGGAGAAAATTCGAGTTCTTTTTTGCTTCAACTTTATATTGTATTTGCCTTACGTGAATGGCATTAGCACTTTATTTATTTATTTATTTTTTTACTCTGCCGTCAGACGCTGTATTCTTAAATTTTAGCGAATTTAATTTTTATTTATTTTCTAACAAAACGTAACAAAACAAAAAATTTTTTTGTTTTGTTACATTTGTAAATCATTTGTGTTACATTAATAATTTTTAACTATATTTAAAAAAAATAATAACTGTATTTTTGATCTCTTACTCCCACAATTTTCCAGGGCTATATCTTTTAAAAACCATAATGGATATAAGATGTCCATAAACCATTTAATCCTGTCTGGCTCTGTGGTCATCACCTAATCTGATATCCCTTCGCCTAATTTCCATGCTATAAAAAAGGGAAATAATTGAGGCTATATATTTGAAGAATTTTTTGTCTTAGAAAGTCAAAAGAATTTGACAAAATTAACTTAGGTTGGAAAATCGTGAGTGATATTTTAGTGGACATGAGAAAACAAATGTAGAAATTTTTGAGTGATATTTTAAAGAAATTGAAATGTCCAGAATGGGCAGCTTTAGTAATATTTTTGCGAATTTGAGAAAATTGGCCATATAAGCAGAATGGCGTGTAAATGGCGGCAAGAATACTTTATAGTATTTTTTTTTCTCATTGATCTCAAAATTGTAATTTATTCAACTTTAATTTAATTTACAATAATCAACTATAAAGTATAGAATTTTAATTAAGTGTTTAATTATAACTGGGTATATAATTATTATAAATATATCGGATGTTAATTAAATTTGAAATATTACGTGACTGCTAAAGGTTAATTGATAAACATCTCGAGTGATAATTTAAAAATTTGAGATTAGTTTAACTCTTAATGGACAAATGCGGCCATATAAATGGCACGGCACTTTTGCTAACTGTGCTCAACACTGCGTAAATGGTGGCAATAAATTATTTTAGCGTTTTTTTCTCGTAATGATGTCAAATTTGTTATTTATTCAGTAATTAAATATATAATTATTATAAATATACTTGGTGGAAATTAAACTTGAAATACTTTCGGACTGCTAGGGGTTAATTGATGAATATCTTAGGTGATATCTTAGTGAATTTGAGAAAGTTAGCTTACATTAGTGTAAGAACATTTTTGAATGATATTTTAAAGAATTTGAGATAAATTTAATGGAGGAACTCCTTGTGTAATATTTTGTTGAATTTGAGAAGAATGGCCTACTGGAAAAATTATGTTGTGTGATATTTTAATGAGTTAATAATTATTTGAATGAATTAAATATCAGAACGCTTTTTTTTAAAAAAAAATCTGTATTAATAAAACTTTTTTTTTTATTGAAATCACAATTGTAGATCGTATCACATTCTGAAACATTGAAAACTAAATGTTCTTAAAATGCTTTATGCCATAATACCAATCCACCAATCTTTACACTCAAACCGAAATAGACGTTCTTTTTTCCGATTTTTTTATGATACTTATTGAAAATCTTTAATTATTTTTCGGGTAACAGCATCACAAAAAGCGTCTTTTAAAAAAAACGGTACTTTAAAAATAACCAAGCCTTGATTGCAATCGTGTCTACACATTTTCATTGGAATTTTTCCATATATATTTTTTTTTAATATCTTATTATTTTTTTAAAAAATAAAGTATTCATCATTTTCCCATTGCATTAAGCTAAAAGCATAATTTTTGTAAATGACAGAAATGTTTTCTCCTTACAAAATCCATTAAAATAATCTCAAAACTTTCATTACTGCATTTGACGCTCTTCTGATATTTTTTTCTTACCATTTTCTATAATTGAAAATGTCTTTACCTAAATTTTAATTTTCTTCCCAATTAAGAGGATATTTTTTACTATTGCATATGTAGTTGTAAATTGATATTGGGTATGCATAGATAAAAGCTCATTTTCAATATTCTATGAAATCAAATAAATAGTTTATGAATGATTAATATTTTTTCAAGACTTGTAGAATTTGCTTCCATGTTTCATAAAGAAAAATATAGTTAAAAAAATTATCTTTGGGTAATTTTAACTATAAATGAAATAAATTTAAATTAAAAAAATACTTACGGGTAAAAGATTAATTCCACTATGTATGTATTCTTACATATTCCCTAATAATATACAGAATTAAACTACTTTAACCTGTTTTATAATGTAGAAAAAAAGCTAGAACAGCTGTATTTGTTACAGGTAAATAAATAAAGAACTTATGAAATCGTTTAATATTAACCCATTCAGATGTAAAATCATTTTAATATTTGTTTTTTATTTGTTTACAATATTTTTGTTGTCTTCATAAAATTTTAAAACCCTTTCCGTGTACAAAAATTGAGTTTACCTTATTCTAGAACAACAGCTGTGTTTGTCAGAGTTGCCCAAATTAAGAAGAAATAAACTCCCATAATATTCTCGAACCCCCTTTTAAAATTTAATACATTTTTATTATTCGATATCCTCGAACCTCTTGACATTTTTTGATATCTTTCTGTTTTTAAGAGTTGTTCTAAGATAATATGAAATTCAAATATGTGCGGAGCCCACGAGGACCAATTACGTGGGGCGAAACCAATTATAAATATTATCACAGGGACATCGCTTGGGAGCAATAAAAGAAGCTTAACTGTATAATTATCCGCTCGTTCTGTTCTTAATAACCTTTATTAAAGAGCGCAGTTTCGAAAAATGCCTTCGCATTTTTAACGTAATATCGTCTATCTCCTAATTAAGTTCTTTATTGTAGAAGACAAGGCGCTTAAGAAAAAAAGATGAAAGTTAAAAACGGGTCTTTTACCGACTCCTTAAGAGAGTTAAGGGATATCTTATTGTTATAATTTTTTTTTGTTCTTTATGTTTTTAATACTTATGATGAAATTAAGAGTTTAATTTCAAATCATTGGGCGAGGAATGGCGTTAAGGTATTGTATGGATAAAATGAGGACTTTTGAGTGGTGCTTATTTTGAATGAAATAATTAAATTAAGATTTTAATTTTAATTCTTTTCAAAATGTTTACAGGCGATGATTTCATAATTGTTTTTAATGCACACTGAGAAAAAAAGTGATCAAAGCTACCAGAATATGGTAAAATTTACCGTGTTTCTGGCTCTAAGAGAATACTTAAAAAGCTAGGGAATTTTTACCGAAGCGCTTTGGTAAAATTGGCAGTAAAATTTGGTTTTATCATATGTTATAAAATTTTGTAAACGTGGTTAAATTTGATTATATTATCAGGGTATCTTAGAGCATGGCATAAAAACCATTTATTCGGTTAAATTTACTTTTCAGTTTCATTCTTTTTATTAAATGTGTGATAAGAACTATAATTTGAAAAGCAGAATTTCCAGTAAACCGGTAACATATGAACGAAAACATTATCAAATGAACTGTTTAAATACCGTATATTTTGCTTTTGGAACCAGAAATGACAGTACCATTCAGTACAGTAATTTTACCAAAATATTTTCTCCGTCTTGAAATTAAAATTTTTGCGTATTTTTTTATAAACAAGTTTTGGAACAAGTACTTAATGCACAAGGAACCGTAAAGGCTCAGTTGCTGAACGAACTGAGTCGCCATTGTGAAGAACTGAGGTTCGATTCCTAATGGCGGCATGAAGCACACCCAGCCTCATATCGACGGGTACAAGCCTGTAAGGGAAGTAAAGGCGGCATTATGCGCAGTACTGACCACATTGCTATAATTATGCCGTTGAGCATGAATTTGTCAAGTCTAAATCTGCATGAGCCCCACAGCCTCACTCACTCGTTTTTTAATGATGTCTGTTATTTCCTTTTCCATAAAAATGTATTAAAATGAATTCGATTTAGATATTGAAAAAAAAATCAACGAATTTAAATAAACTTAAAAATTCAATATCTAATTAATTATTTATTTATTTATTTATAATTTTGCTTTTTAAACATTTACAATACGCATCCTAACTCTTAAACTTTACCATAATCTATAATAGTATAATTATTTTCAACTCAAATTTTAGCCAGGATTTGAGTTGAACCTTGTTGGTAGTTTTCGAATATCTTTTTTCGCTTTTCAAATATTAACAATATGCATCTCTACTTTGAAACGCCACTATAAACTATTATCCATTAAGTAATTTCAGCTCGTAGTCTAAATTTGAGCTGAAAATACTGATTACAAAAGATTAAACTAAAACTTGCTTCCAATTTAAAAAAAAAAAAAAAAATTCGAACATTTAAAACGTGCATCCTAATTCTATACAAACCTCTTACAGAACTTTATTCATCAGAATTCTTACAAATTCGATATAGAAGGCACTCTTTTGGTAATTCAACCTTACATATCTCATTAGAACTATTCGACAGTAACATTTGGACTTTCTGTCCGAATCTATTGTTGTGATCGAACTGTTCTCTCTCTGTTGTCAGTATCTTCGTTTAATCCAATTTATTGTGGCAACTGAGAGTGGTGTTCTATCTCTTTGAGGAAGAAGGCTAAATTGAGTTAGACTCTGATTCTTTTCAGTGGGTGTGTGTGTTCTGAGCAAAGTTTTGAATTTCATAAAATGTCATTTCTATATTTATTTAGATTGCATATTAGAGTTTAGGTCTGTTTGATTAATTTCTTACTGAATAAATTATGATATTCCATAAAACAAAGATTGTTTGAGTTGTAAAATAGATTGGATATGAATAAGATTGTGATAATTATTAATGCCAAAGTGTGTTTATTGGATTTTCAGTATAACTAAAAATATTTTTCAGGGTGCAAATAATTTAAGGATGCAGATTTATTTGTTTGTGATGCAAGTAATAACTTAAGAAGAAAAATTTTTACATTTGAAATTTTAAACTGATTTATCCCACTTTTCAATTTAGTTACAATTGTTTACCACTTTAAAGTTAAAAAAGAAATGCATTTAAGATTACTTATCTAGAAACATTGAGTTTTCCGTAATTACTGCCCTTAATGTATAGTTTTAGATTTCTTGCCACAAATTAAGTAAATCAAAAAACTTCAGGGGTCATAAATTAATATTGATATGGAAAAACCGCTCTAGAAATGTAACGAATACGGAGGAAAACTGAAAGCAGAAAAACCAGTTTGATTACCTGTGGAATGCTTTTCATTTCTTCTCTGTTTCCTCTGCTTCTTAAATTTACGATTCTTTACAAAATTTCCTAGAAATATGCAGGGTACAAAAAATAGTTTCAGAAGCATGCCTTATAAATAGGTACTGATCTGGGTAGGACTTAGTGCCATATATCATTTCTGCAGCGATAGTTTTGTTCGTAAAGAATCTTGATTATCTATATGAGTTTTCTGATGAGAAAAATATATTTGGTTTAATAAAAATATTTTACTTTAAAATTTTTTGATATCAATTTAATTAAAAATACTTATTAATAAATATATAATGAAAAGTTCTTAATAATAACACAGTTATAAATATCAAACGAAAATTGCAGCTAAAATATTAGTTGAAGAAAAATAATCCAAAATATTTTTTTTTAAGAAAAGAAACCCTTAAAAACATTCTAGTAATCTTCCGTCTTTAAATTTACTCACTCACCAAATAATATAAGTAAAGAAACTGGATAGTTTAATTTTGAAAGCCGCATCCATTAGAGAATGGATATATTTTTTTTTCCTTCTTAAGTAGAAAAAGATAATAATAGCCGGACGAAAAAATATTAAAGAATGGAATTCAATATGTGTTCTCTTTCAAAAAGTACTGGTACGAACAAACATGAAAGATTGAAACTGCTACTCCCCCCTCCAGAATTTTTCTCTCCCACCCCCCTCGACTCCAAACAAAAGGCGAAAACATGGCATCAACTAAAACATAACGAAAACAAACAAAATGAAAAGAAACTCTACGTTTCTAGTTGATGACTTTTATTCGAACCAAATAGAAAAAAAAAATTCTAAACAGTACAAAATGAATTGGGAGGAAAAAAAATGGAACACGAAATGGGCGAAAAAACATTCTACTTCGACCGCAGTATGTTCTCTTCTGAAATGAGAATTGTACTCCAGAAAAAATCTTAAAAATATGAACCAACTAATAAAATATTGGGCCCAGGATATATCGATAAAGCCTGACTGTAGTTGAAATCCAATTATTTCTAGCCGACAGTGCTAAGTTTTAGTTGCTTCGATTAAATGCCCGGAGTTCAAAGTTCCAAATTGAAAAAGATGACAAACATATGTTTAATAGTTTCTTGGAAAACATGTCCTCCCTGCGAGTATAATTTCATTAGTTTTGGAAAGTAACGCGTGGGTCAAAATTAAATGTTTCTTTTCTATTTATCTTGCTTAAGCTATTTTTGTGAATTACAGTTATAGCTTTCGATCAGTTTAAATGGCTTCCGAATCTTTTGCGTTTGCTGTTTTTAGAATAAATGGCTCATATATACAAAATGAGCTCGATGGTTTATTGCTGAGGACCCACTGTTTGTTTTCGTTTCAGTGCTACGGCTTTTATTTCACTAAAAAAAATTGAAACTGACGCTATAATTCAAAAATTGAATTATTTGCTGCCATATTCATACATTTTGTTTATTATGCTAGTCCGTTTATTTGGACTGCGGGGTTACTTTAAAAATGACTTAGAAGCTTAAGTTTAATTTTATGATCCTATCACTGCTTGAGAAATAACTTATCTGGAAATATATTTTGCTTACTTTTCATATGTCATAGTAGGATTATATTATAAATGATATAATAAAAACATAAATCAATATGTCATTTTGAAATCGTTTATAAAAGTTTTTATAACTGTTCCACTTCAATTGTTATTTTCTCAATGAAAGTTTTGATACAAAGCTATACGCATTAAGTCCAGAACCAAATCAATGCCAATTTCTTTTAACGTAAATTTTTTTTAAAGCTTTGCGCTCTTTCGTTATCTAATATCCTATTGTTTACAAAAATTATCTTTTGATAGGTGAAATAATTTTTTCAACAGTTTTATTATTCTCTTGATTGATTAATTTTTTTTACTGTTTTATTACATTTGGAATTGAGAATTAATCTTTAATAATTTTACAAAAAAAAAATTCTGCTGTTTTACTATTTTTAATAAAGACAATTTTCTTGCTGTTTATTGCTTTATTATCATCACATATATGAACAACGGTTTTCTAGAGCACATGGTGCCAGTACTTTTTGCCGTAAAATCCATTTTAACCTTTAAATTTTATAAAATGAAAAGAAGAAGAAAAACTGATTTAACGCAATTTTTTGCAATATTTTTTGAAACACTGTTATTAAATAAATATTACTGTAAAAATTACGTTATAAAATTTTACAGCTTCGGAATTTTTTGGATTTTACCGATGCTGCAATCAGGGTGAAGATATTTTTAACGTAATTTTATCTGTAATTTAAGCAGTATAGCACTTATTACATACTGTATTATATTTGGATATTTGTTAATTCAATTATTTATATTTTTTTTTCTTTTCTTTTCAGAGAGAAGAACTGACCAGACTCTCTACCCGTGAAATTTCATAAGAAAAAATTGTTATTTTGTTTAGACTTCCAATTTTTGTTTTGTGTCAACTTTGTAAGATTGAATGTTTCCATAAAAAGGGTGTTTTTGTTTCTGCTTTTTCCGTAACTTTTTGTAATCCTTCCAATGGTGAACTTTAATACCTGTTCCCAGTTAAAAGAACTGGGTACTTTTTGTGGAACGCGTATTCAAATGAAATAGTTATATTGTAACTGGTATACTGCGTCTCTTCTTATAGGAAAGAAATTGTATAGCCTATTTATCCTAGAAATCGTCTGTGTATAATAAGCAAATGCGTATTATGAGAATTTTGTTTTATAAATAAAAATGTCATGAATAAAAATGCCACTGTTGTGATTTAATGTGTATGGTTTTATTTAATACATTGAGATTCTGGGGCAATGTTGTGACAAGTCACATTTTTCAAATTGTTCTAAAGATCATCAAATTCTTCTGGTTTAAAAAAAAAAAAAAAGAAAGAAAGAAAGAAAACGTTATTGGCATTCATAAAATGTTTCTCTGTATTGTGCTGACATCTAGCTGAAGTTTTGGAAACATTTAGAACAACTATCTGAAAACAATAGTAAGGATCAAATTAATGCATAAGTGTCACTTTTGGGGAAGAAAAGTGACTTATCACTTTATTGCCCCAAGCCTTTCATATTATCATAGTCTCCTTTGGCGACCAGATTAATCACCTTTCAAAATTATCTTGTACAACATATAAACCTAACATGGTTTTTCGAAGCTCTTTAGCCAAGAAAAAGAAAAAAAAAAGCAGCAGTTTAAGTGCCTTATGTTTGAAGCAAAGTGAAGAATTTAAACTATATTATCTTGCCTTGAAGATATATCTGGGCTTTAGAACAGACAAATAACTTAAATATTTTAAAAATTAAACTTTTTTTTCGCCAATTTGGCGACATTTTCTCACCTACAAGGAATTTATCAAAATCATTGTTTTATTCTCAGTTTTTGCAAATTTTCATGAGCTCAAATAATTCAGCATTAGAGTAAGTTTTTAAATATTAAAAATTTAAACCACAAATGTTTTTAATTTCTACAATAATGTGACGTTTTGCGCTATTTTCAGAATAAGCATAGACAACGCTGGTCATTGCAAACTCACATCAGTTATGAAAGTAGCTTATCCCTATGTCATGTAACAGCGGAACTTCCGAAAAACTATAGATGGCGAAAAATGCAAAAAGTAAAATTAACATTAACTGCTCTAAACTTTAGACAGTTCTCCTGATCAAACGATTGTGACCATATTTCTCAGTCTGCGATTATCCCATATAATTTGGGAGTCAGAAATCTGAAGGCGTCGTAACAGAAAAAAAAGTATGTTAGTACAGAAAAAAGTACGTTTTTGTGTCTGATTTCGTTAATTTAAAAGTAGTCTGCACTAATTACGATCATTAGATCAAAAGTTATGCTGAGTGGTCTAATGATATTTTCTATATTTTACTGTCCGTTTATATTTATCTAATAAGATTTTCATGTACTAGGACTAGATCTTAGTGGTTTGAGAGGATGACCTTAAATATGTTAAATAGATAGTGAAGATTACAAAATCTGACACAAATAAGTACTTTTTCAGAATAAGCGTACCTTTTTTTTTCGATTATGATTTCTAACCCCCAAAATATATAGATTTGCTACAATTTGGAAGTTCTCAATAGTTTGGTCAGGAGGGTGGTCTAAATTTTCGACCAATTAATTACTTTCTGCGTATTATTACTTTCTGCGAATTAAAAATGTTTTGCGCACAATTAAAAAATTCATTTATCCTAAGATAATTCCACACAAAAATAATTTTTAATGATTAATTATTGTTTGTCATTATTTAATACTAGTCGATAATATCTTGAATTGCAAAGCATCCAAATTTTTGCATTATTTTAGGGAAAGTAATTCTATATGGCAAAGTATCAAATTTGAATGAAATCGGTCGAATAATTCCTAAGAAATCAAATTTAAAATAAATCAGATATTGACAATTCGATTTCTCAAGAATTTTCCCATTCCATCTGACCATATAAAGTTGTATTCTTTAAAATGATACAAAGTCTTGTATGCTTTGAAATTCAAATTTTTTTCGACTATTAATAAATATTATAAAAAAATAATAATTATTCAAAATTATTTCTTATGTGGAACTATCTTTGAGTAGACGAATTTTATTATTGTGTGAAATATTTTTTTTTGGTTTGCTTAAAAAATTCCAAAGATATGGGGAAGTATGCAGTAAGTAAAATTAACATTAAGAGGTCCTAGTTTTGGACAGCTCTGTATTTTCTAATTATTGGCTACTACTTATTTTTTGAAGGTCAGAAACCATAATACATTAAAAAAAAGTATATTCATGCAGAAAAAATACAATTTTGTGTTTGCTGATTCTAAAATATCGTCTGCTTTAAAGAATTAGCATATTTGAGGTCACCCCCTCGAACCCCTAATACTAAACCTTACTGGGTGAAAATCCGATCATAAGAACAAAAGCTGTTCCTTTTTTTTACGCACTGAACATAATGCACTTTAAATTGCTGAAATAATATTTTTATTCTATAGGGAAGTAAAAGTAAAGATAAAATATTTTTAGTTGTAAGGATTAAAAGTAAAGATAAAATATTTTTAGTTATAAGGATTAAAAGGAAAGATAAAATATTTTTAGTAATTCAATTCTGCAGTAATATGAAAGTTCTGCAGTAATATAAAAAACAGGAAAAAAAGGAGTTTTCACCAGAAAGAATGCTCCATATAAATTCATATAACGAAAACGTATTTGTATAGAATGCCCTATATAAACATTTAATACTTTTTTCTTAAAAAAAAAAAGAGAAAAATTTTTCTTCTACAGATTAAAAAAATTCAGTTTTTCTGAAAGTTAAATAAAATGAAGTTTAATGTTATACCATTTTTTTTCTTCAAATAAAAAGCACCTAACTTAATTAAACTATTTCTTCATTGCATTGAACAAGAAAGAATGATTAAACTTTAATTATCTGATCAGATTTAAATTTAATTATAGAGCAAACGTTTAAATGTAGATTGTTTTGGACTTGAAAAGTAAAAAGAAAACGTTTTGGTATATATTCGCAAATTAAATTTTTTAATTGTTCTAATAGTTTGGAAATTTTAAATTTTTTTCTTTTGCTTGAATTTTCCCATGAAAAGGAAAGAAAAATGACCACTGCATTTCAAACCAGCCTCAAGAAAATGTAATTGAGGATAAAACTTTCTTGTTAACATTAAAAAAATAAGTTCTTCATAGAAATCAATATCACGTTTCGAATAATTTTTCAATCGTTCCTCTACCATATTATTCATAATAATTTCTTCTCATTCCTTAACATTATATCGTTTTCAGCAAATTATGAATGCAATTTTCCTACTTTTTCTATAAATTTTAACCATCACAATATCCTAAATTTATTATGTTTTAAATATTAAAAATGATTTAGTGAATCTTCAATTTATATTCAGTAATCTTGTAATGCACATTCTTTAATTTCTCAAACAATATCATTCTTTAAGCATTTTTTTAAAAAAACGTATTAACTTTGAAAGCTCATCTTTAATTAATGTTTTAAAGACAGTTAAAAAATAATTTATTTTAAAATCTAAAATTACAGAATTTAAAACAAATCTAAAAGATATGCATTTCTATTATTCGAAAACCTGTTTTAACGAAGGAAAACGAAAAGCTACAATTCTAAATCGGACATTATAAAGGTCTGAATAGGACATTCTAATACTATTCTAAATAAAACATTATACATTATTTCTTTAATTTAAGAAAAATTAAAAAAGAAAAAAAAGGAAACTAAATAGAAGCTACTGCATTCTTAGATGTAGCATATGAGGAATGATTTACGAAACACAATTTCCTAACTTTTTTTTAGAGTTATTTACCCCAAAAAGTTTTTTTTTTTTTATTCTTTAAAAATAATTTCTTATGGAATTATGCTGCACAAGAAATTTCATATGGATAAGATGCTTTAAATATTTACAATAATTCGATGGGATATAATTTTATGACTATTTTAATGTAAATAGTATCTTAAAAATTTCACAATTTGAAAGCAAAAGGTACAAAACTTAAAATATTATTAATAATTTATAATTATAGGAGTTATTTAGAGTAATATCTGGAAGAATATAATTTTTTTACAATAATTTTTATCAACATAGTGAAATAAATTTTAAGACACTTTCTGGTCTTCTTAAACAAGGTTGCAATTTATTTTTTATTTCATACTTTTCAAATAGTTTTCAATTATAATATAGTACAGTATCTAAATAAATAAACTTTTTTCAAAATAAAAATAAATCTTGTTTGCACCCTCTTTGCCTAAAAAAGATCATCTAAGATATGACCACATGTACCTAACTAGCTTAGAATTTTAAGAATGTTGCTATCTTTGTTGGCAGGGGAAAATTCCAACCCCATTAACCGAATGAGTTAATATTTTAGCAATTTGTGAACAAGCCTTCCTTTTGTGAGGTACTTTTACTGACGTTTTAAAAAAAAAGTCTATTAGGAAAATAATGATTTGTTTTTAACAATATCACATATATGATAAGCTTAACCACTGGGTATTAAGAAAATTTTAGAGCTATTTAAGTATTCAAATCAATTAGTCAAAAAAGTACGATGTTTAGAGAGATACTTTACGTAAGCTTAAAATTGAATAGATAGATTATATGTTATTTTCAAAATTTATTTTTTTATCTCTATTTGTTTTCGAAGAGGTATTTAATTACATTAAATTCGGGCACAACTGCTCGAATCGATTCGGCTCTTAAATTCATAAAAATGTAACAAGTTTCGTTCTTTTCCCGGTATTTCTTCTGCATTTATTCTTCCAGGTATTTCTTTACTCTTTTTTTTGTTTATTATTCAATATTCATATAATGCAACATTTTTGTTTGCATAAAATTATTTAAGTGTGCTAACATGTTCTTGTTTTTCAATTCAGAAATGTGCAATAGAAGTTTGAATATAGTGTTTTAAATAAAACGCGGCAAAGGTTGATTGTTTTGCAGTAATACATTAGGTGAAAAAGAATTATACATCTAAAAAAAAGATTGAAATAAGAAAAATAAAAATAACCACATCTGTCTAACTAGCTTAGTATCACAAGAATCTTAATAAGAATATTATTTACAACTGTCGTTGGTAGCGGAAAATGCTATAAATTCCGTCCCCACTAACCCAACGTACCTCTTTTATTACCTCAATATAATGACTAATTGTGGCTTCAGATAGTTTCTTGGCAAACGATGAAACAAACCCTCTCTTTGTGAGGTTTCTCCAAGAGTACTGAAGCAGACTTCCTAAGTTGGTTGCAATCGGCCCCGGCTTAACAGATTGACGAAGACAGATGCAAGCTTTGGTGCAAAAGTGACAACGATTCTTCACAAATGTGTCAGTGAGACGAAAAATGTGGTGTCGGTTTCATAGGGGTAAGGATGGCACGATACATGATACATCGGGACATATGATAAAGATGATGGGGAAAAAAACGGTACTCGTAGAGAGATTGGATTGGAAATTACCGGATACATCTGTTGCCTGTTGATATTTTAAGCTGTATATCAGGAACCATCATAAGGCATTAAGATGACAGTTGATAAATGGTTAATATCGTTAAAAACTCAACAGCAAAACTCAATTCAGCTGAGGAGGTTGAAGTTGATGGTGATGAATACTTTATTTTTTAGTTATGGATATTATTATATATTTGAACAGCTAAACACTATGAATTAAATTGACTAAATTTGATGAACATAATAATAGAGGTAATAGTTGTAGTTTGGATTAAACTTAGATTAGATGCGCATTAATGTGCAGAAGCAAGTACTTAGAGATAAGATCTCATTGAATTGTAGAAAGAAAAAAATGGTGGTGTAAATGAACACAATAACCGGAGAAGAAGATTTTACTTTAGTGCTTTTTAGACTCACTAGAACAAGAAAGCGGGGAGGGCCGCGGTTGAGCTGGGCTAACTCAGTGGAGATTGATTTTCTTCCAATTAATGAAAAAAATTGTAGATCAAAGATAAGTCGTTAAGGAGAAATCTTCAGAGGAAGGCATTGGCCCACATTGGGCTGTCTGGCTGACTATGATTTATATATATATATATATATATCAAACTCCTTTGTGCCTATCATCCATTTAAAAGGACAGTTGACAGTTTTTCAAAAACGAGAAAGTAGGCATTGCTAGATTAATTTCTCCAGAAGCAAGGTGTCATAACTTACTACCGTAATGCATTAATAAAATAAACATTTATAATTGTATCTGAAGTAAGATACGTTATTTTTTAAATGTTAAAGTGGTTGGTAACAGAAAAAAAATACCAACCTGGTCTGAACAGATATGTACTACCATTTTTTTTCAGACAGTTGTTTTACACATATAGACCTCTTTTATGTCTTAATAAATAAAATAATTTTGTGACATAATAAATAAAATAATTTTGGTAATTTTAATAAATAATAATATAAATATTTATAATTGTATCTGAAGTAAAATACGTTACTTTTCTAAAGTTAAAGTGGTTGATAACAGAAAGAAATATCCACTTTGTATGAACAAATGTGTACTACCACTTTTATCAGATATTGGTTTTTCAAATATAGTTCGCTTTTGTGTCGTAATAAACAAAACCTGTGCGTTAATAAATATCTAAAACTTACGTCTTAATAATTAAAATAACTTTAGTACTGAATAAATAAAACCTTTTTATTTGTGAAATCATTTCTTTTTTCTAAATTATCGCTTCTATAAACAAAAATTATTTGCGTAACTCATTTTCTAAAGCAAATGTCAATGGATTGAGCTTGTTTGTGTTTAATATGTAGGTTTAAAACAAAAATACAATTTCGAATAATTACAAAATGTGATCAGATAACAGATATGAACAATATATTTGAGAATATAATATTCTACAAAGTACAGTTTTATTTTTCAAAACACAACAGTTTCCGAAAAACTTATTTCTACAAACTAGTTTATTGTTTAGCTTGTAAACAGGAAATAAAACAATATTCTCTCAATGATACAATGCAGTTTAAAAATTCGTTAGACTCATGTTTTTTCAAACAAGGCATTTATATGAAAACAATTTCGCCAAACATTTCTTCTGTTTATTACGTGACTTCCAATTAATTTTCATTATTTTAAAGAAAGGAAAATCAGAAATAGAAAAATGTTTATACTTGTATTAATTTTCTCAATAAAGACAGTAATCTCTGTTCAAATATTTATTTTCGTGAGTTTATTTGTGAAATAATTTAGATTATCTTAAGTAAATGGCTAAGGTTGCGTTTGGAAATTGCAAATAAATAAATTTTGACTGGTTTATTTGTATGCAGTTATATCAAAAAACTTAAAATCGCGAATAAACTACTGTTTCGCAATACTTTAATTAGTTGCCTTTATCAAATCTTGCTAAGTTTTTTTTTACATTTTACTATAAGCTTATACGTGTGTTGGAAGCTATTACTTGTTGTATGATGTCAAATAAAAAGAATTTTAGGAATATTAATATAGAACGAGAAAAATAAAAGTGCTATTAAGTAAATAATTATAAATTGATATATATATTTCGGTATAATTAATGTCATATAATTTTTTTAAAAATTTGCAATGAGTATTATATTTCTAAAATTATATCTAAATGATTTGAAATATTATATATATATCAAATAAACGAATTATTATATATGTATATAATAAACGAAGTAAAATTTTAAAATCATTCAGATATTATTTTACAAATGCAAGTTTCGAAAAATTTATCTGACATTAATTTTACCGGATTATATACTCGTATATCCATTTATAATGTACTTAATAACACTTTTTTTTTCTTCGTCTAAATTATTATTCCTAAAATTATTTTTATTTGATATCATGGTCCCAAGAAATGTTTCTGAACAGGGCATAACAGGGAAGTGCTCCCAACCACATACGATGACATTTCGCTACGTATGGCATTCCATGCAATTTTAATCTGGCTGATGTGCCGTAAATCCCTTAGAAATTTGTACCTGCATTTATGCGACCACTGTATGTATGACGTTCTTGAACTTGTACAATGCGACGTAAAAAAGGATTGATTTTTTAGAAAAACTTTAGTGTTTGATGCAAAACTAATTTTTAGTTTTGAAATCCCCATACCCTAGTTAGGTAAGATCAAGTATTTGTATAAATGCAATAAAGAATTTCATCTGTAGTTCCCATTAAGCGTTTTTTTTAATTAGTATTTAATTTAACAATGTCTGTACATACCGCATAAAAATCCCACGCTGAATTTTCCATATTATTGTAATGATTTCGGTAATTCTTGATTTAAAATTAATGACCAAGAGGATATAATGACGCAGTAAACCGAAAGTTAATTTTAATTACTCAGTAACTTGATGAATAAAGTTAAATAACGTGGTTAAAAAAAGCAAATAATGCCGCATAATTAAACAGACTATGGTAATGCAGAACACTCAATGCACAATGTAGAACGCTCATCAGTGTATGAACTCAGACTTAAAGAGGGAAGCACAGTGATACAAACAAGTTATAAACGAGGAATCACCATTATAATGCTATCCAAATAATATAAGATGTTCATAGTTACAGAAAAACTAGATTCCGGCGTTACTTTTATATTTCTCGTTCTTTCTTTCCTTATTTTTTATGAAAAAAAAATTATTAAATTTACAACTACTTGAGAAGATATCTCGCAATCATTGGAAAGTGCGCAATAGGAGAGGGGAAAGAGGCTTGGACAGCATCCGCTCACCCATTGGTCAACTCCTCTCTTTTGTAACTTTTGTATGCAATTTCACTCTGCATCTCTGAGTTTCCTTCATTCAGTCTATGTTTTAATACTGATGAAGGGCTTTCATTATTTAACCGAAACTATAGTATTTCTGTTTATGTAGTATTATTTGTGCTTTTTTCACTTTCGTTACTTTTGTTTATATATATATAGTAAATTCTCCTGTTTCCCTTAGCCAGTAACTGAACAGTAACAGTTTGAAAAATTGTAGCTTAGATATTTCCTAACAATAGTTAGTATATAGACAGTCTTGTGTTGAGACACAATGCCTTGTTTTCTAAGACAGAAATTATATGAGGAAAGTGTTTTTTAACTAATATTTGTTTATAATTATCTATGGATAAAAGAATTATTATTTGCCAAATGTTTTCGATTTACTTAAAAATTTTGACGAGGTATGTATAGAGGAAAACGTAAACAGCTTGATTATCATTAAGGAGTCCAAACGTGTATCGTGCCATCCTTACCATCTCTATCGTGCCATCTTTACCGACAGTGTCATCTCTATGAAACCGACACCAGAGAAGTTAAGGAGTCCGACTTCTCTTCTGGAACCGTAATTTCGACTGCTGTTAATATAAGAGCCATAAAGATGAAATAATAATTTCATATTTTCAGCTCAATAAGTATTCTTTCATACTTTATGTTATAATATCTTCTTGGAAATTAATTGAAATCCTTATTTGGTTATAGGGACATCGTTAATTTTGAGTACGTATGGAAGAATAGCGTGTTTAACATTGAGGAGTCCGAACTTTCCACAGCTTTTCTGCTTTAACTATTGAAACCATAATTTCCAGATTGCAGTTAATATAGGAGCCATAAAGGTTTAAATAAATAGGTATAATCTATCATCCGCAGTTCTACAGATGTTGATGACACTTCATATTTGCAGCTCAATAAGTATTCTTTCATACTTTATGTTATAATATCTTCTCGGAAATTAATTGAAATCTTTATTTGGTTATAGGGACATAGTTAATTTTGAGTACGTATGGAAGAATATGCAAATAGCGTGTTTAACATTGAGGAGTCCGAACTTTCGACCGCTTTTCTGCTTTAACTATTTGGACCATAATTGCCAGATTGCAGTTAATATAAGAGCCATAAAGGTTAAATAAATAGGTATAATCTATCATCAGCAGTTCTACAGATGTTGACGGCATTTCATATTTTCAGATCAAAAAGTATTCTTTCATACTTTATGTTATAATATCTTCTTGGAAATTAATTGAAAGTCTTATTTGATTATAGGGACAGCTCCATCATATTTAATTTTGAGATACCGAGCTTTTAAATTCAATGAAAGTATTTTTTAGTTTGTTTTTCATTAGTTAAGCCATCTATTTAGCAACAGAAGTACACTGAAGATGTACTAGTTTTAAAATAAGATAGAAATGACTTGTAGGAACAAAATGAAAGATTTAGTTCCATTTTTTTTTAATAAATGGAGGGCCACTATTTAAATACTTTTTTATTATTGTTATAAATAATTATATCGTTTCTACTTGGTGATATAAAAGCTCCATTTGCTTCAAAAATTTAGAATCGTATGCTGTGAAATGTACTCGAAATTTTTTGTTTGCCTAAAATTATTCGCTTATTTTCAAAACTCGCCAGAAGTTAGGGAAACATAACAGATTTGAAGCAGAAAATATAAAGTTATAAACGAAGAAAATATTAAATAAGTGAAGGGGGAAAACGAAACCCCGATATCCGAGAGAGGCAAATTAGGTCTGCACTTCCAAGTGCTATAGAGCGGTAATGAGGAGCCCATGACGTTAACTAGGAAATAGGAATTCGTCTAAATGAAGGAAAAAAAATTGACAGTACCAAACCTGCCAGCATGTTTTATCCTTTTAATTTTTAAAGCAAAAGAAAGTTCTTATTTAATCAAGTATATCTTTTCACTTTAGTTTCTTGGAATTTTTCATTTAATAATTTCTTTTATTCAACCAAGTCAACTCTCTAATAACTAGCTTGGAATAAAGAATTTTTATTCAAAGCTATCTTTAAAAATAACAATTCAGCTTACCTCCAGCTTTTTGGCTTGTATTTTTATCATCCATAACTGAAGCTTTCCGTCAACATGAACTAAACTTCTTTCATAATTAGTTCGGTTTTAAAATTTTTACTCTTAAGTCTACCTATCTTTTTTCTCCAAAATAAAGGAATAGTATTATAAGTTACTCAACTCTATTTGCTTTCTTTACCCACAATTCAACTGGACTGAATTTATCTTGTAAAAAAGAAAAACGCAGACATGAAAAGAGATATATATCCCGGAATCAGCAAAATTGTCGGCAATAACAGCTACGTAAATAACGAGGAGGGGGAAAAAGAATTCCAGGACAACAAAATTGGAACGTTTTTATTCTACCTTTTATTCCGATATACTTTTCTTTTTCTTTCTTGTAAAAGTGTACTGATATCTTCGTAAAGGACAACACTACACAGAACTCGTATTTTAGTTTCTTTTTTTCGTTCTTTTCATCCTTTATCAGAAAAAGTCTTGAATAAAGTAAGTTTTTTTTATATCTTTTTTGAAGAAAATACTATGTAGTCAAGAAGATTGTATTAATTTGCCTCCCGAATTTATGTAAGCTTATTTTCCTTTAAATAACCCTTAACTTTTTATTTTTAGCTTTGCTTTTTTTTAAATGCAATCGTTCGGATGAACATTTTAAAATGTGTGCAGTTTTTGATACACCGTGAGACTTTGGACAAAGATATGTTTTAGAAACTTTCTCAAAAAATTTTAATTAGTGACAAAATAAGGAATTTAGCTTAAAAATGAATTTAAGTAGCAGCGAAAGTAAGTTTCTGGCAGAAATAGGAAAAAATCCTCAAATGGTCGCAGTTTTAAAATGGCAAATTTTTTTTCTTAGTGTGAATAACAAGATACACTCTAGGCTAACTGGGTGATTGGTAAATTTAAAAAAAGGAAAAGACCATTCAGGGTCCCAGAATCATGGAATCTGCAGAGCTGAAATCGACTATACTGCACAAATCACGTACTCAAAGCAAGAACTTCTAACAGCTTTATAAATTACTCAAAGACAAAGATATGTTTTAGATACCTTATCAAAAAAATTCTAATTAGTGGCAAAATAAGGGATTTTGTTTAAAAGTAAATTTAAAACACAAAGAAAATAAATTTTTTTTTGCAGAAATAGGAAATGATCCTGAAATGGTCGCAATTTTAAATTAGCAAATTTTTTTCTTAATATAAATGACAAGATATACTCTAGGCTATCTGGATGATTGTTAAACTTACAAGAAAAAAAAAAGAAAAAACCATTCAGTTTCCCAGAAACATAGAATCTGCAGAGCAGAGATTGGCTATACTGCGCCAATCACGTACTCAAAGCCAGAACTTCTAACAGCTTCATAAATTAAATTTCACTAAATAATTGCTGAACTAACTCAATGACTTAATAACCACTTTATTTTAAAATGATCAAATGGTATTGCTAGCAAAGTCTGTCGTGAAAAATAAAAAAATATATTAAAATCGTAAAACAATATAAGTAAATAAACTACTATATTAAATCCTACGTAAAAAAAGAAAGAAAGCATAAGGGGGGAAGAAAGAAATAAGATTATTATGGTACCATGGAGTTGTGAACCTTCTTTATCTTTTTTTTCTTCTTATTTTCCTAGAAAATTACTGCGTTTAAAATATAATAAAAAGCTTACGCTTTAAAGCAAAGCAAAAAAGGAAAACTAAAACTGCTATTAAATTATATGAATGTTTTATTTCCAATTATGCATGTAATTTTAATTTTATAGTTTTAAAAATTGTTCATTATCTTGTTTTTTCTTCCCCTTAAAGAAAATTAAAACAAAAATTAAACCCTCACTTTCTTATTTTTTCAATTATTTGCGTGTAGATTATACATGTCTAGTTTGGCCAATTAAAGTATTGTGTATATTTGAGATCTGGCTTTCACTGTAATGTAAAATCGAATAAAATTCAATATGAGCTTTGTTTTATACTGTATTAATTTTATAATGCAGAATAATACAGCAAAATAACAGCCTCTTTGGGACATAACGGAAAAATCCGTTTTCAAATTTGCACGATAGAGGAATGTATTGCAAAAAAAACCTGTAATTTACTCAAGATCCCAGTGAATTTACTTCAGTTTTTGCACTTATGCATAAAACTGAGTTCCGCGTTAACAGAGTGGCAGAAAATATCGGTTTGCCCCAATCCATTTCTCTAAAGGGGGAGGGAGAAGTGCCGAGTGTAGTATCTTCGACCGGGGTTCGTTCCCCGGCCAATCGGATTTTTTTTCTGTATTTTTTTGTCGGAATTTCCAGATTTTTGGTGCTTGGTCATTTTACATGAGTTTTGCTTAATAATTCCTGTAAATTCACTCGCAGTTTTTTTTTCTTTCGAAAACGGAAAATCACTTTTTTTCTCAAATTGTACAAAACATATATTATATAGATTGTTAAAATAATCATGTATTTTATACAAAGCGTCTCAGGCAGACAACTATATAACATAATATTTTCTATACTTTTTAATTTCCTGCATCTTTCTGTGTCATATGAAAATCCAACCGGGAATATACTGAATTATTATTAGTTCTATTCAGTATCATGCAGTATTAGTAATGCTCTATTTTCAGTATTAAACTGCACAAATGTTGCATAATCGCGTGGGCAGCGCTTCACAGAAACAGAAAACTACCCACGCATATGGAATTCAATATTATTCCTTCAATACTTTCCACTTTATTCCATTCTCATTCAAACTATGACCAGTATGAATAGATTGATAGATCAAGATAAATTGCTGTATGGAACAAATAGAAAGATCTAAATTCGCGTCAAAATGTGGATTTAGTTTTGAAATATATAAATGATTACGAATAATTAATTCAATACCAGAAAAAAATATTACTACATATAATAACAGTTCAATGTTAGTTGCAATTATTATTTCCTTCGATCTGGTAAATGAATTCTGATAACTACTATTAATGTTGAAGGGATCAAAGCCAAGTAGTGATAAGCCGCTCTTTTTTATTTTACAAATGTGATGTATGGCTGCACAAGACAGATTTTTTTTTTCAAACTCAAAAACAGCGCTCCTTGCCCATTTCATAAGGCATATATCAGGGGTGGCCAAGCTTCTTAATTGTCGAGCCATTCTTCAAAATTTGAAATTTTTCGCGAGCCGCAATTAAATACGTATTTAAATGGTATGCAAAAAAGGTATTAAAATTTTTTTTACAGAAATTATATTCATTGAAAACATAAAAATAAATGTTCAAAATATGTGTATTGAATTCAAATATTAAAAATTAAACGCATTCATTTTACTTCCTAATAATTCTGGAATAATTGGTAAATAATTGGTGATAATTGGTAAATAATTGATAAATAAATTTGGTGAATAATTGGTGAAAACACTTCTCATTGATTCTTTGAGATGCTGGTTAGTTAAGACAGATTGGTGTTTGGATTTCGCGAATTTTAATGTGGAATAAAATTATTCACATAAGTACGTTGCTTGTTCCGAATATTGAAATAATTTGACAGGCATCCTTTTTTAATTCAGGATACTCCGATTCTGGTATAAATTTCCAAACTTCGGAACATACGGAACGATAATAATTTTTTTAAATATAATAGTACAAAAATGAAAAGGGAACTCGGGTACATTTATCAAAAGCCGCAAATAATCTTTCAAAGCAAATCGTCTGCATGTGGTTCGCGAGCCGCAGGTTGGCCACCCCTGACATATATATTATTTTATTTCTCGATGACCTTTAATAGCAATCCCAACAATTATGATTGCTAGTAATCAATTACAAATAATTTTGATTCAAATGAAACAGAAAATTTTAAAATTCTCTCCTCAAAAAAAAATTCAGATATGAAACCAATGAAGATCTAGATTCCAAAATTTGGATAAGCAGTTATAGAAATTTAGAATCCATTTAGAACCGAAAATTATCTATATTTTGCTATATAAACAACTTCAACTAGAGATATTAATATATGATTTTGTAATTATTCATAATTGTGTATAATTTCACAATCTAGCAAAAATAATTCTTTTCGGCAGAATTTCGAAACCACAACACACAGATTCTTGCTGAAATCTTAAAAGAAATACTTTTGGTCGAGATTTAATCGAAACTACTATCAAATTCTTTTAAACTGCTGAAAATTTCTTTTCAAATTTTATTCTATAATCCTTTCTTGCAAAAGATTTTATTCGGTAAATTATCGATTTCTTTTTGAGGAATGAAAAGAAGTGAAAAAGAAAAAGAAAAAAAGTCTCTGCGCATGCTCCACTAAGTCTAGTCGATTTGCATGATGCTTTACTCTTCTTCAGTGTCAATATGCTTCTGAGTCAACTTTTGATGCGATCGACTCCAAAAGGTGGGAAAATAACTTTTCTTCGTCTTGACCCAGATACCATGAAAAGAAGTGTATCTGTAGAAGGTGGGAAGAAGAAGAAAAAAGAAAAGAAAGACGAAGAAGAGGGATGCTCCGAAAAGAATTTTCTCCTCTTCCTGAATCTTAAGAGTTTGGCGAGATTTCTGTGAAAGAAATGTTTGGTGTATTTTGTGATTAATATGCTTTAAGCATACATTAAGTTAAGGTCGCGTTATAGAGCGAAGTTTTCTGGCGGAAATGAAAGCATTTGAATACTGATTTTGATTTCAATAAGGTTGCTTTTGCTGATCCGGAAAAGGAAAGCTTATTGCTTATTATTTTTAAACCTATGTTTATAAAAATTTTGACAAAGAAAATCTGAACATTTTTTTTATAAATTTTAACCAATTTTTAGAATTTTTGTTTTTTAGTAAGTTTGCGACTTAGAGGGAGCTTTAGATTTAATATGCCATAAATTCAGATTTATTGGTTTACCTCTTGTTTCTTAAAGCATAAATTATCGTTTCTTTATTTAAAAATGTTTATTGATGCAATATTAAGTGCAAGTATTTGCAGTATATGTGTTATCATGATGATTGGATGAATAATGCACTTAATAAATGACATCTCTGTACTTAAAACATCGTAAGTGCTGCCTCTGTTTCGGGTGTTCAACTTAAAATGTTACATTTTCTTTAGCTGTTCACAATCTATAAAATTTAGAAACTTGAATCGACGAAAGTGAGTAAAAAAAAAAGGACATGGAATATAATACAAAAATTTAACATTTGATAATTAGTTTAAGAATTATCTTCTGTGAAACTTGCTGATTGATTGATTTGTTCATTTACGTCGCACTAGAGCTGCACAATGGGCTATTGGCGATGGTCTGGGAAACATCCCTGAGGATGACCCGAAGAGATGCCATCACAATTTTTATCCTCTGCAGAGGGGATGGCACCTCCGCTTTGGTAGCCCGACGACCTGCACGCGAAGTCGAGCACTTTACGGTAGAACAGTTTAACGAGGATCAATACCGCACATCCTCGGTCCCTATGCAGACTGATCCAAGTGGTCACCCACCCGCACACTGACCGCAGTCAGTGATGCTTGACTTCGGTGATCTGCTGGGAACCGTGTCTTAACGATCAGTCCACTGCGGGAC